>NW_027186372.1:10060248-10113084 GCF_028583685.1 Petaurus breviceps papuanus
GATAGATAGATAGATAGATAGATAGATAGATAGATAGATAGATAGATGGATGGGTAGATAGATGGATGGGTAGATAGCTAGCTAGATGGATTAATAGATGGATGTGTGGTTTAGATAGGTAGATTAGATAGATAAATAGAGATGGACAGAAGGATTAGATAGGTAGATGGAGGGATAGATGATAGACAGAAAGAAAATTTACTAAGCATTTACTAAATGCCAGGCACTGTTTTAAGCACCGGAAATAAAAATACAAAATTTTTTTTAAAAAGTCTCTATCTTCAAGGAAGACGACATATAAAGGGATAAAAGGTAAAGTGTTGAGTCATGAATGGAAAGAAGAACATAGATGGCCTAGGCACTTCATGAAATGGTATTCCTAGGCAGGAACTCACCAATCAGAGGAAGATGTTAGTGTAGTTAGAACATTACACTGAGAGTCCAGAGGACCAGGTATTGCACTAATTTGCAATGGAAATTGGGCAAGTAGCTTCATCTTTCTGGGTCATACTTTACTCATCCGTAAAATGGGGGTGGTAGGTGAATAGATGGGATGAGTTTCCATTAGATGATCTCAAAAATCCCTTCCAGTTCTGACATTTTGTGATTTTATGATGCTATAATAAGAAGGTGATACTGTTTGCTGAATGCACAATGGCAGTGTTTCCTAAGGATGGTTCTGTTGGGATCCTGTGTATCCTAGTGAGATGATTATCATATCTGATTTACATGCAGAACATGTTGAATTCAAAACCCAGTGGGAAAAGGGACACTAAGTGTGTGGATGACTGGTTCAGTGGTTTGGACCAAGTATTAAAGAGACCAAGATCTGTGCTGTGGGGCAGTTTTGATCATTCTTTTCCAAGCCACAGACTGTTCCCCTAATGCCAGTCAGTTCTTTTTTTCTAGGGCTCCCAAAGTGGACCAGGCTAAAAAATGTGGCTGCTTCACCCTTACCTCCCCATCTCCCAGCACATATCCCCCATCATTAATTAGCGAACACACACACACCCAGCCCCCCATGAAGGGATTGTTCCTTGTTCCATGTGAATTAGTGGGCTTGTGCATGGCTAGATTATATCAGCTGCAGCAGCCTACTGTCCCCACTGCCTGCTCTCTGTGTATAATTTGTTTGCCAAGATCAGATTGATTGGCAGGAGCCAGAATATGCCTCCTCTTCTCAGTCTTTTTCATTTCCCTGTGAGCTCTGAAATGATTAAGAAACCAAGCAGATGGGGAGTCTCCCTAGTAGCGGCTTTCCTGGAATACCCGGGAACGAGCTCCTGTTTGGAAGGCCTCAGCTGGTCATGTTGTTTCATAGAAATGATGTTTATATAAAACCCCAAACCCTACACCAGTTGGTTGATATTTTTTTCTCCCTGTGATTTACAATGATGGCATTATCCAGTTTGCAGACATCAAATGGAAGAACTAAGAGGCTGATTCAGAGCAGTTGGATGCTGGGCTGCTCAGAAGAAAAAAAGCTGACAGCTAGGGTCATGTGGATGGCAAGGCAGACATTCGGCTGACATGATTTAGGTGGTCCTCAAAGTCTCTGCTTCCCTCAAAATAACCACCCCCTCTCTCTTTCCCCCCTCTGTTGGCCTACCACCTTGCCTGGAGTTTTCCCTATTAGTATGGCTCCTAAAGAGCTATCAAGAGACATGAATTAGGAAATTGGTTCATGATGCTAGTTTGCCCAACAACAAATGAGGGACAGAACACAGAACAGGCAAGTTTTGGTTGGTGTTGAGGGAAGAGCTCAGAACACAGGCTCTGGACTGTGAGAGATGGGCCTGGGAAGAAGGCTCCCTTACATGTCATTACTGGCAGGGAGGGCAGCTAATCATTGACAGGTCGATGAGGCTACTGAGACAAAGGAAACTGATAAGGATGAAGGCTATTCCCAAGGAAGACATGAAAAGCTATCTACTGTACAGCTTTCATCAGATTATAAATGTAGAAATAGAAGGTATACAGCACAACCTCTTTATCTTACAGATGAGAAAAGTGGGTTCCACAAGCAGGAAACATCAGAGGTCCAATCTGAACTTGGGACTTTTGATTCTAGAGCCAGAGGTTGACCCTGATGTAGAAAGCATGATTCCGTGGAGGCACCATCCCTCACAAAGGCAATGAGGCTCACAGAGGGCATTATCCTGGGTCTGTGCTACAGGAGGTTCAGGAAAAATACTTTATTTTGGGGTAGCTAGGTGGTGCAGTGAATAGAGCACCGGCCCTAGAGTCAGAAGGACCTGAGTTCAAATTCGGCCTCAGACACTAGCCATGTGACCTTGGGCAAGTCACTTAACCCTAATTGCCCTGCCTTCCTCACTCTAAAAAAAGCAAAAAGAAAAATCTTGAAAAAAAAAATAAAAAAAGAATACTTTATTTCTCACAGTTCTTGACAAGGCAAAAAGGCTATTCCTTGGCATAGTGCAACTTCCTCCCTGATTCAGAAGCACAGATGACTCTAGTAGTCTTTGGAATCTTCAAGACAGTATCAAGGCCCAGCACCTCAGCACCTCACCAGCACCCATCCCCACCATATGTGATGTCCATTAGGGGAGGAAGGGGAATAAGCACTTATATATTGCCCACTATGTGCCAGGCCAGGTCAAGTGCTTTACAGATATATCTCATGAGATTTTTCCTGGGAAGTGGGCACTATTATTATCCCCATTTTATAGTTGAGGAGACTGAGGCAAAGGTTAAGTGACTTATCCAGGACTATATAACTAGTAACTGTCTGAGACCTGATTTGAATTTAGAACCTCTTGATTCCAGGTACAGCACTCTACCCATTGCATCACCTAGCTGTCTATAATTCCATTAACCCATTTTGCATGTGGGGCCATGGAGGTGCTGAGACTTGTAGCCTTGAACTTGGCTTTGACATCTTAGGGCTTCTGGGATGATGTTTGTCCCACTGAGAAAAATCTAGTGTTTCCTTGGTCCTATAACTA
Source organism: Petaurus breviceps papuanus (assembly GCF_028583685.1). NCBI lineage: Eukaryota > Metazoa > Chordata > Mammalia > Diprotodontia > Petauridae > Petaurus > Petaurus breviceps. Next base: position 10,063,215 of record NW_027186372.1, read on the forward strand.
TAGTTGCATGGTATATCATTGTTCTTACTCTTTGTGACCCCATTGGGGTTTTCTTGGCAAAGATACTGGAGTGGTTTGCCATTTCCTTCTCCAGCTCATTTTACAGATGAGGAAACTGAGGCAAAAAGGGTTAAGTGACTTGCCCAGGGTCATACAGCTAGTAAGTATCTGAGGCTGGATTTGAACTCAAGAACATGAGTATTCCTGACTCCAGATCTCAAGCTCTATCCATTACACCTTTTAGCTACCCAGTTATATGATATAATGACCTTTATTATTATGTGCTACAGTTTGCTTTATTCTTTCTCTGGCTGGCGACCATGGCTATGCCTTTGTTCAGAACACTGTCTAAATTCTAGAGACATAGAAAGCAAAAATAACTCTGGTGCTGTATATATAAATTTTAATGGTACAACGCTTTTCATTGTCCCAGCATATGGAAGACCAGATGGACTGATTAGGAATCAGAGCACCTGGGCTTGAATCCTGGCTTTGTGACCTTGGGAAACTCCTAACTCCTCTGGACCTCTGAGTCTTCATCTGTAAAAAGATGATTTCTGGGGTCCCTTCCAGCTCTGAAGGGCTGATCCTATGTACACATTGCTTCTCCCTGTCTGTGTTATCATTGTATAGAATTTTCCCTCTACTTACTAAAATCCTATGCATCTCCCAAATTGATAGCTTAAATACTTCTAGGAAGCCTCTGCAACCAATCCAAGCTATGGTGATGCCTCTGTCCTGTGAGTTTATTTGCATAGTTAAATGGTAAGTTCCTAAAAAGTCGGGGGGAAGGGCAGGGAGGTGTCTCTTACTTCTTTGTATACCCCAACAGCACCTGGCATAATGCCTTTTATATCACAAGTGCTCAATGACAGTTTTTTTGAACAAACAATTTTCTTTGGACAGGATCTATCATCCCAGGAAAGATATTAGAGAGTTGTTCCATCACCTTCTCCTCCCTGCCCTATCATTATAATAATGGGGATTTGCAATTTTGAAAGAAGATTGTGGGAGAGGGTAGTATATAACCCAATTCTGCTAATGGTGGAATTTCACGGCTCAGCAAGTACAATTTTTTTTTCCTTAGTAAAGATATTTCACAATGCTTTTTAATTGACATCAGGCAATTGAGTGCTGTTGTTCAATTATTTTCAGTCATGTCTGATTTTTCACGACCCCATTTTGGAGATTTTGTAGCAAAGATCCTTGGAGTGGTTTGCCATTTCCTTCTCCAGTTCATTTTACAGATGAGGAAACTGAGGCAAACAGGGTTAAGTGACTTGCCCAGGGCCACACAGCTACTAAGTGAGGCTAGACTGGAACTAAGGACGATGAGGTCTGACTGCAGGTCTGGCACTATATCCACTCCGACACCTAGGATTCTCAAGATGTCTATGGCTTTGTTCAGGCTGTTGCTTAAACATAATGACACCTACATTATAGGTTTGTTGTGAGGCTCAAAGGAGATCATGTATATAAAATGCTTTGCAAACTTTCCTGTACTAGATACAGATGAGCTGCTGCTGCTTTTACTGCTACCATGACCTGCAGCAGCAGCAGGAATGCCTGGTATCACCCTTTTTACTGATAGAATCCCTATTCCTCTTTTTTTTAGTCCAGCTCGAATGGTTCTTCTTCCACAAAGCCTTGTTGGGTTCTCCCTGGTGGGTAGGAACTTTCCCTGTCAGAATTCACAGAACACGTTGTTTCATAACTCCCTACTATAATCCTATCACTATGTAAGATTGTACCTTATGGCGAGATACCTGTGTTGACATCTAATCTTCCTACTAGTAGCTTCAGTCTCAAGAAGAAACGAGGGGCCACTAAACCATATATAAGGATATCTGCCAATTGCATAGGGGCTTAGAAAACCACAGATTAACATTGTATTTTTGTGGCAGCTAGGTGGTATAGCAGATAGAATGAAGGGCCTGGAGTTAGGAAGATTCATATTTTTTAGTTTGAATCTGACTTCAGACAATTACTAGCTCTGTGACCCTGGGCATGTCACTTAATCTCATTTGCCTCTGTTTTCTCATCTACAAAATGAGCTAGACAAGGATATGGCAAACTACTTTTGCCAAGAAATCCCTCCAAGTTGGGTCATGACAAGTTGGACGTGACAGAAAACAAGTGAACAACAATAATTGTACTTTTATTTATTTTGTTAAATATCACCCAGTTACATTTTAGTCTGGCTTGGGTAGCACCTGGGAATATTGCAGGCCTCATGCTGTCCTGTGAGCAGCATGTTTGACAACTTTGTACTAGACTCTAAACTCCATTGGGGCAGAGACTGAGTCTTATCTACACTGAGGAAATTGAGGGAATTGAGGGATTAGGACAGCAAGTGGTTAGTTGTAGAACCACATTGATTCTGTCTTGTGACTCAATTCTGCAGCTTAGGCACCATCCCTTTCTAGTCAATTATGGATCTAGTCCAAATCTGTTTCATGAAAAATTTTATTCAATTGTGGGAATTGGGAGAAAATTGTATTTATTGTTTAAACCTAGCCCTGTGTGGCTGGGAAACTGAACCAACTCTCTCTGCTATTTAGAGACCCTTAATGAAGGACCTGGGTTACAATAATCAGAAACGTAGATCCAAAGATTGATGCAAGGAGGCTTCTCACAATTGTACATCTCAAGCAACCCATGGACCCAATCTGAAAACTTTCCCTGTATAGATCAATAAGTTATTGGTCCATGTTCCTTTGATTGTTTATAGACACTCTTGGGTAGTGGGACACCTCTTTTCCTGAATTCAGGGATACCTATTCTCTCTCCCCCTCCCAGCTTGCAAAGTCCCTAATCTTTCCTTCAAATAGAAGTCAGATTACCTAATGTTCTATTGTTTCCTTTTAATTAATTGGTCTTATTTGATTAATTGACTTTAATGTCTAAAAGTCTGTCCCTCCCTGTATTCTGGGTCCAGGGTCTAAGTCTGGTCCCGTTTTGGAGAGCAATTCCCATGCATTTAATTAATAAATTAATAAAATGCATGCAGTTAATAAATTGATATGCTCAGAAGATTGAACCCTTGTTTCACCAGTCATTTTGTTTTCCCCCCATCACAAAACTTTGTAGCTTCCCCAGCATATAGTAGGTGCTTAATAAATGCACATCATTTTTGCTTCCTACTCTTCTGTTTCGGGGGACATAAGAATTATAAGCACAATAATGCAGTCCTGAAGAGCAAATAGACTATAATTATACACACTGGAGACTTCTTTGCCTAGATGCTGCCCAGACTTTGTGCAGTAGGGTAGAGCATTGCAGTGGGGAGCCCGGCACAGGTCAGCTGAAAGGGAACATAGCTTTATAATGAGGCCCTTAGAAATCTAGGCACTAAACCCCACTGAATGGGCTCCAGGTAGAGCAAACATTCCTCTGTACTGAAAATAGTATTATCAGGAGCATCAGAGTACTATGGCCTACTAGAAATACATTTTTCCCATCTTCATTTTAAATTAAAAAGGATTCTGGGGGAAGTGAAATGATTTATAGGCAGAAACATCTTACTGACTTGATTTGGGAAAACAAAACACCTCAGACACTTACTAGCTGTGTGACCCACACAAAAAAACCTGTTTGCTTCAGCTGCCTCGTCTGTAAAATAAGTTGGAGAAGGAAATGACAAACCACTCCAGTATCTCTGCCAAAAAAGGCCAAACGGGGTCCTGAAGAGTTGGACACAACAACAAAAACACTCTCATTTTATTTCTGAAAAAGCTGAGGCCCAGAGAAGGGAAGGAACTTGCCCAAAGGCACACAGCTACTTAATAGCACAGCTGGGACTCAGGGCCACTGTTATGGGAATGGGAATCCAAGCTCTTCCCTGCCCTGAGGCCCTTTGATAGACTTAAGTGACTCTGAGAACCTTCCTTGATTTGAAAATACATTCTGCCCCCTAATAGGCTGAATGTGGTCACATGGAGCCTGTGGCACGAGGCTTGTTTTTCAGGAATGCCCACACCTAATTACTTTGTGACTGGGCAGTGAGTCAATAGTGTTGTGACATTCTCTGAGCCAGGAGAAGTCTATACGTACCCTGATGTGAGGTTTTGTTTTGGGGCTCACTTTGAGAAGAGTTGTGTGATTTGACCAGAGGAGACTCTGGGCAGCCATTGAGCCCCCCGGATTTGAAAACCCAGATGTTGGTTCCCTCTCTGGTAACTGACTAGGTATGGATGGTCATATATAGGTCAGACAGCTGGAAGCCTGTCTGCTGCTCTGTTTCTCTGCCTGCTTGTAACTTCTGCTTGTAACCTGTCTGTATACTCTGAAGTTCGGGGTGCTTTTTCCCCTGAACTAGGTAAATTATATATTTGATTGATTAAAGCAAGATTGTTAACCCATTTTGAGTTGCTTTCCTTTGGAAAAGCAGATCTAAGAACCTGTGTTAGCAGCCACCCTGGGGATGCTAGAGTGCTTACTGCTACAGCCATAAGACCATAAATTTAGAGCTAGAAGAATGACCTTGGAGTCCATCTAGTCCAACTCTACCAGAGGCATCATTTGAATCCAGGCCCTTTCACTGCAGGGCCAGTGTTTTCTCCCTCCCCCCTCCCCCCCCCCCGCCTTCAAGACAGAATGAAGAGATTATTCTGAAATCCATTCCTTAAGTTTGAATAATGTTACCATTCAAAGACTGTGATGGCTGACTCTCTTAAGAACTTCTGTACCTAAGCTGAGGACCCCATCTAGTCATTCAGGAGTCTGAGAGCACATGGGTCTGTTTGCACTTGTGTGGCTTGTGTGACTACATATGTGGATGAGTCCAGATGATCTCCAAAGGCTCTTGTAGCTCTAAAATCCCATAATTCTATCATTGTTTTGTGGCTATTTATATAAGGTTACAAGGCTGTGTATATATGTGACTATGTGTGGTTGTCTAAAACTGAACTCACTATTTTTCCTCCCCCCATCCCTGACCCAGGTAGCTTTTTCTATGGGCTTTCCTCTCCTGTTCTCAGCCTGGGACTCTATCCGTGAAGGTAAAAGAAAGAACACTCTGCAGATGCACAGGTACTTAAGCTTCCCTCAGAGGATGCTTAGGAAAACAGCACCGACGAAATCCCAGCAAAGGTCAAGACCAAGGGCTCTTTAAATCTTCCCTCAGATGCCCTTTTATAACCTGAACTACCCAGGATGGTGGGAGGGTTGGAACATCTTGCTGGAGCCGGAGCTGGAGCTCTGCCATTGTCTGTGACCCCTACCACAGCTCCCTGTTCTGCTTCCAACCTCTCTTCCCTGTTTGACTTTGGACTTGGCTTGTGTTTGCTTAATTGCACCGAGGCTCACCCTGCTTTCTGCATGGAACCCTCTTGGATCAAGCCCTTTTTGGCTTCTGTTTTCATAATGACTCTGGCATGTCTGTCCCTGTCTGGCCTTGGCCCTTACCTCTGCCCACACGGTTAACAGTATTACTCTCTTATTTACTCCACACCTGTGCCCTGACCCCATGTCCTCATCCCCAGCAGGGGAAATACAATCAGCAGCCCTGCCTTGCCCTCTTCAGATGTATTCCTCTCCCTTGTTTCTGGCAGGGGTGCAGTCAATGTTCCAGCCATTCAGGCTTAAATTTGGCATCCCCTTTGACTCCGCCCAATTCCCTGACATCCATTCAATCATCAATTCTTGCAGGGGAAGCCAGGAAGGCCTCTCACGGGCCACATCAACATTAACCAGGGCAGACTGGTCTGTTCATTGTTAGCTAGACATGCCATGCTTTTCTACCCCTGAGGCTTTGCTCATGCCATTGTCCTTTCCTGGAACATCCAATTCTTCCCCCTTCCTCTTTTCCACTTGTCTAAACCCTATCTTTTCACTAAGATCCAAGTCAAGGCTCACTTCCTCCATCCAGCTGTCCCTGACACCCTAGTTATAAGATTTGGAGTTAGGAGGGACCTTAGCACCTGTCTAGTCCAACCCTTCCATTTTGCAAATGAGGGAACCGAGACCCAGGAATTTAAATGGCTTGCCCAAGTTCACACCAGTGGTAAGCATCAGAGGTAGGAATTGAACATGGGTCTTCTGACTCCAGAGTCAAGGTTCTTTCCCTTGTACTATGGTTCCTCTTTAGGGTTCCTATAGCACTAAGTGTCTATACCTCTCACATCTGTTCCTTAGGATTTACTGTTGTGGGGTGTCAGTTATCTTATCATTCATATGCTTTATCTCCTCTACTAAATGTTAAACAGCTGAGAGGCTGAATGCTGTTATACTAGATTCAGAATCAGAGGCCGTGGGTTCAAATCTTACCACCACAACTTATTAGTTTGGGAATATTATTTCACCTCCTTTGTTCTCAGTTTCATCATATGTAAATGCTGGGGTTGAACTTACTGACCTATAAGATCTTTTCTCTCTCCAAATCTGTTACCTCATGCTCCCACCAGGGCTGGGATCCCACCTTATTCTTCATTGCACACTTCTCCAAAGCCTAGTTCAAGGCCCCATATACAGTCGGTACTCAATAAATGTTTATTAATGATGGTGAGAATGATGACGTATGTGAGGCTTAGTGATTATGGATGATTGTTGGATGATATTTTTTTAGAGTATCTGTATGACTGTGTAATTATGAGTGGTCATATGCACGGAGTCTTAAATACCATTATGTATACGACGTGGGCATGCTCATGTATCTGTACATTCAAGCTAATGAAATACAAACCTTTGAGTTTTCCCTCTTATGAGAATAAACATGTCAGAGTTCAGAACCTCATAGAAAGTCAATTATCACATTCTTTATACGTATAAGGAATCAAAATAGGAAACACATGATATTTTCCTCAAACTTGCAGCTAGAGATGGGCAGGGAAGAAGAGAAACGAAATGTGGCCATGGGGGTGATGTAGCTGGTGGGATGCTACCATGAGTTGGAAGGCTGGCTTTGGCGTGGCCACATGCCAGAGCAGAAGGTGCAGAAGGAGCACAGAGCTCACTGCGGGGCCCACCCCTCTTCAGGAGCTTGTCCTGAAGCATTTGTTGGCCTCCATTCCTCTTGCACAGACCCAAGGCATCAAGGACTGGCCTGAATCAAGCAGCCAGAGTAAGTAAGCCCTTTGGCAATTCACCCACCCTGAGTCCTAGGGAGAGGGGCCAAGATGCTAGGCTCAGAACAGCCCATCCAAGAAGAAGCCACATGCATCACAAAACAAGGCCCTGCTCCTTCTAGAGCACTGCAGCCTCCGGCCCTTCAGTCACCCTGGTCCTCAAAGTGGGAAGCCTCAGGAACAACTTTTCTGAAGATTCCCATGAGGGTCCTTTTTTGAACTTCTCCAGAGTACCTTCCCTTCCACTTCTTTATAGAAAAATCCCTGTTAGGTCAAGAGAAATTCGAACACTGACATCACCCCCTCCCCCAAACCATGTTAACCATTCACAGTGAATGAAGGGTGTCTTACTGTGACTGCTTTTGCTCCCAAACTGCAAAGTTCATCAGATCACTCATTCTGTCCTCACTTACCTAGAAGAGAGAACACAGGTGGACATTGTGGACATTGGCCCTCCCAAGTCCCCACTGAAGGAAGGACTTTACCCAGCAGGATTACTTAGAATTTCTCATCCCACAATGGGAAACCAGAGGAAATCCCCAAAGTTATATTTGGGAAAAGGTAAGCTTGGAATACTCTTGCTTGGTATAGCCTACCCTTTACCAAATGGATGGATATAATTCAAAGAGACAGGAAAGCATGTCAGTTCAGTGAGCTGAAGGATTCTTCCAGAAGTCAATTGACCTGGTCTCAAGGGGACAAATGACTTGCTTAGCAAAGGGTGTCTACTCCCTTCCTCATTCCCCCCCTTCTCTAATCCCTGGTCAGTGACTATGAGGTTGATTTAGGGTTCTCATGACATTTTCTTTCTTTTATTAAAATAAAGAACAATATGATGTCTGCAAACCAAAAGGAAGTAGCATCTCTAAGAACATCATTTTTGTTAGCATTAATAATAATGAGGCTTCCAAAGTTCCATTTCTGAAGAAGGCCAAAAAGTTCCTTTCTCATTCATGCCATGCAGAACTGATCTTTCCCTCAGTGTTTCTCTTGCAAAAGGTCAACAAGCAACAAGGCCCAAATCACTTCCTATACCCTGGGGTCTAAGGCAGTGACAGGGTAGGGGATCAGAATCCTTGACTCGATCCTATCTCAGTGGACATCAAAACGAGAGCATGCCTTTGATATTAAAATGAGAGATTTAAGTTCTAGTTTTGGCAGCCAAACTACTCTATCATAAATTCACCAGTCACAAAGTTGTCATTCTCTAACTTTTTTTTCCTTTCATTTCAGTCTCAAAGGACTTTATTCAACATCTCAAACAGTTGACACAACAGTTTGGGCATAATGCTACCCAAGGGCAGTGTCACATGTGTCAAAGTCACATGACCCAGACTTTACAATCCATACTTTGCCCTGTACCCAAGCACACCCATTTTTACCTATAAAATTTTCACTGTGTATTGATGCCAAAATTTAGATAACTTGAGCAAACATATCAAAACAGGAGGTATTTTTTTTTGGAGCGTTTAACATAAGCAAATTGTAAGACACAATTAGCTCTCTTTCATAGTACCCTTGATTTAGATTTACAGGCATCTAGGCCAAATCACCAGCTCCCTCCTCTCTTTTATAGATGAATAAATTGCTTTTGCATCCCCAGTACCTAACATGATGTGCCTTGCAATTATCAAATGTTTGTGGAATAGGATTGATACGACTGCCCTCCATTATCATAGCCTCAGCCCAGACTCCTGCAGCCTGTGAGCTCAAATGAAGGGCATTAACTTCACAAGCTTCTATAGGGACCAAAGAAGGAAAAGAAGAGGAATCAACCATTTCCTGACTGGTGACTTAACCTTTGGTCCCCATGGTCCAAGTCATCCCATGAAAGGAGCTGCCCGCTCTGCCTGCTCAGTATGCTGGCCCTCAGACAGCCCCTCTCTCCTGCCTGGAGCCAGGCTGCCAAAGTCACAGCATTCTGACCTTCTCCTTTCCAGAGGCTTACATCTCAAAATACAACAAAAACAGTAAGCTTTGCTCCTCATTGCACCCTTCTTGATATCTGCTTATGGAATTTAATGCAAGTCTGTGAGAAGCCCACCCCCAAATTATTTGGAATCTAGAGGGGCAATGTTGGGGTACTTGAGGGAATATGGGAAGTCCTTGAATTAAGAAGACCAGAGAGTCAGGAAGGTCTGTGTTCAAGCCCCTGCCACATATTAGCTATGTGTTTATTGGTAAATCATTTAATCTCTGGGTTTCAGGTCACTTTTGAAGACTTAGCTACTAAATTATAGATGAGTTGTTGCCTCTGCATCATTGGAATTCCAAGAACACCGAGATTGTATTTGGAGTCCAAGGAAGGAAGCAGTCCTAGAAATCCTTTAAGTAGCTTTTGACTCCTATTTTCCAAAGGTCATTTGGATTTCACAAGGATGGAAGGGCCAGAGAGATCAAGTAGCCTGTCAATATATACCTGAAATTAACCTCTTTGTCTTCTTGAGTTGGTTATTCCATAGGCTTGGAGGACGGAGGGCCTAAAGATGGAATGAACCAATCAGTGACTGATCTGACCCTTGCTCAGCCTTGACATATCATCCTACCTTGGGCCCTACTTTGGACTTTTATCTGCTGAGCTAGCTTACCACAGAGCTGACTAGAATTGGCTGAGACCCTCTCTGCTGTTTGCAGAACCCCCCTCTCCAATTAAGATAAACAAGAACACCTTGCTTCTGTGTTCTAGCAGTTTCTGGAAGGGACTGCCTCTTTTCCTCCCCCTCTACCTCCTGATTTCACTGAAATTCATAAATATCTTCGGCTTCGCCTGCAGAGCCTTGTACTCTGTATGGAAGCGTCCTGGCAAGCATGCTTTTTACTTTCTCTTCTTATAAACTAAGTTGCTCCTCGACCTGGTTATAGTCTCATTTGGACTTTTGAACTCTGGTCCACAAGCCCAATAAATATCTTGTAAAGGTGGTAGCTGAGGCCTAGAGAAAAGAAATGATTTTCTAAAGGGAATTTAGGAAATTATAGGGAGAAGTCAATTTTTTAAAAAGACTTTTGGTCCTTCCATTGAGTTCAGCTGGTTTTTTATTATACTATGTTTCTCTTCCATCTACAGTATTTTAATTTTAAACTTTGTCTCAGACTGTGGAGGTGAAAAGTACTATCTCAAAATAAAAGAAGGTTGGGAGATTCTTGCAGGGGAGAGAGAAATGGGACCTTCCAAGTATAAAATTATAGCACCCATGAGACTGTGTGGGATCAAGAGACTTGACTGAGGAGAAGCCCCAAGTTGGTTTGGTATACTGTAGAGAATGCTGGCTTCAGAACCAGAGGACATCGGTTTAAATCTCAGCTCTGTTCCTTACTGTCCGTCTGACCTTGGGAGGAAAGCCTAACTAACATTTATATATGTAATGCTCATTGCCACTAATAACAAGAGAGTCCCATAACAATGGGCTTTGAGACTAGGGTTATATATAGTGTTTATTTCAACTGAGTCTCATAACATGGTTCAGACCCGTAATTTTGTAATCCGTGTAGGGAACTCCCCATGTGTATTCACTCTTTTAATACCTCATAGGCTTACTTGGAGAGTTGCCTGTAGCCTAGAGAGGTTAAACAGATTGCCCATGGTCACACAGTGAGTATATATGAGAAACAATACTTAAATTCAGGTCTTCCTGACTACCACATCTCCCTGAAGGGTTATATAATCCCCATTTTATGGAAGCAGAAGCTGAAATAGAATGTGTCGCTTGTGGTCACCCTGCTAATAAGTGTTTGAAATGGAATTTGAACTCCTATTTTTTTTTTCTCCATGCTTCCAGCACTTTATGCAATAATCCTTGTTATGTCTCTGAAATGTGATTTTTATCTTAATTGGGCCTTTATTTCCCTATCTGTAAAACTAGGGTTTTTTAAAAGCTATTTTTTGCATGGCATGCCTTTCTGGGAGTCTGATGAAGGTTATGGACCCCTTCTCAGAATGTTTTTCAATAATTTTAAAAAATGCTTTCAGTTAGTAATTAACAAAAATAAAGATGTATTTTTTTCTGTTCAAGTTCATAGCTCCCCCTTCCTCCAAAGCCTATTCATTCACCCTCCTCCCTTTTAAGAGCCCCTGGTCTAGATAATTTCCACCATCCTTTCCAGTTCCCAACTTATGAACTGAGGTACTGAATGAACTCACTTCCTTTTGTCACCCATCCTAAATTTGTAGGACATCAGAAAGAAGGGGGGCAGGATCTTTGGAGTTCACATTATCTTTTTGTGGCTGGGCTCTGGACACTGAGACTTTGGGCTCCAGGGATTGAAATTCAGGCTCTGGATACAGGGACTTCCTACTCCTGGAACCTCTCTTGCCTGTTGGATGCTAGCCTGTGGTTCTTCCCACCTCTAACTGTGCCGCAGGTGTGTTATCCAGTCGGCTGCTGCCCTCTGCTGCTTCTAGACAGGACTGGCAGATTCCCTTTGGGACAAGCGATGCATTCACATCCCCATAGCTGCCTGCCTCCTCTGACTGCCAGAGACCCTAAAGAGGGGAAACCCGGAAGTGGGGAATGGATTTTAACATTCTGAGAGAATGTGAGCTGATTGTCTGTCATCCCCCCCACACCCTCGCAGTCCAAAAGCCTTCACAGCTGTGGGAATTCCAGAGCAGAGATGAAGAAAGAGGAGTTTTCTCCAGCTTGTGCTGAGTTGCTCCCTAGACACTCATCCTAAGAATACCAGGCAGTTCCATTTTTGTTTGTAATTTCCAGGTCTCATTTGCAACACACTAATAAATGCTGTGACTGGGAAAAGATAATGGAAATACAAGAAAGGAAGAATGAATGAATGAATGAAAAAGCATTTATTAAACACCTAATAGGTACACAAAAGAATTAAGGTGGTAATCTTTGCCCTCGAGGCATTTATATTTTGACAGAAGAATACACCATAAAGGGAATTGGAAAGGGGAAAGTGAGCCAACTGAGGTAATGGTTTAGGAAGTGATATGGAAGCTTTTTGTGTGAGCAAGATAAAGTGTCCCAGACACAGAATCCAGGTTCCAGTGGGAGTGGGAGGTTGGCTGGAGTACAGGCAACATGGAGGCCTGATTCTAGGCAAGTTAAGGTGAAGAAGAGGATGAGGAAGGATGGGGATAAGGGAAAAAGAAGAAGATGAAAGGAGGGAGAAACAAAGATGGCGGAGGAGATTCTTGACCTCCTATTCCCTTCTTCCCTGGCTTTAGGGAAAGGATTTTCCTTCTAGGCCTTTTCTTTTCCCTGGTTTTTAACCTTCTCTTACCTCAAGCACTTTGATTCTTTCTGTATTTTGCAAGAGTCATTCCACTTGTGATGCCTGGAATTTACTTGCCCTGAACTTGAAACCACTGTTCACCAGTTTCCAGTACTTAAGACAACTGATGGAAAGGGACCTCTGGCCTCCAAGTGGGAGGACAAATCCATTCAGTAAGGAGAGAATTGAACTCACATAAAGGAAACTTAAGACCGACAGAGAGTCAGGGAAACCAGGTCAGGGATATGACTCACACTGAACCATGGATCAGACAAACAGGACTGATTTGAACAGCTATTCCCTAATAGGGAAAACTTAGTGGGGACCAGAGGTCAGAGCCATGGAGCTAGAAAGAATGTACAGACCTGTAAGAGAGCAGGGAAGAGAAGGGACTCACTTCAAAGCACTCAGAACTGAGGAGGAAATAATTCTTATCTCCTAAGCTGGACAAGGCTAAGCTCTGTGTCTGTGCTCTTGTGATCATCCACTTGTGTGTGTTTAGGATACGTATAAATCCTCACCCCTGGAGTCAAATAGCTTTTTGCTAAAGTCAAGCTGAGGGTATGAGGAGGGGGAAGGGACAGCATAATAGGGACAATGACCCCAGCTCTAAACCCATGAAGGAATCCAAGTCACAAGAGTTAGAGCTGGAAGAGACCTTTTGAGATCATTTACTATAATCCTCATTTTATTGATAAGAAAAATGAGGCCTAGAGAAATTGTGACTTGTCCAAGGTCACTGAGATAGAGAAAGAGTTGATATTGGAATTCAGGCCACAAACTCCAGATTGAGTTTTTAATCTGGGGTACCTATCCCCCAAGTAAGAAGTATTCATCCCAAGTACTGCACATGACTTCCATGTTTCCTATAGGGTTATCCCAGGTACTGCACATGATGGCTTCCATGTCTTCTGCAGAGTGTAAGGTGGTGAGCTTCTCCAAGTTACTCTTATGATTTACAGGCTGTCAGACAGAGTCCCAGACTCTCAGTTTCCTATTCCTACTTTCTTTTTTGAGCAGCTCAGTCTCAGTGAGGCAGAGCCAGATTGATCATCTTCATGTGACTCTTTTACTCTCTTGGGGAGGTAGTCTTAGTACTCAAAGTTTGTTTTATGTTACTTGGAGTTGAGCTTTGATGCTCTGAACCCATATTCAGCATCCTAAAGCCAGAATATATACTGATGCCCAGGGCCCCCATCACCTTAAAAAATGGTCTCAATGCTTTTCTAACAAAAGGTCTCGATGTTTAAGTTTTCTGGGAGATAATGAAAATCAAATTAGCTAGATGTGAATTCTTCTTGGGTTCAAAGAATCAGCTTCCCAAGTACTAGATGGGGAGGCATGCTTGAATGAATAGCAGCTTCTCTGAAAAAGATTTGGGACATTTAGGAGACTCCAAGTTTAATCATTGCTTCTTCTCATTCAGTTGTTTCAGTCGTGTCTGACTATCTGTAACCCCGTTTGGGATTTTCTTGACATCAACAAATGTGCCAGACACTGAGGTTATAAAACAAAAGCAAAACCCCCAAATAGTTCCTATTCTCAACGTGCTTTAATGGGGGAAAGCAATACACACATAAATAAATACATATAAGATGCATCCGTAATGGATGGAAGATGCAACTTTAGGGGGAAGGCACTACAACTGTAACTGGGAGAGGAGAGTGGGTGGAGAGGTATAATGGATAAGAAGGCTAGAAAGGGTCTCCTTACACATTGCAGAATCAGGTTATATGGAACAGAGATCCGATTTTTTTCCTGTTTTATCCAGAAGAAAGAATTAGGAGTAACAGGGGAAAGTATCAAAAAGGCAAATCAGACTTGATGGAAAAAATAAAAATTTCTAACAATTAGAGCTGTCCAAAAGTGAAATGTGCTGCCGGAAGTGGTGCTGGGTTCTCTATTTTTCGAACAGACTGAACAATCGATGGTTAAGCACTTGATAAATGCTCGTTGACTGATGTTATATCAGGGACACCATTGGGAAATAGGGATGAAGTAAATAGCCACAGCAGTCCTTTCAGACTGGGCACATTAGCAGGACCCAACTAATTTGTCGGATTGATTGAAATCAGGATCTGCAAACTGAAATGCAATCACGTTGCCCAGCATTAAAGCGATGTCATTCTAAGCTGCTGATTTTTTTATTCGTAATCAAACCCGACGGTTCTGTCCCAGTCATGTGGTTGTGTTGCACTTTCCATCTCCCGTTATGGCTGGAAAGGAACTGAGGGCTTCCTGGGAAAACCGGAGTCCAGATGAGACACATTCCAGTGTGCTCTGACTGAACACTAGGTGGAGATCAAACCTTCCCATTCTTTGTCATTGCCTTAACCACAGCCCTGGTGCATTCCTGAGAACATGAGAGCTGTAGGAAACCAGAAATCATCTCATCTCACCCCTTCATTTGCCAGATGAGGGGGTCGAGGCCTAGGGAGGGTAAATGACTTATACAAACTCACACAACTAGCTAGTGCTAGAATAAAGGTCTGGAGACTCTCAGTCCTTTTATATTGTTATAGTAGAAAGATCCCTAGGTTTGAAGTCAGAGATCCTGAGTTCTAATCCTCCCTCTGACACTTAACACTTAAATGAACTCGAGCAAATCATATCCTTTCCGTTCCTCATTTCCTCATCTGTAAGACCGGGAAGCTGGACTAAATGACTTTAAAATTCCTTTTCGGCCCTAAATCTACACGCCTATGTTTTTTTTTTTCCTACTACACTACGCTGTAGCAGACACCAAAGGATCTCAAGCAGATAAGAACTCATGGCATCGCCCAGAAGCCACAAGTGCCTCCTTCTGTGTCCCTTCTCTGGTTCCTGCTCCTGAAGGTGACGCCACTCCTCATCACTCGGTCCCTCAGAAGGAGATTTTGTGCTAAGTATTGGGAAAGGAGAGAACTCACAACCGCAGAATCTTAGAACTGGAAGGGACCATAGCATCCATCTAGGCCAAGCCATAGTTGAACAGGAATCTCCTCTATGTATTTCCAGTAAGTGACCATCCACCCTCTAACTTAAGACCACCAATGAAGGGGAATCCACTATCCCCCAAGGCCTCTTCTATTTTGGGACAGACCTAATTGCTGTGATATCTCCCCCCCCCCATACCAAGCCTAAATCTGCCTCTCTATGACTTCAACCTGTTGTTCCTTGCTTCTCATTTTGTCTTTTGGTGCCAAGAATGGCAAGTCACTCCCTCTTCACTTGGCAATTAATTCTTCACGTATATGAAGACAGCTAAGATTCTTTTCTCCGGGTTAAATACCCCCAGTTCATTATACAGATTCTGTATGGAATGGTGTCCGCTGTCTCCAGTTTACCTTCATGTCAGCAGGCTCCAGTTTTCATTGTCTCCTCTAAAAGTAGAGGAATAGCTATGAATTCTCCTTTCTGAGGCAACAACCACAAAATCTGTGGTGGGGATTTAGTGAGTTGTTAGAGACAAAAGGAAGACTATGGACCTGCAGAAGAAGACTCCCTCGTGGGGACTCTTACTTTAACTGCACCTTAGGTCACTCTTTGTAATCCTCCCTAGTCAGGCACACTGGCATGGAGAGAGGACACCTGCATCCCTGCGGCACAGACAGGGCCCCCCAGACGTCCAAAACCCCAAAAGGAGGCGTTTGCTAGGCCGCAAACAGGGCGTTTGACAATGGGGAAAGATGCAGCGGCAATCTTTCTTCTCAAACTAGATATGGCTACAATATGCCAATGGTGGCCTGTGGTGGGCATGACCCTGTACCCTGGGAGACGGCAAGAAAGTGGCATGGTTGAACGGACCTTCTCAAGAGGTAATATTGTGATGTTTGTGCTGAGTTGTTCATATTGATGCTCTAATATTCTATTGTGTTCTTTTACCACAATTTATTCAGTCATCCTCAATGAATGGACACCAACTTTGTTTCCCTTTCTTTTTTACCACAAAACACACTATGATATACCAGATGAGGTCGCAGCTCACTACATATATTTGTGCTTATAGTGGATCTTTCCTGCCATCTTCAACTGCTTTAGCATCTATACCAGGAACTAGGATCTCCGGGTTAAAAGATTTAATTTCCTTTTGCTACTAAATGCAGCCACAACCTGTGCTTCCAGGGGAAAGCACTGCTGCATTAGGATGGGCAGTGAACTTGGAATCTTAGGACTGAAGTTCAAATACTGGTTGTTCCACTTATTAACTGCATGACCTTGGGCAAGGCATTTTACCTCTCTTGGTTTCCATTTCATCATTTGTAAAATGAGAAGTTAGACCAGTTCCAGAGCTAAATCTTTGATCATATGACCTACCTAAATCATTCTCTGCTTTGGAACTGGGCACAGATTGAGATATGCTCTCCCTGACTTAATTTTTTAAACTTCTATCACTTTTATTCTAGACATTTGGAGTAGAATATGATTCAATAAACAACATAAATAAATAAATCTATTTTTTAAAAAAGGAAAAAGCAAGAGGTCATGTTGTGGATGAGAGGGCCTGTGGTGTGAAGTACAAGGCCAGTGAAGAATAAACACTCTCTTCTAAATCTATGCGCCCTTGAGCAGTGCCCCAACCACGGAGCCCCAGTCACAATAATATTTAAGACAGTGAAAAAGATGTTTCTGGAGATAGAATAAACTCGATCTGATTGGCCCCTGAGGCACGGTGTCTTGCACTAGGAGGTGGTCAATAAATATGTAATTGAAGATTCAATGAATAATCCTTTTCTTCCATCTATCCTCCCTCGTTCATGCCTTCATGGAGGCCTGAAACTCCATCATCAAAGACAGTGAGCGCTCTTTTTATCTTGAGATTAGCATTTACTTATCTATAGACCTTGTATCCCTCACCCCTCACTGTATCCTTCCATCCCCTTGACCTACATATCTCCTCTGCCCTTTGTAGTTTGAAAAGGTCATCTGTAATCCTCTCTGACTCTTCTTTCTTTGTCCTGTTGCTGGATCCTCATCCAGATTACACTCTGAGCCAAAGGTGTCCCTCAGGGTTCTGTTGTGGGTCCTCTTCCCTTTCCCCTCTGTCCTACTTCACTTCCTGACCTCATCAGCTCCCTTGGATTAAATCACCACCTCTCTGATGATGATTTTCAAATCTACCTATCGCCACACTGACCTCTACTGACTTCCAGTCTCTCATCTCCAACTACCTTTCAGACATCTTGAATTGGATATCCAGTGGACATCTTAAACACAACCTGTCCAAAGTTGAGCTCATTATCTTGCCCTCTAAACCAATCCTTCTCTTTCCTTTCCCTATGAATATAGAGGACATCTACAGCCATCCTCCCTCAGGCTTATAACCAACAAGTCAGCAATAACTCCAGTGGTTTCCTGTTGTCTTTAGGATCAAAGATAACATGCTCTGTTTGACATTCAAAGCACTTCAGAACATTGCCCCCTCCTACTTTCCAGTTTCCTTATACTTTACTCCCCAAAATATACTCTTCGATGCACTGACACCAGTCTTCTGGATGCTCTAGGAATGGGACATACTAACTCTTGGCTCGGGGCATTCTCTATGGCTGTCCCCTGTGCCTGGCACACCCTTCTTCCTTTACCATTTACTTTCTTCCCTGGTTTCCTTTAAGTCTGACCTAAAATACCATGTTGTACAGGAAGCCTTTCTCTACCTCTCTTAATTCTAGTGCCTTCCCTTTGTTACTTACCTCCTGTCTATATATACAGCTTGCTTTGTAAGTATTTGTTTGCATGTTGTCTCCCCAATAGATTGTAAGCTCCTTGAGGCTGTCTCATGCTTCTGTTTTGTATTCTCAGTGCTTAGAAAAGTGTCTGGCACATAGTGGGCCCTTAGTAAATATTTGTGAATTGATTGATTGAGACCAGGGACTGTTCCATTTTTTTGTCTTTGTATCTCCAAGTTTAGAGAGCAGACATTTAATACACATTTGTTCAGTTAAGTTGAATTTATCACTCCAGAACAAGGATTGTTAACTGTTTTTATGTCATGGACCCCTTGGGCAATCTGGTAAAGCCTCTTTCTTAGAAAGGACTCTTTCTCAGAAATATATATTCATACCTATATATACACACATACATGTATACATATGTATACGTATTATATATATAATTGAAGGAAATGCTAAATTTCACTTAGAAGATAGTAAAAATTACATGTATGTGTGTGTACATTTGATATTCAAGTTTATCATTCTTCTGAAATCTATTCATGGACCCTCCTGGGAATCTGGTAAAGCCTCTTTCTTTGAAAGGACTCTTTCCTTCATATATATATATATACACACACACATATATGTATATGACTTTCTTAGAAATACAGGTATACATATACTAGATTAAGAACCCCTGCCCTAGAATAAGCCTATGATGCCTGCTAAGATACAGGAAGAGGTGGCCCACATGAAGATGAACTCTCCTTAGCACAGTCTCTGGCAAATAAAAACTTGCTGATTGAGTCAAGTTAGTAAGTATCTTATTGATCTGTCACTGTATCTAGGGTCTCTTAGTAAGAAAACTTCCACCAGTACAAATTAGCCATTCCTATGTAAATTTATAGTCTCTGAGATTTCCCTGGGGTACTGAGGAGTTCCATGACTAACCCAAGGTCACATAGCTATGTGTCAGAGGCAGGACCAGAACTAGAGCAGTGCTGAACAACTAACAATTCAATGTTTAACCATCAGCTCTCCAGAGGGAAAAACATACACACACACGCGTGCACCCCCCCACACACCCACATGCACACGCACACACATATGCACACACACATGCATACACACCACACACACGCGCACACACACACACCACACTCACACACACTCACACACACACCACACTCACACACGCACACACACACACACCACACTCACACACGCACCACACACACCACACTCACACACACACATACGCACACACGTAACACACACACGCACGCACACACACACACACACCACACTCACACACACTCACACACACACCACACTCATTCAGGACACACTTCTAACTTTAATCTGCAATAGTAATACTTTCTCCATTACTTTCTTAAGTCTAGATAATCAGCAAAACAATAAATCAAACCCTGCTTTGTAGCATTTGCCCATCTGTTAGGCATAGATACTCCCACTAAAGTCTAACAGTCCACAGCCCACCCCTGACTAGGACCCTAGCTGTCGTCAGCTTTGTCACGGCTGCCTCTCAGTGTGGGAGATACAAAATATGGAGGTTCATGGAAGGAAATGAAACTCTTGGGTGAAATCACAAGTCCTCACCATGCCCTAAGGAGCTCCAAGTCTTGTGAGCAGGGAGGTACAGCTTCACACACAACCAGCTAGATACCCCGCAGTGAGAGACAGTATGGTGTAGGGAATAAAAATGGTGCTGGACAGGAGGTGAGGAAGACCCATCCCTCTGCAAACCCCACCACCATGGTGCACCGGCTGGGCGACCCTGGGCAATTCACTGAACCTTGTTCAGCCTCACCTTCCTCATCTGTAAGACAGGGGTAACAATGGCATGTGCCTCACAGGGTCGTGGTGAGGAACACATAATTACACATAAAGTATCTTTCGAAACTTGAAGTCTTCAATAAATGTTAGTTGTTCTTAAATATAAGGTTATATATTTTTGTTTTTAAATATAAGGCTATTCATAGTCTAGCACATGACTCTAGGAACTCAGGATAAGGAAAGATCCATGCAGGCTGGAATGGTTCAGAGTATCCTGGAGAAAGGGGGTAGGCATTTATTCTAGGCCTTTTTGCCTTCATCTCATAGGCTTAAGGCATTGAATATTTATTTGTTTATTTTCTGTGTGCTCAGGACAGTACCTATGATCCTATGAGATGTGAATATATTATCTCAGGATTGTGTGAAATGGAAAGGATCTTAAGAGCAAGGTAGTTCTGCCTCTTCTATTTATAATTCTAAAAACTGAGGCTCCAAGGGGAGAGAGGGAGAGGCTTGCCCCAGGCAGGTTACTCAAACAGGAGGCCTGAGGTTCTGCAATCATTGCTTTCCCTACTAGGTAGGACACACTGCCTGGCCTCCTGAGGGAAGCCGCCATTGGGAAAGGATGCAACGATGAAGAGTGAGGGAGATGAGAAGCCAGCACAAAAACTCAGCTGCTTTTCATCTTTCATCCTCTTTAGCACTTGATAAATAATAGAAAATAAGTAAATCAGCCCTTTGCTGCGGCCTGTCGACTGCTCTGCGGGGGAGAGCTCTCTCCCTCTGGGTGCAAGGAAATCATTCTGTTTGTAATTTTAAATCTGACCTGGGGAGTTCCTGGCTGTTTCTGATTTGCTCTTTCTTTGGACTTACATAACCAGTTACCAAGGCAAACATTCCCATCCACTTTTCATGGAGAATACCGTACCCCTCTTTCTTAAATGCCTCATTGTGTGAGATTTTTTGAGGTGATTATGTTGATATTGGTGAATATATATTAATTAACCACAGTTTAGCTGGTAACGGTTAATTAGAGCATGATGCAGTGTAGTGCCAAGGACAGAGGCCTGGAAAATGGGAGATCTGAATCATAGTCAAGGTTTAGCTACTAACTCACTGTTTTGGGGAATTCACTTCCCTTTTCTAGGATTCAGATTGGGCTAGATTGTGGACAAAGATTCTTTCCACTCTTAGAATTTGTGATGCTATGTGTTAAAGTCTTTTACTTGTATCTTCTCAAGTCCTTTCCAGTCTAATATTCTATAATCTAAAGTCCTTTTCTTGGTTCTTTGGTTTTGTTTTTAAATTGCTGACTTTTTAAAAGCCACTAAGTATCATTGACAGTCATTCATTGAGGAGTCCTATGTTCATCTCAATGGTTTGTACACACCCCACTGGGCAGAGGTGCCCCATAAATGTGCTGGTCCCTATGATTATCAGTCAGCAGCCTTCAATCCCTTAGTTCTGACTCTATATGATGACACTTAACCATTTTGGATTTGTGGATCTAACCCAGAGGTGGGGAACCTGTGGCCAAATTTGTTCTATAAAGTTTGAATTCAGTCAAGGAGCCACACTTGAGGACCTAAAAAGTCACATGTGACCTAGAGGTCAGAGGTTCCCAAACCCCGATCTAACCAATTAAAATGAACTCTGAGCCCTCACTCACCAACTTAACCCACCCCCTTTTTGAACTTGAGCACTAGTCATGCACAATTTTGTCTGTTTTACAGACAAAAAGATAAGAATGTTTGGATACTGCATGGACACTCTCTCTTAGTATATAATCAGTCAGCAAATAAATAATAGATAACAAATAAAGAACAATGTATAAGAATCTAAACATCATCTAAGTGTCACTAAAAGAACACTGATTTACTAAACATTGGTAGGCCCCCAGACATAAGACCAGGGGTAGAGAATCTGGGACCTTGAGGTCATACTCGGCCCTCTAAGTCCTCAAGTGAGGCCCTGTGACTGAATCCAAACTTCACAGAACAAATACCCTTAATAAAAGGATTTGTTCGTAAAACTTGGACTCAACTCAGTCAAAAGGCAGCACTCAAAGACCTAAAAAGGTACATGTGCCCTCGAGGCTGCAGGTTCCCCACCTCTGCCCAAGACTGATCTAGATCTAGGATTTCTAGGAAATGTCTACTTTGAGTTTATTTAGTACCCCATTGCTACTCTCCTTTGAGGAGGAAGAGGAATGCTGATCAGATGTCCAGCAACCAACTTGAAAAATGCAGAATTTCTGGGTCGACTCTGCTCCTGGGACTCCCAGTTTGGAGGATGGACTTGGGATCCTGGGGCATATGACTGGAGTTACCTGGGACTCGGGGGGTCCCAGGATGCTTTCCTCAGTCTTGGAAATCTGATACCTCTGCCTGGCTTTAGGTAACCTCTCTTGGAGAAGGGGGAGTACACTCAGCAGCCAATCTTGACAAAGAGTTAGACTGCCAGGGACCTGAGGTTCCTTTCTCTTTGATTTTGAGCTTCATCAAGGTACCTCTCTTACTGAAACTGTCTCTCTCTTCACTTTCTAGCCTTAATCAAGCAACAGGGTATGGAAGGAACAAAGTGAGAGGGGTGCCCACCACCCTTGAATAGAAGTATAAAATGGCAGGTTTATCAAATTTGCAGATGACACCAAGTTGGAAGTAATACTTAATATAATGGTTAACAGAACCAGTAACCCAAAAGATCTCTGGAATCATGGACTGAATTTAAATAAGATGAGATTTGAAGAGATAAAGAGTCCTATAATTGGGTTAAAAAATCACCCAGACAAATAAAGGATAAGGGAGATGTAGTTAGACAGCAATTTCAAAGCTCTGGTAATTTTACTAAGCTGTGATAGCAGTTAAAAAAGCCACCTAGACCTCAAACTGAGTTCATGTAGTAGAGACACAGTGTCCAGACCAACAAAGGTGATTGTTTGACTGCTCTCTGCACTAGTCATACAACTTATAAAGTATTGTTTTTAGTTCTAGGTGCCACATTTTAGGATAACCCCAGTCCCAAAGCTCATTGTTATGGGATCCTTTCCTTATTGATAGAGAACAACTCTGCCCTGCCCCTGACACAGGTGTTGGGCATTGATCTCCACCAATAAGGAGAAAGTCCCATACCAATAGACTTTGGGGCTGTGGTTACCTTTGGAACGATGTTGACAATCTGTTGGGTATCCATAGGATCACAGATCTAGAGCTGGAAAGGACCTAGAGGTATTCTAGGCCAAATCCTTCATTTTACAGATGAGGAAACCGAGGCCCAAACAAACTAGCATAAAAGGCAGAATTTGAAAGTAAGGCCTTTGACTCCTGAGCCAGCAGTCCTTCCAATGCCTTCCACTGTGTGGGAGTGGGCAAATAGGATTAGAGAGGACTAGTAAATGTGCCATATCAGGATGAGTTGAAAGCATTGGGGATGTTTAGCCTGGAGAGGGACTTGTCTGGACAGGAGGAGAGGAATGGATCACTGGCCTATTGGGATAATGTCACAAGTTCCCAAACAGAGTTTTTTCAATTATATGAAAGGTTCCCAGAATGCCTAAGAAAAGAGTGAAGGCACATTTCAGCTAGATGTAAGAAACAAATGCCAACAATTAGTTACGTTTCGAGGTGAAATTCATTGTTCAGAAGGTAATGGCTTCTCCATTGCTGGATATCTTCAAAGGTTATTAAGGGGATTTTTGTTGTTTTATATTGAACCAAATAGATGACCTTTGAATTCTCTTTCAACTTCATCATTCTGTGATTCTAACATTTTGCGTTTTATTTTCTATCATCCTTTCCAGGTCTGACATTCTATTTTTGTCCCCCAGGGTCCAAACAATCTCCCTGGAGCCAATTAGATAGCAACAGGGTTCTTTTCAGGTAGTGACCAATACTTCATGACAATACAACCTCAACATCTATCTGGCTGGTATCACTTCTCCAGATGCTGTTTGGAAATATGAGTCTCTTCATAGAAATAATCATTTTGTGGTTCTTCTGGTCAGGTCATCTTTTGCTTAAAACAGGCCAGATTTCAAGAGAAAGCAGAACTTCAGAGAATTAGAAATAGAATTACTCAAACCCTGAAACTGATTAATCTCTTCTAGGCCTCTTTTCCCCACTCCTCTTGATTTTTATGTATATATTCCTAGCACCAAGCATAGTGCCTAGAACCTAGTAGATGCTTAATATATTTTTCAAAAATTGATTTAATTAGTCTTAGGATTGCTAGGAGTTTTTTCAAGTCATGTATGTTTCCCCAAAGCCAATTTGTTGTTGAGAAGAAAATTGTTTTGATTAAAGGAAAATGGTATTGTTTGGGCATATGGTTATTCAAACCAGAAAGCCAACCCAGGATAGGAGCACAATTAACTTTTTTTTAACCTCATTCTCCCTGATTTGCAGTAGACACCTGGAATATGGAGGATACTGTCAAGCTGATGTGTGTGGGGGGGTCTATCTTCTGTGAATGAATGAATGTATGAATGAATGAATGAATGAATGAATGAATGAATGAATGAATGAATGAACACTGAGTACTTACTATGTGCCAAGAATTGTGTTAAGTGCTGGGGACACAAATAGAAAAAGGGGGATAGTCCCTGCTCTTTAGGAGCTTACACCCTAATTGGTGAGACAACATAAAAGTTAGTTTGGCTGTAAGTTGAATGGAAAAACCCAGAAATTCTATGGGTTCAGTACTGGAGTGGAGGCCAAGATTCATAAATCCTTAAGGTGTACAGGCAGGGCAGATGGCAAGGCCTAGTGTCTTCCATCTCAGTGGAAAGTACAGAATTTGTGACTTCCATCCCATTCGCACTCTATGAGCAATCAAGCAGCCCATGCAGCATGAGGAAGGGAGGAGAGGAGAGGAGAAAGCAAAGAGGGAAGACAAGAGAAGTCTGTTCCCGTGGTGGTGGATCTTCTTCTGTGCTCTCAGCACAGAATATGGCATCCCAGATACCATATACTGGGTTAGAATTTCTCATAGGGAAGAGGGGTGGAAGGGAAGAGAGATTTCTAAGGCCACAGAGCTATAACACCCAGATCTTTTAAACTCACTTCATCATCCAAGGTGTACAACTTGGAAAATGTTAATAGATTCATAGACTATCAGAGATGGAAGGTACCTTAAAGATCATGCAGATCAACCCTCTATTTTACAAATGAGAAAATTGATGCTTAGAGAAGTGGAAGGACTTGGTCAATGTCACACAGCAAAGCAGTAGCTGAACAAGGAATGGAACCCAGGTTTTCTGACACCCATCCAAGGACTGTTTTGATTATCTCTCCAATTGCCTACCTTCTGAAAAACAGCCCTTAGGCATGCCTCCTGTGAGGACTGGAGTCAGCGAAATCTTTCACAAGTCCACCTGATTTATAGATATCTGATTTCTAAGAGATATGAGCTAGTCCAGACATGAGCCTATTGGTTGGGAGGAAACTGCCCCTCAAATTTATCTCCAGGTCTGAATTCCTAGAACCAGCCCTGCTGATTTTCCCCAGAGCAGCCTAAGACCTGTTCTGGATGAGGGATGAACATTTGATTTCCAGGGTAGCTAGTTTAGGCAGTCAGGCTAGCATGAGATCAATACATTTGTCAAGGGGGAGTGAACAGATGTTTTCTGAACAGCAAACCCTAGGACCAGAAGGCAGAAAGGGAAAAAAGAAACAGCAAACTGGAAACAAAACGATTTTGCATTCCTGCTGAGTGATGAAAGGAGGGTGTCAGTAGGGGCCCCCAGTCAGCAGGGCAATATGGGCAGGTGTCCAGAGCTTGTTTTACCCACCACCCTGATGGAAAGAAGAGAACGCAGGTTTCATAATAACCTTGAGTGAGCAGCCTTGGTCTTTAAGCACAAGCCCAGGACTGCAAGAAGTGACTACCTTGCTTATGAATTCCCCAAGTTGGTAAAACAGATTACCCTTAAGGTCCCATTCCAGTTCCCACAGAGAGCCCAGGCGAGCTTCCCCAAGTGGGTGATAAGAAAACCAGAAAGGGCTTTGGCATTTTCTGTGCTTCTTGGCCTTTGAGATGACAGTAAAATCGAACTTATAGATAGGCTAAATAGGTACTTGCTTCCTTAGAATGGTTCTAAGGAGAGGTGGAAAGGACTTCTTGTCCCCAGATATCTCTTCCCACTCAGGAGAAAGTCCATTAATAATAATTAATTTCCCAAATCCTCCAAGACCATGATATTCCGTGATTTGCTGCCAGGTAGCTTTCCTTGGGGCAGCTATGTGGTGCAATGGATAGAGTGCCAGGCCTGGAGTCAGGAAGACTCATCTTTCTGAGTTCAAATCCTACCTCAGACACTTAATAGCCGTGTGACCCTGGGCAAGTCATTTCACCTGGTTTGCCTTAGTTTCCTCATGTGTAAAAATGAGCTGGAGAAGGAAATGGCAAATCACTCCTGTATCTCTGCCCAAAAAATCCTAAATGGGGTCACAAAGAGTCAGACAGGAATGGAAACAACTTAACGATAATTAGAACAAGAATGACCCCAAAACATTCCTAGGAGGGCACTGACGTCAAAGACATGGGTTTGCAGCAGAGAGACATTTGAAAGCAGCACAGAATCTTGGAATGGGAAGGAACCTCAGCTGGTCTGTCCCATGCCTGCTAGTCTTTCCTTAACATCCCCAATGGGCAGTCGTCCTCATTCGCTTGAAGGTCTCATATTGGACCATAGATTTAGAACTAGGATGTCAGCTAGTCCAGCCTTAGAACTCTACGAATGAGAAACTGAGGCCTGTGTTGACTAAGTGATGTATTCAAAGTCACACAGGCAGCAAGTGACAAGGCTGGATTTGAACTCAAATCTTCCCGTTCCAAATTCAGAACTCTTTCCATTGTACCACAAGGTACTTTTAACTGCCTTCAGTAAGGGTAAGGGATAGATAAACTAAACTAGTTTGTTATATGTTCTGTTCTAGTCACATACCTTCTGTGGCTTTTGTACTAGTAACATTCAATAATTAATTGGGTCAATAGCGAAAATGCCACTTGGGTATTTTCCAATCAATCAAAGATTGACCGAGTTCACTGCTGGGAATTCCCCCAGTTGACAAGCTGGCTTTGTCCTCATAAGGATCATTTGCAAGCATGGCATAAACTGTATTAACAATGGGATAAGGTGAAGTGTTTGAAAGGTCCAGTCAGGTGTTGCTCTAGATTACAGAGGCCAATAATAATTTTGTTATGTACCATGGCCTAGTGAAGCAGCTGAGCCAGAGCTCACAGAACTGTGTGACATCTGGTCTTGAATTTCAAACAATCTAAATGTTATTTTGCCTCCAGAGAAGTGCAGACTAGAGTCTCAGTACAGCTGCAGAGGAGTTCCAGCAAAGGCTAGAGAGAAACAACTAACCCAGATATGAGAGCACCCACCCATGTTTTAACAATTACATTTAATCCAAGTGCTTACCCAGTCCCTAAAGCTAGGTGGGCCATAGGTGGCATAATGGATAAAGTGCCGGGCCTGGAGTCAGAAAGACTCATTTTTCTGAGTTCAAGTCTGGCCTCAGACACTTGTTAGCTCTATGACCCTGTGGAAATCACTTAATTCTGATTGCCTCAGTTTCCTCATCTGTGAAATGCACTTGAGAAGGAAATGGCAAACCACTCTAGTATCTTTGCCAAGAAAACTCCAAATGGGGTCCAGAAGAGTTGGACGTTACTGAAAAATGACTCAGCAACAAAAACCATGTTCCACACCCTAGAAGTACAAAGATAAAGTGAAAAGCTTGGAAGCTAATGCCTCTCTAAATGAAGCCCAAGATTGCATTAGCTCTTTTGGCTGTCACATAACACTACTGACTCATATTGGGCTTGCCTGCCCCTAAAGCCCCAAGATCTCTTTTTCTAGAACAACTGCTATCTATCTATGCCTCTCCCACATTATTGTCTTATCACCAGCTTCCGTGGGTCCAGTCATCTTCAATAGAGACAATTCCCATATCCTACATGTTGTCCATCTCTCCTTTGAGCTCAATTCCCACACAGTCAACTACTTATGATGTGTCATAGCCATCTCCAACTCACTGTGCCCTGAAACAGGATTTTTGTCTTTCTCCCTAAACCAGCCTTCCTCAGGTCTGCTGTACTAACAGAACCATCATCCTTCTTGGTACTCAGGGTTGCAACCATGGAGTCGTCCTCTGCTCCCTTACCCCTAATACCCGGTCAATTGCGCCAAGTCTCAGAAATTCTACCTTTACACCATCTTTCCCTTCACACGTTCCCCACTCTAGTACAAGTCATTATCACCTCTCTTCTGGACGATTCCAGTAGCCTCCCAGTTGGTCTCACTGCTCCCTTTCTTTTCTTTTCTCAAATCCTCCACACAGCTGCCAACGTATTCTTAAAGAACAGAGTATTCCCTGTAAAAGAGGCTCCGGTGGCTTCCATGTTGCCAGGTTCCAAAGTACAAACTCTAGCATGGTACTGTGTGAAGAATATTGACTCTTAAATCCAGGGTTTGGGCTCAAATCCTAACTCTGATGCCTGCTACTTGTGTGTCCTTGGGCAATCTCCCTGAACCTCAATTTCCTGGTCTATAGAATAAGGGGGTTGGATTAGATGGCCTCTGAGGTCTCTTCCCAGCTAGGTGGTACAGTGGATAGAGCACTGAGCTTGGAATCAGGAGGACTCATCTTCCTTATAAGAAGTGATGAGCAGAATGCTCTCAGAAAAACCTGGAAAGACTTACATGAGCTGATGCAAAGTGAAATGAGTAGAACCAGAAGAACAATGTACACAGTAGCAGCAATACTGTAAGATCATCAACTCTGAATGACTTAGCTATTTTCAGCAATACAACGATCTAAGACAATTTTGAAGGACTTGAACTTAGTTCAAATCTGGCCATAGACACTCACTGGCTGTGTAACCCTGGGCAAGTCACTTAACTCTATTTGCCTCAGTTTCTTCATCTGTAAAATGAGTTGGTGAAGGAAATGGCAAACCACTCTAGTATCTCTCCCAAGAAAATCCCAAATGGGATGACAAAGAATTGTACATACTGAAGAATGACTCAGCAACAGAGGTTCTCCAGCTCTGGATCCTATGATCTTCAGTTTGGCATTTAAAGCCCTTAATGGTCTGGCTGTGACCCACCTTCTAAAATAGTTGTGTCAAACTCAACCAGAAATGGGATCACCGAAGGGGACATGAAGATCCCTACAGGAAGGAAAACACTTTTGAGGAGGTGCAGGGTGAAATAAGAGAAAGAACAGAATAAACAGGGGGGGATATATGATAGGTGAATATAGTCAGCAATCATAATTGTGAAGAAAAATTTGAAGCCAGAATAAAGGCTTAATTTCTCATATATATATGTATGTATGTATGTATGTATGTATGTATATATATATATATATATATATATGGAGAGAGAACTGAGTCGAATTTATAAAAATAGGAGCCATTTCCCAATTGATAAATGGTCAAAAGATATGAACAGTTTTTGATGAAGTAATCAAAGTTATCTATAGCCATATGAAAAAAATGCTCTAAATCATTATTAACTGGAGAAATGCAAATTTAAAAAATACTGAGGTACTACTTCACACCTATTAGATTGGCTAATAGGACAGAAAAGGAAAATGATAAATGTTTGAGGGGATGTGAGAAAACTGAGATAGTAATGCACTGTTGGTGGAGTTGTGAACTGATTCAACCATTATGTAGAGCAATTTGGAATTATTTCCAAAGAGCCATAAAACCATGCATATCCTTTGACCTAACAATACCACTATTAGGTCTGTATCCCAAAAGAGAAAAAATTTTTATCTATATGTGCAAAAGTATTTATAACAGCTCTTTTCTGGTGGCAAAGAATTGGAAATTGAGGGGATGCCCATCAATTGGGAATGGTTGAACAAGTTGTGGTATATGATTGTGATTGAATACTATTATGCTAGAAGAAATGATGAGCAGGAGGCTCTCAGAAAAATCTGGAAAGACTTACATGAGCTGATGCAAAGTGAAATGAGCAGAACCAGGAAAATATTGTACATAGTAACAACAATATTGTAAGATGATCAACTGTGAATGACAACTATTTTCAGCAATATAATGATGTAAGACAATTCCAAAGGACTTATGATGAAAAAATGTTACTCATCCCCAGAGAAAGAACTGATGGGGTCTGAATACAGATTGAAACATACTTTTTAAACTTTCTTTATTTTTTGTTTTTTTTTCTATGTTTTCTTTCACAAAATGACTAAAAGGGAAATGTTTTGCATGACTACACACGTATAACCTATATCAAATTGCTTGCCTTCTCAGTGAGGGAGGTGGGGAGGGAGGGAGAGAATTTGCAATTCAAAATTTTGAAAACAAATGTTAAAATTGTTTTTACATGTAATTGGGGAAAAATAAAATAGTAAGTTAAAAAAAAAAGATACCTGCAGGTGATCTTGACTTAGAAAACAATATTTTAACATTATCTGTATTCTATTTATTTTTATTTATTTTGTTAAATATTTCCCAATCACATTTCAATCTGGATCAAATTATACTTGGGAATGTTATGATCTGGGGTTGTGTATCTGACATCTCTATGCTAGATTTGCTTTACATCACTCCCCTTTGCATTCTCCATCTTCCAGCCCCACACTGGCATATGTCTATCAAAGTGCTTGAGTGGTCTGATTCACATTATTCTCTATATCTAGGATGGATTTTTTCCTCCATGGCAACATACACACACACACACACACACACTACACCCACTCACACACACTCAACACACGTTCACACATGCTCACACATACATACTCACACACACACAATTACCTCCAATCCGTACATGTTAAACACCTATTCATCAGCCAATACCTACCTCATACTTCTCCTTTCAGGAAAACACCCCTGGCTTCTCTCCTCCATCAAGAATAATCGGCTGACTCCTCATCAAAATTCTTATAGCAAATTGTGCTTATCTGTACGTTGATCCTGTTTCTATTTTGTGTTATAGCTATTTGTGTATGGGTCTAAGCTCCCGGACTGTGTCTCCCTTTCTTGAAGGGTGACGTCTTTGTCCTCTCCATTGTAAAATGGGGCTAATAATAGCACCTACCTCCCAGGATTGTTGTGAGGATCAAATGAGTTAAGACAGGTAAAGCACTGAGCACAGTACCCAGCACATAGTAGGTGCTATAGAAATGTTGGCTATTATAATGAACAATTATAATTATTAATTGTTAATAAGGTGGGATCATGTGGCATATAAATATTATACATAATGTTTTATCATACCACATTAATATTAACAAACTTTATATATATTATTATACTATATTATTTTATTGTTTAGTCATTTTAGTCATGTTTGATTCTTTGTGACCTTATTTTGGGTTTTCTTGGCAAAGATAATGCAGCAGTTTGTCATTTCCTTCTCCAGTTCATTTTACAAATGAGGAAACTGAGGCAAATAGGGTGAAGTGACTTGCCCAAGGTCACATAGCTAGTAAGTGTCTGAGGCAGGATTTGAATTCTTGTCTACCTGACTCCAGGCCTAGTTCTCTCTCTACTGCACCATTATTATATATAATAATAAAATATAATATTAATAATAATTTTTGTTGTTATTTGCCATTCCTCAAATTTGATATTCCATCTCTAGCTTCTATTTATTTGCACAGCTTGTCTTTCATAAATGGAAGACATTCTCTCTTCATCTTTGCCTTTTAGGTTCCTTCGCTTTCTTCAGAGCTCAGCTCAGGTGTCACCTTCTACGGGAAGCCTTCTCAGATGCATGTTATTGGTAATGTGCTCCATCTTCTTAAATGAGTTTATGTTTACTTATCCATGTACATGTTGTATTGCTCTTATACGATATAACATCCCTGCAGATAGGGAGGGACTATTTTTCATTTTGTTTTTATATGTCCCAGTTCCCAGCATCATGCTTTGCACATGGTAGGCATTTCAGAAATCCTTGCTGAGCTGGGCATGGTGGTGCAGGCCTGCAGTCCTTACTACTGAGGGAGGCTGAGGCTGGAAGATTGCTTGAATTTGGGAACACTGAGCTACAGTAGAGCTAAACTCTATGGGGTGTCCATGCTAAGTCTAGCACCAATATGGTGAGCCCCTAGGAGGTGGTGATAGAGTCAGGGGAGGTCACTGGGCTGCCCAAGGAAGAGAAAATTAGCCTTGGTCAGAACAACTAAAGCTTCCATATTGATCAGCAATGGGATAGATGCTACATTTCTAGCCTTGGTGATACAGGAAGAATGTCTTCCCCAAAAACTGGTTATTGAATTAAGTAGTCTCAATAAGCTTTTTCGAATTTCTAACAAATGCTTTTAGGATTCAAAGCAAAGTATACTCATTACATTCTACATCAGAAACCTAAATAAGAGTTAACAAATTATGACAATTCCATAGCAGCCCTTCCCACTTTTTGGATAGTTGTAATTATTAGTAAGTTTTTCTAGTGTTAAAGCCAAAATCCACCTCTCTATGGCTTCCATCCACTGTTTCTAGTCCTTTTGTCTGGGGTCAAGCAGGACAGTTCTCATCTCGAGCCTTGGCGGAGGATTTCTGTAGTGTCTTAGATATGTGCTCCCAGAATATATCTATTGTTAATATTACTGTGAAAATAGCTAAGTTGCTAATCCTCAACTGAGAATCCCTAACTATCTCTGCTTGTCTCTTCTTCTGACCCCTTTTGGAGAAGGATTGTTCTTTTGGGGTCATTGTAGACCCACATCACCATTTATTTGGTAACAATTAGCTATTCCTTCTTCAGAGGGTTCCTTCCCCGGCCCATCAAGGGGAAGAAGCTGATGTCTACTACTGCAAGTGTTCAGTACTCCTTTCTTCTTCCCTTTCTCCCTGGTATCACATTCTCTTTCCCTTCAGACTCCTGCTCCAGAACAAGATTCTATTCTGCCCCTTTAGGTCTCTATTTTTCCTTTATTTTTTTTTCTTCCCTTTCTATTTTTTAATGGAACACATTATGCTTTCTGATAACCTGGAGAATGGAGAGGTATCTGATAAGTTCCTTGACCCACTCTTTTAGGAAAGACTCTAACCTGCATTTTAAACATAGATACTAGCTCCTTGGTCATGACAGAAAGGTGAACACTATGTCCACTGTATAGGTCCTTGAAAAATTAGTTTTATCCTCTAACATTGGATTGAAGTGAGACTCTCTGAGCACAGATGTCTGGTTTTTTTTTTCTTTTATGGAGGGGGAAGGCAGAGCAATTGGAGTTAAAGAGACTTGCCCAAGTCACATGGCTAGTAAGTGTTAAGTGTCTGAGGCCAAATTTGAACTCAGGTCCTCCTGACTCCAGGGCCTGTGCTCTATTCACTGTGCCACCTTGCCACCCAGATATTTGTTGCTTTTGTTGGTGGTTCTATTGGCACACTCACAAGGCAGATTGTCTATTGGCCTTGGTTTGATCTTAGCTTTCTGGCATTCCTGAGTGAGGCACTATTTATTTATTGCAGCCTTCCCATCTTTTCTCAACTGCCTTTGATTGGCAATTAGCTGCTTCCTGCCAAGTCCTGAAGCAAATTACAGCTAAGCACATCTGATGTCTGTGTAGGTATATTAGGGAAATCTAGTTGCATGCAATTATTTATTAGCCTCTTCATACCTATTCTACCCCATTTATTCTCTCATAGTTTTTGGAAGTTTTAGAAGCTTCCTCTTGTCTTTTCACTTCTCTGTTCCTCCTTGATCTATTTAGGATAATTGAAAACTCTGCATAATTTCCCAGATGAGGTTCAATTAAATATCTACCCCCTTACTGCTTATATTTTGGTCTAACTAATTA
The DNA here is from genome assembly GCF_028583685.1 of Petaurus breviceps papuanus. Taxonomy (NCBI): domain Eukaryota; kingdom Metazoa; phylum Chordata; class Mammalia; order Diprotodontia; family Petauridae; genus Petaurus; species Petaurus breviceps. The sequence continues at coordinate 10,096,731 of NW_027186372.1, forward strand.
CACACACACACACACACACACACACACACATTCTCACACACACACACAGACACACGTTTAGGTCCAAAGTCATTTGATAGGCTTTAGCCCTTGCAACTGAATGCCCTAATCTGGGTGATATTCTTTTTAATCCACTCTGCCTTTCTAGTATGGGCAGAGGTCTCTGGTGAGGGTGCATGTCAGGTGGTCATCAGTCTCTGCTTGAGCTCTACCAGTGAGGGGGAGCTTGGTATTTCATAAGGTAGGTTGTTCCATTTCTGGTTGACCTAGTGGCCAGGGAGTTCTTAGATTGAGCCTAATTATTTCTCTTTCCTATAGCTTCTATGCAGTGATCATTTCAATTACTCTGTCTACTCTTCTCTTTTTGAGGACAAAGACCTCTGAGAAATCCAGGAAACTTATGGGTTGTCCCAGCCCTGCTCACATGCAGGTACAAAGCTCCATATTGTTGATAATGCTAACTTTCACTGACCATGTTTGCCATGAAGAGACTGAGGCTTGAAAGTACTATTTAAGGTCAGCGTATGGCTAAAGCAGGGGTGGGGAATCTGTAGCCTCCAGGCCACATGTAGCCTTCTAGGTCCTCAAGTGCAGCCCTTTGACTGAATCTGGGATTTGTTCTGTGAAGTTGGGTTCTGTCAAAGGGCTGCACTTGAGGACCTAGAGGGCCACATGTGACCTTGAGCCCAAAGGCTCCCCACCCCTGGTAAGGAATCTCTTCTTTTCCCCTTAAGCAGGCCTCTCAGCACAAACACCTCTGTCATTCATTCCATCCACTTTGCCAGTCTCTGAGAGAAAGAATAGAAATCCATCTCCAGCCTGGTCAATTACCAACTTCTATCATTGTGGTATAATAATAACTATTACGATAATTCACATTCCTATAGCACTTTAAGATTAACAAAACAATTTTATCACAATAGCCCTTTGAAATAGGTAATAAAGCTAATACATTCAATTCAAGAAACATTTATTGTGTGTAGACATATTAGGAAAATCTCACTGATTTCAGCTTGTGTGACTGTCTGTTATACAAGTCAAGAGGTCACCTGGTATATTGGATAAAATGCTGTATTTTGAGTCAAGAAAACTTGGGTTCAGAGCCTACCTATGACATTTACTAATAATAGCCATATAGTGCTTTAAGGCTTGCAAAACATTTTACAAATATTATTTCATTTTTTCCCTCACAACAATGCTGGGAAGTAGATGTTGTTATTATTCCCATTTTATAGATGGAGAAACTGAGGCAGATGCCATTCAGTGACTTTTCCCTGGGCATTGTCATTTAGTCATTTTTTATAGTCATGTCTGACTCTCTGTGGCCCCATTTGGGGTTTTCTTGACAAAGATACTGGAGTAGTTTTCCATTTCCTTTTCCAACTCTTTTGATGGATGAAGAAACTGAGGCAAGCAGGGTGAAGTGACTTGCCCAGGGTCACACAGCTAGTAAGTGTCTGAGGCCATATTCCAATGCAGGTCTTCCTGCCTTCAGGTATATACACTCACTAGTTGTGTGACCACAGTCAAGTCAGCCCCTCTGCCTCACAAACTCATGGCTTGAGTCCTGGACAGGTTGTGATCCATGTCGGTAGAGGAATTTCCACACTCATGAAATCACAGATCTTTCATGTATACTGACTTGAGCACCAGGTTCTATGTTAGGCACTGAGTAAACAGGGACAAAACACAAATAGTACCTGCCCTCAAGGAGCTTACATTCCATTTGGGAAGATACAACTTGTACATAGATATGTTATTTGAAGAGGGAAAGAACTCTGGTCAGGGAGGACTTCACAGAATTGGTGACACCTGCACAGAATGCTAAATGGCAGAGATGAAGAGATGGCCATTTCAGGAAAGGGGGATGGCTTGTGGGAAAGCATCAAAGCAGAAGATGAAATTTTGAGTCTGGGGAACAGCCTGGAATAGGTACAGTTTGATTGGAATGTGGAACATGTAGATAGAATAAAGTGAAATAAGTCTGGAAAGTTAAGCTGGCTCCAGATAAAGAGCCAATTCATTTTACCCTAGAAGTAATAGGGAGACATGGAAGATTTTTTTGATCAGTGGAGGGGCAGGGACTTGTGATTTGGGAAGACTTTTTTTTTAACATCTGTGAGGAGAATGCACTGGAAGGGGGGGGGTGTTATAGTTGAGGAGACTAATTACGAGACTCTTAAAACAGCCCAGACAAGATGAAGGCCTAGCCTGGGGTGGTTGGTATTTGCATGGAAAAAAGGTGATGGATGTTAGCTCTTATGGAAGTACAGTTTAAAGATGTGGCAATAGATTGGATACAGCTTGTGAGGGACACAGTAGTCAAAGAATACACTGGTGAAAAACTTCAGTAACTTGGAATACATAGAAAATGGAAGTTTGGAAGAGGGGTAGGTCCAGGGTAGGGAGATGAATTCTATTTTTTGAAAGTATTCATTCAACACCCACTTATTAAGTACTTCTTACTAGGATTTGTAAATGAAAGAGATTTTGAAGATCACTTAATCACTTAATACAACCCCTTCTCTTTATAGAAGATTAAACTAAGGCTCAGAGAGATTAAATATATAAACTTGTTCCAGGTAACTCATCAGATAGAGTGCTGGGCCTGGAGTCAGGAAGATTCATCATCTTCCTGAGTTTAAACTTGACCTCAGACACTTCCTATCTGTATGACCCTGGGCAAGTCTCTTAATTTTGTTTGCCTCAATTTCCTCATCTGTAAAATGAGCTGGAGAAGGAAATGGCAAACCACTCCAGTATCTTTGCCAGGAAAACCTCAAATGGGTCACAAGAGTCAGATGCAACTGAAAAGCAGAATATGAATTCACACTCAGCTCCTGTGATCCAAGTTTTTCCCCTTCTGGCTTGATTAGATCTTAAGACCATAGCTTTAGAGTTGCAAGGAACCATAGAGATCATCTTGTCCCAACCCAAGTTTAGAGATGAGTAGAGACTGAGGCCCAGAAAAGGGTAAATCACATAGGCAGGGTCAGAATTCAAACTCAGGTTCTCAGACTCTGAACTCAACAGTTTCCATTACACCCCCTTTCCTTAAATTCTGCCACTCAGCTCATACACAGGGCTGATAATGAAATGGGCAAGGCCATGCAGCAATCTGGCTCTGTTCTGCTCTGGGGTTTTAAGGGAAAGTCTGGTGGCATGAGGGAGGCATGGACACCCAGATGTCAGCAAAGAACACCCACTGAGACCAGGAGCCCTTCTGGGTCTCCAGCCAACATGTCTGTATTTGTTACTTTTTTCTTTCATTCCAAAGAGGATTTCTCTGGAATTGGAAATGCACGGAGATTTGGGGCCAGCGTGCAGAAAAAGCTGATTGAACAAGTGTGAGAGGCAGAGATAAACTCCCTGCTGACTCCCCCGAGGCATGTAATCTGGCTGGTGCTCAACAAGGCCTCCAGCATCCTGGATTCAGCCCCAAGTGCTGGTGGGGAAGGTTTAGTAAATACCCGCCTCTGAGCAGAGCTGTAGAAAGAGGGCATTGAGAAATTCCCTTCAGTTCCAAGACTTTTCACCCTGGGAGCCTGCTGTCCAAGCTTAACCAGTACCAGACTCTAGAGAGACTGAATAGAGAGATCCTCTTCCCCTCCTCCTGCTGACTGGTGTGGTCCCCTCCTCCCCGAATAGAACACGAGATCCCTGAGCCAATAGGCTTTTTGTCTTGGTATATATAAATGCTTCCCCCCCCCCTCCCCGATCAGGCACATAGTAGGTATTTAATATATTCTGTTGAATTAAACCCCCTAGAGGGTTCAAAGTCACAAACTAGTAATTTCCATTTAAATAGAACTTCCCAGTTACCAAAAATTTCTTCTGTATGGGTCTTCCTAACACTTTTGTGTGGTGAAAGTGCAAACTACCATTATTCCTTTCTCTCTCCCTTCCTTACTTTGTTCCTTCCTTCTCTCTCTCTCTCTCTCTCTCTCTCTCTCTCTCTCTCTCTCTCTCTCTCTCTCTGTCTCTCTGTCTTTCTGTCTCTGTCAGTCTCTGTCTGTCTCAGTCTCTGTCTCTCTGTCTCTTTCTCTGTCTTTCTGTCTCCTTTTTAGTAGATTAAGAAACAAGCTCTGAGAGGTTAACATCAATTATCTGTAACAATAACAATATTAATAACAATAATTAGCATTTATATAGTGCTTTAGGGCAGCTAGGTGGTGCAGTGGATAGAGAGCACTGGGCATGGAGCCAGGAAGACCTGAGTTCAAATCCAGCCTCAGACACTCCCTGGCTGTGTGGCCCTGGGTGAGTTACTTAACCCTGTTTGCCTGTTTCTTCATCTATAAAACACGCTGGAGAACGAAACTGTAAGCTCCTCCAGTATCTCTGCTCCAAATGGAGTCACTGGAGAGTTGGATACCACTGAAATGACTGACCAACGATAGTGGTTTAAGGTTTACAAAATGCCTTTCACATATTACCTCCTTTTAGCACACAGCTAGCTCAGAGTCAGAAGCAGGATTTGAGTCATCAGACGAGTAAGTGGCAGAGTTTGCATTAGAAGCAAGATCTTCTCACTCCTCTTCCAGTGCTCTTTCCATGACATTACTATTAAGGCCCTCACAGCCTCTGCATGCTGTGCTGGGGAGAGTAGAGGGGCTTGGGCTTGAGTTCTGACACCAAACTGCTGTGTGACCTTGGTCAAGCATCTTCGCCTCTGTGGGCCTCAATTTTCTCATCTGTTGAATGGACTCAGAGAAATCATCCCCATTCTTCCCACTAGAGGCAGCTTGCCATAGTGAATGACAGCTAGGCTCTGAGTCTGGAAGCCCTGGGTTTAACTTCTGCCTCTAACACATACTATCTATGAGACTCTGCTTAATCTCTCCATACTTTAGGCAACTCTCCAAGGCTGTATAATGGAGAGATTGTGCTGGGACACATCAAAAGAGGGAGTTTTCTTAATAAGTGAAACCACCTGATCAAGGCCCTATCCTTATATCCCTGCTATGCTGCTGTTTTGTTCTCGAAGTGGAACATGATCTCAGGAAGGTGATACCATGACTTGCAAGTAAATTGGATTTAAGTGAGGGAGGGCTGTGCAAAGTCACCAACCTCACTTTCTCCTCAGGAGCCATTGGGATCCAATGGCAAGATATAAATCAAGAGGACTGGTAATGGCCTTGGATGCAATGGGAGACCTTGGCCTTTTTAAGCTAAGGTCTTTAACAGTCTGTTTGATTGAGGCTGATTAGAAGCCCATTCTCTGTCTCTTAAGGCCTTACTGCCTTGTCCCCACCACTGTGACTGGCAGGAGGTAATGGATGGCCAGTGTCCTCCAATGAGGCTGTTTCCTGCCTTTGGGGGGCCTCTGGCAAAGAGGATTGATTGCCTGCAAGCTTTCTCATCAGCATACCGGTCCCAGGATCCCAGCGTTAATTCCTTACTCTCTCGAGGCTGGAAGAACTGACAGGGGGAGACTCGATTTGTTGTCAAATTGGGGTTGTCTTGTCTTTTCCTTCTCAGCTTTAAGCTCAGGCTATTTCCAGGAGATTTGAAAGGAAATTATCTGGAGCAGAGAAACCTTTGTGTTGGCAGTTTGTATTGAGACTCTTCCCCTCAACCAGACTTAGGCTTGCTTCATGAGGCTTCTCAGCCTGTGTCACCACCTGACCATAGAATGTATGGCCAGAGTGCTCGAGCTATGGGCTGGCTAATAAAAGGAAAGAGTCCCCAGGTCAAATGGGAGCTGAGCCTTTTCCCCCAGGGACCTTCTTCTCCAAGGCAGGAGTCAAAGAGAGTCAGGCCATTGGTCGTTTGTCATTTACTGAGTAATTGATTTCCAAACTATTTGAATAAGGCCTGGAGTAGGTAACCCAGTGGATAGGGTGATGAGCCTCGAGTCAGGGACCTGAGCTCAAATCTGGCCTCTGACACTAGCTGTGTGACCTTGGGCAAGTCATTTAAACTCTGTTTACTTTGGTTTCTTCTACTGAAAAATGGGGATAATAAAAGCATTTACTTCATAGGGTTGTTGTGAGGGTCAAATGAGATAATATTTACAAAGTGCTTAGCAGAGGGCCTGCCACATAGTAGGTGCTATGCAGCTCTTGTTCCCTTCCCCTTCCCTTCCCTTTCCTTTCTTTTGGAGTACAGAGTCAGAGTCAGAACCACATCTGTGAGTCTAGCTTCTATGCGGGCTCTCCCTCCCTCTCTTCCTTCCTTCCTTCCTTCCTTCCTTCCTTCCTTCCTTCCTTCCTTCCTTCCTTCCTTCCTTCCCCCTTCCTTCTTTTTTCCTTTCTTCACTTCCTCTTTTCCTCCCTTCCTTTCCCTCTTTCCCATTCTACCAAACCCCAAGCTTGAATGTGGTAGTTTTAAGAACAATACATTTATGTAGCTTGTAGTAAATATATAGAACTTATTTCCCCCAGAGCGGGGTAAAAGCTGAAAGCACAACCAGATTAAAGTTCAGAGAGATCCTTGAATGTGAGATCCATAGCAGGATTATTGGGTTCACTTAGGAAAGTTTGGAGGACATCACTAACCTTTGTGGGGGTGGCATTGTAAAGGGTTCTTCCACAATTTATTCCTCAGGGGCTCCGCCTCCCTGCATTCTGGGCAGGACAGACCACAGAGCTGATCCCTGGGGCAATTCCACTGATATTTTATAGAAAAACATCAGTATGTCTCTAGCTAAAGTAGAGGTGATAAGGAAGAATGCTGAGAATGGGCACAGGAGAATGCTGGTCCAGGTTTAGTAACACGGGCCCAAGTTCATGTTCTTTACACCCAAAATCTCATCTGGAAATGGATTATCTAAATCCTTTTACTTTTGCTTCCTTCCAAAAGCTATCATTACTAATAAGTACAGTCCCTTCTGTCCTCCAAGGTGGAAATCAGTTATTCCTGGATAGTATATGGTCAGGCATCCTGGAATTGAGCCAAAAGCCACCTGCTACTGATGGGCACTGGACCAGAAACGGAAGGCCAGAGATGGAAAAGGGTCTGAGAATGACTTACCAGTTTGAATGATGACCTTATTCTAGCCATGGATTTGGAGGGGGTTCCTGTCAAACATTACTTATTGTGGAAAGGCTGAGCCAGGCAGTGAACCAGGAATGTCAATAGACTGCGGACTTACCATACACGAAGAGGGGTCATGTTAAGGTGGGCAGCTAGGTGGGGCAGTGGAGAGAGCTCTGGACTGGAAATCAGGAAGAACTGAGTTCCAATTTGGCCTTAGACACTTATTGGGGATAAGAATGGTACCTACTTTCCAGGTTTGTTGTGAGGCTCCATTGAAATAACATGTCTAAAGAGCTCTGCAAACTTTATAGTACTATATAAATGCTAGATGATATTATTGTTATTATTACCCCCACACATACACAGTCTGGAACCAATGACACATGACCTCTGAGGCTGCCATGGCTTGCTGATACTGGCATTATCCATTCATCTCCTTACCAAGAATAATTAGCCTCCTACAATGTTGGAAGGAGAGATCCTCTTGGAAGTAGATTGGATGGTAGCTTGAAAAGGGATCACTTTAATCCCTTAGTCCATGTCTTTTCCCCCTGCCAGGAATGCTCTCCCTTCTCTCCTGGGCCTATGGATTTCCCTTACTTCTTTCAAAGCTTAGTTTAACCATTCACTGAATGGGCATTATCTCACTCAAAGGGAGAACCTGCAAAGGCCTTAGCCTAAAAGGGTCAGGGTCTCCCATCACATCCTGGGCCATCTCCACTCATCCTGATGAAAGTTTGGCTGCTGGACCCAGATGGCTCTGGAGGAGAAAGTGAGGCTGGTGACCTTGCACAGCCCTCCTTCACTCAAATCCAAGTCAACTACAGGTCATGTCATCATCTCCCTGATGCCATGGTCCTCTTCAAGAACGATGGACAAACACAATAACAACCTGCAACCAGGGAAAGGCCACTTTTGACCTTGAGGCCACATGTGGCCCTCTAGGTCCTCGAGTGTGTCCCTTTGATTGAATCTGAATTTCACAGAACTGTCAGATTCCGTCAAAGGGTCACACTTGAGGACCTAGAGGGCCAAGTATGACCTGGAGGCTGCAGGTTCCCCACCCCTGGCCCTTAAACACTACCCTGTGGAGCCTTTCCTTATTCCCTCAGATGCTCCTAATACTTCCCCCAACCCTGGAATGACTTTGCATTTATTTTCTATGTATTGTACACACATATGTATATATATGTGTGTGTGTGTGTATGGACATGTAATATATCTGTGTTATTTCATCGAACTAGAATATAAGCTTCCTGAGGGAAGGGACTGTTTTCTTTTTTCCTTTGTGTGTATCTTGGTGGCTGGCACATTGCCTTACAGAGTTGGTGCTTAGTACATGCTTGCTGAATGATAGGACTATGAAATTCTGCTCCTTGACTTGAGAATCTTAAAATTGAAGGGAAGGGGAAGGGAACAAGTGCCTGTGTACCAGGCCCTGTGCTGAGTGCTTTACAATTATCTCATTTGATCCTCACAACAATTCTGAGTTCACTGCTATTATTATCCCCATTTTATGGTTGAGGTAACTGAGGCAGACAGTCTGGGTCCACATTTGAACTTCCTGACTCCAGACCCAGCACTCTATTCCCTGTGCTTTCTAGCTGAATTGAAGATCTATATGTGCATATACATGTGTTGTGCATGCATGTATGTGTATATGTATGTGTAAGCACACATAGGACCTACAGGGAACATATATCACATGGCATGATGGGACAAGTCCCCTCAGGGACAAGAGGGGTAATGAATGGATCTTCTTCATCTTAGACTAGAGTTCATGGGTCCAGGGGTCTGTGAAACCAGATGGAGAAAAGAATGACAATTTTCATTAACTTCCAGCTGAAATTTAGCATTTTCTTCAATTATTGAAAAACATTAATCTGAGAAGGGGCCCATAGGCTTCACAATGATACAAACAAAAGGTCAAGACTCTGCTCTCGTTACAAGAATAAGAGAAAACAAAGAGCTCAGAACCTGGTTCTCTGAGAACCCCGTGGTATAAAAGGGTTTCTAGCAGGCAGTATTTGGTCCTTGTGGCTACTAACGCTGAACTTGAAAGCAGGGGATAAGAAAGTGCAACATCTCTATTGGCTTCTCAAGGTTCGGTGAAAAGAAAGCTAGACCAAGGCCAAGAACCCTGGAGTCTCATTCTGGCTCCTCACTCAGTGTGTCTGTGATGGGAACGGCATCGGCACCTCTGCTTGGTTTGTGCGCTATGCAAACCTCATGCCCTACCCACGATAAGATGATTAACTTGCAATTTCATCATTGTGCTGATTGACTCGCTTCTGATACTTAACAATTTATCTGCTTCCTGTCTACTCTCCCTTCTGACTCGAGGGTGAAGGGTGGAGCACTAACCCCCTCCCAAAGTTTTCCTTTATAGACTGCTGGGATCCAGACGCTCCAGGTAACTCTTCACTTTCCAGCAGCAACTCTACTTTCAACTTCAGAACATTGTGCCACCCCACTGGGTACCACTGGTGGTCTCCCACTCTTTGTGAACTTCTTTATGTGTTGTTTCTGCCCTTTAGATTATAAGCTCCCTGGGGTACAAGGACTGACTTTCTTTTTCTTATTTGTATCCTATGAGCATGGTGCCTGGCACATAGTAGGTGCTTAATAAGAGGTAATTGAATTGAATTATAATTATAATAACATTTCTGAGATTCAGTTTCTTCTATCAAAGAATGATGACAATTTCTGCTTTATCTACATCAAGATTATTATGAAGATCTAATGAGATCAGCTGGATGGGATCTTGGAGGAAGAGACTTCTAGTCCAACCCCTTCACTCTATAAATATAGAAATAAGTACAAAAGGAGGTTTAATGACTTGTCTAAGGTTACTCAGATAGTATGAGATAGGTGAAAATATTTTAAGCATAAAAATTTTATACAAATGTACCACAGATTTTCTACTACAGTCTGCCATCAATAAGTATTGATTAACAATCAAGTGGTTGTTACATTTTAGTGACCTTGGCTTTGCCAACAGAACTCAAACTCTGTCAGGTCCAACCAAGCTGAAAAGGCTGCACATTCAACCTGACAGAAAAGGTAAATCTTCATCTCTGGATCAGTCTAATGAGGTTTACAAGGGTCTCATCACCAGAGTGACCATAGTCATGAATTTTTTGGTCATAGAAGCTCTGAAGATCATCTATGAAGTTAAAGAGGGTATATGATCTCATGATGTAAAAATAAAGAAAAGAGGAATTAAGTGTTTACTGTGTGGGAAGTACTGGGAATGTAAGTATAACAAACAAGACAGTTCCCACCCACAGGGCCAGAGAGTAAGAAGCAGAGATGGGAGAGAAATGAGGGCAGGTTGGGAGCCTCTTGGCTCCTGGTGATCCATGTAAAGGAATCAGGATAGTGGGGCTGCCAGGTGAAGGCATCTCCTGGGAAGGTGCAAAGGCTGGGGAGTGGGAAGTCAAGGAAGGATCTCTGAAGCACTGAAACATTATGATTCTAAGTTTTTTTTTATATCTTTAACTTCTCAAAAGGGCAGTTAGGTGGGGCAGCGGATGGAGGTCTGGGCCTGTAGTCAGGAAGACTCATGTTCCTTAATTCGAATCAGGCCTCAGACACTTTCTAGCTATATGATCTTGGGCAAGTCAATTAAATCTGTTTGCCTCAGTTTCCTCATCTATAGAATGAGCTGGAGAAGAAAATGGCAAACCGCTCCAGTATCTTCGCCAAGAAAACCTTGGGTCATGAAGAGTAGATACGACTGAAAATGACTGAACAACAACAAAAAAGGCTTAAAAACACACGTGAAGAAGAGACAGTCACTAAAAAAAGGCCCATACCGTAGCTTAGGGCAGAAGAAACAAAGCTTTTAGCTGTGAAAAGCCACTTATAAGCAGCCTCTCTAGTTCTTTACCACATGACCATCCATTCTACCTCTGCAACATTTTCTCAGATGCACAGCCCCTCCAGAAAGTCCAGGTCAGCCCGTTCAATTTGCACTCTTCAGATAATTCAGGCCTGGGATTCTGAATTCTTCACTGAGCTGCTTTCTCCTCTACATCACCACCCTTGTCCTCTAGAGAGCACCCAGGTGGTTCATGCCTTGAGTGCTGAGCTGAGAGGAAAATTGTAGTGCTGGTTCTCCAGAGGCAGAGGCAATGAAAGGCTGAGCCAGTGAACCTTGGTGTGTGGGGCTCAATGGAAGGTGTGTGAGCCATGGCAGACACATACAACAAGCAGGAATTAGCAGCACTGACAACCATCTCCTCGGAATGCTCATGGTACCTTGCCTGTGACTCTAATGCCACTAAACCATTGCATATCACCCTGCTTAAATTAATCCGTATAATGCACTCTCCTCTCTTCAACATTGTAAACTCTCCCAGAACAAACAAATACCTCATCTTATCAAACTTTATCAAACTACCTCAGAACACAACAGGGTCATGTCCTTAAGTAGGTACTTGGTAAATATCTGTTGAATGAATTCATATTGTGTTTGTTCTTTGGTTTAATTTTTTTTTTAATTTAGATTGGGTCTCACCATCTCTCCCAGGCTAAAAGTATGGGAGCCTTTCAAAGCATGAAAATGTTGACTATTTTGACTGTTTCATCAATGTTGACTGTTTCTGACCAAGGCACTTCTTTGGCAAACTGATTCCTTTCTGTTATCACCCTTCACCCCCACCAGTTACTATACTGATGTCAAAATTTGTGCAGACAGGGGCAGCTAGGTGGCACAGTGAGTAGAGCACCAGCCCTGGAGTAAGGAGGACCTGTGTTCAAATCCGGCCTCAGACGCTTAGCACAAAAACTAGCCGTGTGACCTTGGGCAGTCACTTAATCCCCATTGTCCACCAAAAATAAAAAAAAAAAGAAAATTGTGCAGACAACTGATTGCCATAGCCCACTGCAACTAAGAGCTTCTAGTCAGTCAATAAGCGTTTTTTATGCACTTACTAAGTGCCAGACACTACAGGGCAGCTAGGTGGTGCCATAGTGCACAGAGTGCCAGGCCTAGAGTCAGGAAGATTCATCTTCCTGAGTTCAAGTCTGGCCTCAGACACTTAGATCCTGGGCAAGTTACTTAATCCTATTTGCCTCAGTTTCCTTATCTGTAAAATAAGCTGGAGAAGGAAATGGCAAACCCACTCCAGTACTTTTGGCAAGACTCACAAAGAGTCAGACAAGACTGAAAGGACAGAACAACAAGTGCTTGTGCTAAGCACTGGGTACACAAGGAAATGTAAGAAGACAGTCCCTGATCTCAAGGAGCTCACAGTCTCCTGGGAGGGACACCATGCTAAGGACTATTTAGATAAGCTATCTACAGGACAAATCGGAAATGACCAACAAAAGGGAGACAGTAGAGTTAAGGCTTCCTGTAGATGGTGGGGTTTCATCAGGGACTTGAATAGAGGTCAGAAGGTAGAGATGCTGATGGAAAGTTTCCAGGCATGGGGGACAGTCCGTGAAAATACCCCGAGACAGAAGGGGGAGAGTCCAGGGAGCAGCAAAGAAGTCAGTGTTATAGGATTGAAGAGGATAGGATAGGGAAAGGGAGGGGTTAGGTGTAAGAAGGCTGGGAAGATAGGAAGGTGGCCTAGGTTACGAATGCTAAGCAGAGGATTTTGTATTTAACGCTGGAGGTGATAGGGAGCTACTGATGTTTATTGAGTATGGGTGGGATATGTGTTTTAGGCTATCTTTGGCTGCTACTCTCAGCTTCCCTGGTAGCTACCTACCAGGCCTGCATGACCTCTCCTGGCTGCTCTGTGCTTTTCAACGCATTTTCATAGCTATTATTTCATATTCTCCTTATGAAAACTCTCTAAGGTAGTTAGGTCAGATATTATTACCCTCTGTTTTTGCTTTTCACAGTTGAAGGAACAAAAATATAGACCACTGTGACTGGGAGGTCAGCCCCTCTGCACCTTCAGCAGCTTCCTCCAGAGGACGGCGAGAGCAAAGGTGGCATAGTACAGGTGGAACAAAAATGTCCTATTTACCAGGCAAATGGATACCTGGAAGCCTAGCCTGGGTTTTCCCTCTTATTACTCTGAATGTTTTATTGTCTGAAAGGGCAAAGGCCTTTCCTCTGGGAGCCAGTTCGTGGCTTTACATTTGCATATTTAAATAATTGCTTGGTAATTGTGACTCACCTTCCAGAGGAGCATAAGGGATCACAGAAGGTCTGGGGGGAGGGAGAGGGGAGGGAGGGGACCTTTTCCAAGTGTAGTGATATCTTCCCCCTCCTTCCCTTCTTTCTATGTGGCAGCTGGACCTTAAGGATGCCAAGGTGGGCTGAAGAACAATGGAAGGAGTGTTGAATTGGGAGTTCTGTCGGATGCATAGGCAAGGCTTGGTTCTGTCATTGCTGTCTCTGTGACCTGAAACGAGTCCCTTAACCTCCCTAGGCCTTGATTTCCGCATCTGTAAAATGAGGGGGTTGGTTTTGATGACCTCTAAATCAATGATCCTAAACCAATGATCTCTAGTTGAGAGACTGACAGAGCCAACTTATAACTAGTATCAGGAACTGCTGAATTCTTAAAACTTACCCCTCCCACACACTCCTGAAAGAACTGTGAATTAGTACTCTCAAAGATTATTACATAGACTCACAGAAAAATTAAGAGGCTTTTCCTAGGTCAAATAGCGAGCATTCCTAAGAGCAATGGCAGCAGTATTCAGCAGTAGTTATCGCTTCTCCTGATTTCAGCTTTTTCTATTCATCCATCCATCCATCCATCCATCCATCCATCCATTCACTCACTCTTTTACAAAATATTTACTTGGTGCCTACTATATGGAAGTATGAAAATCTGCACTAAAGTAGTGTCTTAGCTAACATCTCCATTCTTTTCCCTGCCTGCAGTTTTATCTGACAGCCTTTAGTTGTGAAAAGCAGATCTCAGGAAACCTTTCCAGCCCCTCACCATTTGGTCAGCCATTCTGCCCCTGCAACATTTTCCCAGATGTTTCCTTCCAAAAATACCAGGTCCACTTTTCCAATTTGCACCATTTAGATAACACAGTGCCTAGGATTCCAAATTGTTCTCCTCAAAGTTACTAATGAACTCTCGATGGGTTTTTTTCTTGGTCCTCATTGTTCTCAATCTGCTGCATCTGACACTGTTAGCCATCCTTTTCTCTCTGGGTCTTTGTGACACTCATCTCTCCTGCTTCTCCTTCTACCTAACTGTTCTTTCTCAAGCATCTCTTCTGGCTCATTGTTTGTAAATTGCTCCTAACTGTGGATATGCCACAAGGTTCTATTCTAGGCCCTCCCCTCCCTTTGCCTTGCCTCCCCCTTCTCTCTCTCTCTGTAACCTCATCAGCTTTCTTGAATTTAGGTATCATTTCTATGAGGATGACTCGTAGATCAGTCTTCAGCCCTAATCACCCACCCCCCAAGCTTCAGTCTAATATCACCAATTGCCTATTTGACATTTTCAAAATGAAGGTCCTATAGACATCCTTTCTCCCCAAACTCTCCCCTGTTCCAAACTCTTCCTCTCTCCATTTAAAGTACTGCCACTTTAGTTCAGGACCTCATTACCCCGGACTAGATTATTGCAACAGCCTTCCAACTGTTCTGTCTCAGTCAAACCTTTCCTCACTATAATCCATGCCACACTCTGTAGCCAAAGTAATTTTCCTTATGTGAAAATCAGACCATGTGACTCCAATACTCAATCAACTCTGGTGCCTTCCTATTGCCTCTAGGATTAACTATAAACTCCTTTGTTTAGCTCTTAAAGGGTTCACAGCCTGGCTCCAAACTATCTTTCTAGCCTCACTGGACATCATTTCCCTCCTATATAGAGAAATTGTGATAAAGAGAAATTTATCTGTTTTCTGTTTGTCATGCAGGACTCTCCATCCTCCATCTCTGTGCCTTGGCCCTAGCTGTCCCAAATGTCTAGAACGAACTCCTTCCTCACCTCTGACTCATAGAACCTCTTTTTTGTTTTGACATATAGCTCAAGAGCCATGTTCTCCATGAGACCTTTCCTGATCCCCTCTCCCAATTGCTAGTTCCCTCCATTCCAAATGCCCTTGCATTTATACTACATATATTTATATATAAATATGTGTTTATTTACATTTTTATATATAATTATATATTTGTTTATAGAAATATATTTATATAAATAGCACATATCTACATTTATTTGTGCTTATTCATTTTGTATTTATATTGTACATGTTTATATATGTGCTTGGCTCCTGCATTATTATTCTCTTTAAGTTTTTTAAAAAGGGATTTACTGAGAGAAGCTAGAAAGAAAAGTTGGTACAAAACATTCAAACATTCTCCCAAAGTGAGGGTGCATTCTCTCCTTTCAAAGAGATGGTCCCTTTGTGGAGTCCCCATAAAATGCCCCTTGGGTGTAGCTCCCTTGGGTCACCTGCTGCTGGGCCAGGCTGCTTCTCTGTTGGGCCAGGAACTCCTTGCCAGACCTAATTGCTGCTCATCAATCTCTCTAAAGCAGGGGTGGGCAACCTTCGGCCTCGAGGTCACATGTGGCCTTGTGAACTTCACAGTTCTGTTTGAATCTAAAGGGCCGAACTTAAGGATCTAGAGGGCCATATGTGGCCTTTAGGCTGCAGGTTCCCCAACCCTGTTCTAGGCTCTATAATCCCATAGTTTTATTGCCCAGGCATATCCATCTCAAAGTTTGGTCAATTGTATACAATTGTGATGGAACATGATTGTGCTATAAGAAATGACAAGCAGGATAGTTTCAGAAAACCTGGAAAGACTTATTTGAACTGATACAAAATGAAGGGAACAGAACCTGGAGAACATTATACATAGTAACAACAATATTGTATTGATGATCAACTTTGAAAGACTTCCCTGACTCAGGATGTCTGTGCAATGATCCAACACAATTCCAAAGGACTCATGATGAAAAATGCTATCCACAACCAGATAGAGAACTGATAAACTTAGTACAATTTTTTGTCTGTGTTTTCTTTTGAAACATGTATAATAACAAAATATGTTTTGCATGATCTCACATGTATAACATATATCAAATTGTTTGCTTTCTCAAGGGAGGGGCAGGAGGGAAGGAGAGAATTTGGAATTCAATATTTTTTGAAATGATTGTTAAAAATTTTTCTACATGTAATTGGGAAATATTTAACAAAATATATAAAAATATGTTTGTATTTTTAAAAGTTGCTACTTGGTCACCTCTAGACTACTATGGCTACTGCTACCATCCATGTCTAATATACTGTTACCAACTCCAGGGGGTCCTTGGGATCTCCTAAATTCATGTGATCACAGTAGGGAGGGGAGTGGAGAGGAAAAAAAAAAGGCAGGCAGAGAGACAGTATATGTGTGTATGTGTGTGTGTGAGAGAGAAAGAGGGGGGGG
>NW_027186372.1:10113184-10122458 GCF_028583685.1 Petaurus breviceps papuanus
GGGAGAGGGAGAGGGAGAGGGAGAGAGAGAGAGATTTTTTTTCACTCTTTCCCTATAAAATTCCTTCTCATGGGCTTCATTAGACTTCTTCTGTTAGACTGATGTGCTGCTAGGTTTTAAATTTTGAACTGGCTTACTGTTTATATTTAAGCCTAGAGATATATCTTTTTTTTAATCCAGTGACAAGATATTTGCTGTGTGACAGTCATTTGTCTTTATTCAATGATCAAAAATGATTTCTTCCTCTTAAAATGATTAAGAACCTACACCTAGTTTGTAATTCTGCTTGATTCAATCAGATTGTCTGGGCTTTCTTTGCTTCCACTAATTGGGATGCAGGTACAATAGTCACAGAATTTTAGGTTTATAACTGGAAGGGAATCTTAGAAGTCATTGAGTTCATTTTACAGATGAGAGAACTGAGGCTCTTAGATAAGGTCAAGTGATTTGTCCAGGGTCACACAGCTAGGAAGTGTCTGAAGTGGGATTCGAACCCAAGTTTTCCTGACTGAGGTCTGCCCTCTACCCACTACTCTTCTGCCTAGCCTGGGCTAGATGGACCCTTAGAGAAGAAATTCCAATAGAAACTCATTTCTGCTAAGGCATTAGTGCCTTACCATTTGTCATCTGTGGATTCCAGGCATGCTCCTTGTGAAGAAGGACTGTTTTAGTTCTGGTATTTGTTTGAATCCCCAGCTCCCAACACAGTGCCTAGCTGCATGATGGGTGCTAAATAAGTGATTGTTGATTGGTTGATTGATGATATCTTATTGAAAATTCAACTGATTGGTCCATTTGACATAATATCACTAGACAGTCAGGGTTGCTGACTTCAGGGCCAGCCCCAGGCAAGACTGTAAAATGGATTATAGGATTATGGATCTTAGAACTGGAAAGGACCTTGGGACATCAGCACTCAGCCTCTTTAATATAACAGTAACAGCAGGAGTAATTGTTTTTCTGTAGCTCTTTTAGGATGAACACTTTCTGCAATAACTTTTGGAGAACAGCTTCACATTAACCCTATTTATCCCAAACAGACAGGTATTGTTAGACATGGATTCTAACATGCCTGTTTTTAGAGAGAAGATATGTATTGTCTCGCCCAGCCTTTGCCTCCCCTGACGTATCTTTTTTTTTTTAAGCAATCGGGGTTAAGTAACTTGCTCAAGGTTACACGGCCAGTTATTTCTGGGTGTGGTGCTGAGTATCTGAGCCCGGATTTGATCCAGGTCATCCCGACACTGGAGCCGGTGCTCTTACTCGCTGAGCCACCTGGCCACCCCACCCCTGACGTATCTTGTATAAGAATGTTCAGGGGGGTGATAGCAATGAAGGGCCTAGTCTTTATTCTAAGGGTAATGCTTTGTACCTTTCCCATCCAAGTTTCCTAAGAGGTATAGAACGCCACAGCAGTAGAGAAGCCTGGGTCTCTTAAAGACTGAGGGCTACATCTTGCTAGCCAGTTGAATGTACTTCTGCTGAGTCCAGAGCCCAGCATAACCCAAGAGCCTGAAGAAGGGCCTAAGTGCTAAGAGGATGACTGGCCAAAGCTTTTTTACTAACCTCTGAGGAAGTAGATGAGTTAATGAATGGCTTTGCTGAATTTTTGCTATAAATCTCTGCTGCCGATAGCCACAAGTGGTTTGTGTATCCCTTTCCTCAGAAATCTCAAAGTCACTAATTCACAAACAGACACTCAGTGTTGTCAACCTCCAGACTTCAATCTAAGAAAGAAAAGGGTGTAGTAAAAGCAGGAAATTGTCTGAGCTCCTGCTCCAACCACCTCTAATACCTATAAAATATGACTCTAAACAATCTAAGGAAGAAAAACAGAATTAAGTTGGATGTACGTTTATTTCTCTCAAGCGGGTAGGCATAAATGTGGTGCTATAGTTGAAACTGAGTTCCTTTTAGGGTTAGGTTGCACAGATTATGAAGTCATTAAGCAAGGAAGTGTCCCTGACTCAGGATGTCTGTGCAAGCTGAATCCAGTCTTGTGATGCTGACACAGCAGAAGAAATTCAGGTTTACTCCAAAAGCATTGCAAAAGATCATTGGTATGTCTGTCCAGAACGGCTCACATAGTCCTCTCCAATTGGCCAGCCCAGATTTTTGGCCTTATTCTGGGGACGAGGGGCTTAAGCAGGTCTTTCAGTGGGCTAGTACAAACTATGAGGTAGGTGGAGCAAGTAAACCCCCATTCTAAAGATTCAGACCAGAGGCTGAATCTACAGTGATAGGTTTTTAAGCATCAGCACTCAGGTCCAAGTCTCTTGATTCTGAACCTCCGAGGAGATGGAGCTAGGTGACCTCCGAGGACCCTTCTAGCTCCAAATCGATGATCCGGTTACACCAAGACTAAGGTCATAGGATTGTAGATTTAGAGCTGTGTCAGCTCCTTTCCATCAAGAGGATTTGCATGTTAAGCTTTAAATGGAATAAAAGCTTGCTCTTTTCAGTTTGGTTTTCTATTAGCCCTGTATTAGGCATTAACAAGCAGTTGGGGGAATCATTTTGGAAGATAGAGTGATCTTCTCTGAGCCCCTTGACACATAAATCATTTACTCTGTTTATCTCTAATGCCAGGTCTGTTAGTACTTGTATGAGAATGATGGGATAGGGGATATGTTCCATGAATGAGAATCCTTTAAGGCAAGGATTCTTAATCCAATGTCTACAATACATGAATAGCTTTCAAGGAACCTGAGAATTTTAATAGGGGAAAAAAATTATAGTTTTCTTTTCACTAATCTTTGAATTCTTTTATAATCCTCTGTATTTTTTTATGCATTTAAAAACATTTTTCTTAGAAGGGGTCTATAGGCTTCACCAGACTGCCCAAAGGGTAGCATACAAAAAAAAAGAGTGAATTCATTTTAGTAATGGAGACTTGATGTTTGTGTTGAGGAGGAGGAAGAAGAAGGCAGAGAAAGAATCTACTGAGCAGGGAGGAAGGAGATGATGAAAGAAGAGACCTTGATAATTCAAAACTATTATAACACAACTAGAATCTAAAGAGTACAATATTTAGTGACTTCTGTATTAGAGCACACAGAGAAATATACACATCATTACAGACCCCACGATCCCTGAGGTTGGGACCATATATAACTCAGAGAACCATCTTCAGAGCCCAAATAAAACTACAACTCCCCCTACTTCAGGCAAGGAAACTAGAAGTGATGCCATTGCTGCTAAATCCCCCCTCTTTTTTTAAATCAGAAGCCATTTAAACTATCCCATTGTGTTTGTGATTATGCAGGATGTTTACATCATTTATAATGAGACAAATTGGGATAAATTGCCAAGGACACTTATTTAAATGAGATTAAACATAAATATTCCTTCTCAAATGGCTGGTGGTATTCTTTTTTTGCCCCTGGGGATACTATCAGAAAGAAATCTACTTTATATTCTGTAAACTCTGTTCCTAAGCAAAGGGAATACCAGTCCATGCTGTTGCTATAACTCCATTAGGTAACCTCCTTTGTAATTTCATTCTCTATGTTCTTGCTGCTCGCCTCTTAAAGGAGATTAAAGAAACGTTGTTTAGCAAACCTCATTTCTTTAATCTTTGTAGCATTGGGGGAGGAGAGGCAGTAGAAGCCTGTGTCAAAGACAAATCAGATGGTCATTCTTATGACATTATCAGAAGGACTGAAAGGCTTGCTTCCAAATATCTTGCACTTAGCCCAAGAGAGACCTGCTTAAGCCCCTCATCACCTGAAGAAGGCCAAAAACCTGGATTGGTACATTGGAGAGGATGGTTTGAGCCCTTCTGGACTGACATACCAATAATCCTTTGCAAAGCTCTCTGAGTGAACCCAAATTCCTCCCGCTGCATCAGCAATCACAAGACCTGATTAAACTTGCACAGATACACTGAGTCAGGGATGCTTCCCTGCTTTATGGAAACTGTAATCTTGGTTGACAAAAAGACAGACATCTTGAGTCAGGGGTAATTCTTTGCTTCATGGCTTTAAAATCTGTGCAGTCTAACACCCAAGGGAATTCAGTTCTGACTGTAGCTCCACATGCATGACTGCCTACTTGAGAGAAATAAACATGCATCCAACCTAATTCTGTTTGTCTTTCTTAGATTGAACTCTGGAGGTTGACACCCATAAATCCCAGAGTAAGATTTACTAATGGATTGTATTCTGTCTTCAGAAAACCTCTATTAAAATTCTTCTGATGGAAGTCACCCCAACTGTCACATTAGCAAGAATTAGTTTATAAGATTAGCTAATTAATGTCTGATATCATAGGATACAAGACAGGTAAATTTCAGTGAAGAAAAGGTTCAGCAGGGGGAAAGAAACATGAAGGTGTAGGCCTAAGGTAAGCCACAAGGACTCTTTAGACCTTATTCTAGGGTGTGTCAGAGCCAGCTTTTTACCCAGCTGATAATTACATTTTCAATGCAAGCATTTATAGCTTAGAAATCTGTAAATGCCACAAATCAGAGCTTGATTTATTATTTTATTGATTATCTAGACTAAAAGCGATGGCAAAAAAATGTTAATACTTCAGATTAAACTTGAAAGTGTGTCCTACAATAGAGGCAGTTGTTAAACATTTTGTCAGCAATTCTCCTCCCCCTCAACTCTTTATTCCAACCAGACTGAGCTCACCATCCCTTGAAAGTGTCTTGAATTCCCTTGCCCCTGTGCTTTGCCTCATATTTTTCCCTTTCCATACATATTTCATAACTTAAATTGAGGGCCACCTTCTGCATGAGACCATAGCCCGTGTGTAACTTCTCCCTTCTCTATATTCCTAGAGCACTTAACTGTTTCCATCACTCACTTGGCGCATAACATCTCTGATAACTATTGTCTCTGTGTTATCTCTTCTTCCAGGTTCTTAGATCCTTGAGGACAATGACCATTTATTAAATGTCATTGTAACCTTATTTTCCCTATTGCGGAGACATATCCATAATAGGTATTTAATAAACATTTATTGATTTGATATGATATTGATCCACATCTGAAGAAATAGGTGGGGGAATGCTGAAGGTCTGGGGGACTTTCAGAAGGATAAATATTTCCTTCTTCATGTAATAAACAGAGATGACCCAGGACTATGGGACCTTAAGCTCAAATGCTCTTTGGTAGGACAAAAGTTCCCTAACCCACAAGGCATGTGAAAGATAAAGGGGAAACATGATGGACGATAAATGGAGGTCTGTAGGGTTGGAAAACAAGGTTGAAAGTTGCATGGGCACTAGGAAGCAGGCCTTAATGAGCACTGACAGAGGCAAGCCATATTAGAAATTTCATGGAAACTGAGACTACCAGGACTAGCTAGGCAGCCGTGAATGCACCGGTGGCCATGTAGTCCTGGGTGGGTTCCAGATGGAGCAGTTTTTAAGTAAGTAGGCTAAGCCTGACTGAATCAATCAATGAATCAAAAAGAATTACTAAATGCCCACTATGTGATAGGTTCTAATCCTGGCACATAGTAGGTGTCTTGCCTATACCTTCCTCATGAAAGCAGTGATTCCGAAGGTCTCGTTTTCAGATTACTCTGGGTTTAAGGGTGACGAGAGTGTGTTCACCTGAGAACTTGTTCTTATATTGTTTCTTGTTCCTATCCTTATTAAACAGTTCACTATTACAATGCTGTTCTTTCTCTTCATCTGTTAGCAGAGTGAAAAACTGAGTATCACCTGACTTGACAAGTTTTGTTTTTTTTTAAATTGGTTTGAGGCAAAAGGGAACCAGGAAGATAAGATACCACTGATAATCCTCTATGATAAATAAAAGCACAACAGCAAAGGTAATTATAATAGCCATGTCCGACTCTGAAAAAGACATTAAAAAAATGAATCTCCCTTCCTGCTTTACAGAGGTGGGGGACAATGGGTATGGTCTGATGAGTGCTGGCCTGTTCAACTAGAAAGACCCACTGTAATGTGCTGGGGTCTTTTTCTGGATTCTGGGTTTACTGCTAGATAGCACCTTCCTCCCTGATTCCCATCCTCACCTTCCCCCACCCAAATCAACGAATCAACATTCATTTAAATACCAACTCTGTATAAGACGCTGTGATAGGTATTATGGGGATAAAAAGATGTATGGATATATTACCCCTATTCTTAAGGTGTTAAGAACCTAGTAGGAAAAATTGAAACACACACACACACACGCACACACACACACACACACACCCTCCCTCTAGAGCAGATGTTATAAATGCTAAATGAGTGATAAAGGCAGTCAGACTCAGTCCTAGTCAAAGAGGAACTGACACACTGGAGAGAATCTTAAGGTGGTTTGTCTTGTGATAGAAGTAATGCAGCTGGGCTGGCTAGGTGGCACAGTGAATAGAGCACCAGCCGTGGGGTAAGGAGGACCTGGTCACTTAACCCCAATTGCTCTGCCTTGCGCCCTCTAAAACAAGGGGGAAAAAAGCAGCAATACAGCTAATCTGAGGCCCTTTTGGCACTTTAAGCAACAACAGAACTCATGGTGGACCAGCCTCACACAGAACCCTTTGCTCTATCAGTGTAGTATCAATATATATTAGAAATAAATAGCAAACTCCACATGGACAAGTCTTCTCCCCGTCTCTGGCTCAAGAACTTACCATAGCTCCCTCTAACCCTCTGAATTAAGTCTGAATGTCTCACCCTGACTTCCAAAAACCTCTATGATTTGGGTCCATTCTCTTTGTCTAACCTCATCTCCCATGACTCACCAACAGAAGCCCTTTGCTTTACCCAGGCTCTGCTCATTTCATTCCTCACACATTTTTTTCTTGCCTTTTCCTCCATCAGTTCATTTCTTCTTTGACCAATTCTTTTCCATCCTTTAAAGTTCAAACCACTTCTATGAAGTGTTCCTTGTCTACTCTAGTCCACAATAACCACCCCCTTTTTTTTGCATTTATATGGTTCACATAATAATAACAATAGCAATAGTTTATTACCAATAAAAAAAATGAGAACAGGATAATGAGGGGCATTGTGCTTTACAGTTTACAAACTGCTTTCTCATTTATCTAATTTTATCCTCAGAACAATCCTGTGCCGTAAGTAGGATCAGAACTGTTATCCTCATTGCACCAATGGGGAAACTGAGGCTCCTAGATGTTTAAATGATTTTCCCAAAGCCACATGTCCAGGAAGCAGCAGAGTTGGAAAGAAGCCTCTTCCTGACAGATGCTCATGTTTCCCGGAAGCTCCATCCCTCCCCTCCCCTGTCTACCTCCCCCGTGAATGGCACTTAGGTGTCACTCATAGATAGAATGTTGGAGTCAGAAATCAGGAATATCTGAGTTCATTTCTGGCTGTGTGATTCAATTCCTAGCTGTGTGATCCTGGACAAGTAACTTAATCTCTTTTTTGCCTCAGTTTCCTTAGCTGTAGAATGGAGCTAATAACAGCACCTACCTCCCAGGATTATTGAGAGAATCAAATGAGATAATATGAGTAAAGTGCTCACAGTGCCTGGTACAGAATAGGGTCTTAATGTGTATTTGGTTCTTCCCCCCTTCTGGAATACAGTGCCTTTGTCTTATGCTTTTTCCTCCCTCTCATAACCCCTTATGCAGTTCTGGGCTTGGGAAAGACAGAAGACCATAGATTCGTAGCTTTAGCACTGGAATGGACCTTGAAGGTTGGTTTATCCAACCTCCTCATTATAGTTGTTGACTGACTCTTGGATTCTTTGCTTGAACTTCAACCCAGTGATCACAGAAAGCCCTGTCTTTCTGCTTGCCGTCCTAAAGTTAGCTCTTCTCTTCCCTAGATATATTGCAGCCCTCTCTTCTGCTTCCCTTCCGCCAACTCCTTCCCACCCTCCCCTCCACTTCATTCCTTCATTCCTGCCTCTTGAGAAGCTTCTTTCTGCTCCCAGAGCCTTCTGGGGAAATAACCCCAGCTATACCATGCTCTCTGTTACCATGGAGAGTGGAGGGCTCCAGGTGAGAGGCATTTTTCTTGCGTTTCACACACTTTAATTCTGTGGCAAACCACAGATCTGCTGGGGTTGTGAGAGCAAGGAACCAGTAGATAATGACTGTGATAGCAGCAGATTTTTCCAGGACAGGCAATTAATCAACAATATTAATGAAAATGCCGGCTCCATTATTGCAGAAACTTAAGTAATTTATTGGGAATTGAACTTGGGCCATTAAAATGTTATTACAGGCTTGTCAGTCAGAACACAGTGTGGAGCTGCTAAGAAATGGGTATTCTGATGGAACTATTTGTCCTACAAGACACAGAAGCTAATTGCAATTTTGTTTGGCTTTCCACAAGAGTCTATTTTACCATTATGATGCACAGAATTATAGAATTTTAGAACTAAAAGGGAGTTTAGAGATTACCTAGTTTAACTCCCTCACTTTACAATGGAGTAAACTGAAGTTCAGCTGTGCTCCTGCTCGAAGCTCTTATATCAGAGGGGCCAATATTTAGAGCCAGGAGAGACCTCTGAGCTCAGAGGAGGAATTGAGGCTCAGAGAAATTAAGTCACTTGCCCAGGATCACATAGGCTGAAGTAGGATTCAAATTCAGGTCTTCTGACTCTCAATCTGGTACTCTTTTCTATGCAAGATCCCTCAGGGAACGACTGATGATAAAACAGAAAAAAAATACAGGCCCTGGAGTCAGAGAAAAGGGGTTCACCATCTGATGCTAAAACTTACTAGCTGAGAGATTTGGAGCTGTCACTTAACTTCTCTGGGCCTCATTGTCCTCATCTGCAAAAAGAAGGGCTCTGACTAAATGGCTTCCAAGATTTCTTTCTTTCTTTTTTTTTTTTTTTGAAATTTTATGTTTATTTTTAGTTTACAACATTCATTTCTACAGGATTTTGAGTTACAAATTTTCTCCCCGTTTTTCCCCTACCCACCACCCCAAAACAGCGATCCCAATGGATACCCCCTCCTCCAATCTGCTGTCTCCTATATCCTTCCCCATTCCCCCTCCAACTTTCCAGTAGGGCATGGTGGATCTCCATACCCCAGTGCCTGTATATCTTATTTCTCAGTGCATGTAAAAATGATAATAATTTTTTTAAACATTTGATTTTAAAACTTTGAATTCCAGATTCTTACCCTTCTTCCCTAGTCACCCACTCTTACTGGGAAGATAAGCAATTCAATATAGGTTGTACATGTGTAGTTATGCAAAACATTTCCATAGTTTATATATTGTGGAAGACTGACTATATTTCCCTCCATCCTATCCCACCCCCACTTGTTCTATTTTGTACTTTGACCTTGTCCCTTTTCAAAAGTGTGTGCTTCTAACTACCCT
>NW_027186372.1:10122558-10218813 GCF_028583685.1 Petaurus breviceps papuanus
CCCCCCCCCAATCTACCCCCCCTTCTATCATCCTCCCTCTTATCCCCTTCCCCCCTACTTTCCTGTAGGGTAAGATACCCAATTTAGTGTGTATGTTATTCTCTCCTTAAGCCAAATTCAATGAGAGTAAGGTTGACTCATTCCCTTTTGCCTTTCTGTTCTTCCCCTCCATGGTAACAGTTTTCCCTTGCCTCTTATATGGGATAATTTACCCTATTCTGTCTCTCCCCATCTCCTCTCATTATATTCCTCTCTCACCTCTTAATTTTATTTTTTAAATATCATCCCTTCCTGTTCAATTGATCCTATGCCCTCTGTCTATGTATACCTGTACACATATATACACACACTCACATATGTATTCATATGCACATATACCCTCCTATATAGACATATATGTATGTGTGTGTGTGTGTGTGTGTGTATATATATATATATATATATATATACACATTTATATTTCCTTCAACTGTCCTCATACTGAGAAAAGTTTTACAAGTTACAATTATTGTTTTCCATGTAGGCATGTAAATAGTTCAACTTTGATAACTTCCTTATGATTTCTTTTCTCTGTTTACCTTCTCATGCTTTTCTTGCTTCTTGTATTTGAATGTCAAATTTTCTATTCAACTCTGTTTTTTTTTCATCAAGAATGCTTGAAAGTCCTCCATTTCATTGAATGACCACATTTTCCCCTGAATCACTGTACTCAGTTTTACTGGGTAGGTGATTCTTGGTTTTAATACTAGCTCCTTTGACCTCTGGAATATCATATTCCAAGCCCTTTGATCCCTTAATGTAGAAGCTGTTAGGTCCCGTGTTATCCTGATTGTGTTTCCACAGTATTCAAATTGTTTCTTCTTGGCTGTTTTAAATATTTTCTCCTTCATCTGGGAACTCCAGAACCTGGCTATAATATTCCTAGTAGTTTTCTTTTTGCGATCTTTTTCAAGAGTTGGTTGGTGAATTTTTTTCAATTTCTATTTTGCCCTCTGGTTCTAAAATATCAGGGCAATTTTCCATGAGAATTTCTTGAAGGATGATTTCTAGGTTCTTTTTTTGATCGTGGCTTTCAGGTAGTCCAATAATTTTTAAATTATCTCTCCTGGATCTATTTTCCAGGTCAGTAGTTTTTCCAATGAGATATTTCACTCTGCCTTCTATTTTTTCATTTGTTTGGATCTGTTTAATAGTATCTTGATTTCTCATAAAGTCATTAGCTTCCATTTGCTCCAATCTAATTCTGAAGGAATTGTTCTCTTCAGTGAGCTTTTGAAATTCTTTTTCTATCTGGAAAATTCAGCTTTTTAAGGCATTCTTCTCCTCATTGGCTTTTTGGGCCTCTTTTGCTATTTGAGTTAGTCTATTTTTTAAGGTGTTATTTTCTTCAGTCTGGTTGTTGACTCTCTTTTCATGATTTTCTTGCATCATTCTCATTTCTCTTCCCAATTTTTCCTCCACTTCTCTTACTTGGGTTTCAAAATCCTTCTTGAGCTCCTCTATGGCCTGTAACCAGCTTGTATTTTTCTTGGAAACTTTTGGTGCAGGAGTTCTGACTTCATTGTCTTCTTACCGTTCCATGCTTTGATCCTTTTTGTCCCTAAAAAAGGAATCTAAGGTTTGATTGCTGTGCTTGCTTTGCTTCCTTTGCTTGCTCATGTTGCCACTCAATTACTTGACTTTTGAGCTTTCTGCCTCAGTAGAACTCTGCTTCAGACAGGGAAGCTTTGTCCCAGTCACTGGGGTTTTCGCAGCTGCCGGAGCTATTAGTTGGGTGCCCTCTCTGAAGCTTCCACATGCTCTGGCACCTGGTCACTCACCCCAGGACCTCCACCCAAAACAGTGATCTAGATTTAAGTAGGTTAAAGCAAGAGCAATTACCCCTCTAAATGGTTGCTCGTTCCCCCCTGCAGGCCAGGAGGAGCGGCTGCAGGGCAGCAGAGCCTCTGCTGCTTCTCACCTTCTCGCCCTGGGGGCAGGGGCCAGACTGCACTTGGTTCCCCTGTTCCCAAAGTCCACACTGACCTTTTACTTTGCCTTTGGCATTTATGGGTTGATAATTCTGGAAACCACCACAGTTGCTGGTGATCCACTCTCCCAAAGTCCCTCCAGCCACTGCTGGTCAGGGCCTCCCTGGGGCTAAAACCACAGGCTCATGCAGGGCTGGGCTTGGCTCCTAGCATGTGTGATAGACCCTTCCTGCCAATCTGCCGGGCTGCCTTCAGTAGGAGATTTGTTTCTCTCTGTCACTTTGTGGGTTCGGTAGCTCTAAAGTTTGTTTAGAGTCATATTTTATAGGTATTTGGGGTTGTTATGGGGGGTAGCTCATGGAGTTTTCCTGCTTCTACACTGCCATCTTGGCTCTGCCCCCCTGAGGTTTCTTTCAGTTCTAGTTCTAGGATACATAGATACATACATACAAACACGTATACATATGTATATATAGGCATGCATGCATACTCATATATATGTGTATATATAATATATATAAAATTTTATATATACACACATATGTGTATATATATATATAAATTTGAAATCAGTCATAATTTTTGATTTAATAATTTTTATTGCAAAAACAAAACCAAGGACAGTCTAATTCAACTTAGTTTACCAAGCCTATGGAAAATTTGTCCGTGTAGACATTTGATCTATTTAGATGATGAAAGATTAATCCAATACCCTGTGACAGATTCTGAAGTTACCAACATAGCACCATGGAGAAATAAATATAATAATAATAATTATTATTTTTATTATGCAACATCTAGCATTTTTATAGCACTTTAAGGTTTGCAAAGTCCTTTACAACTATTATCTGTGCTACAAATCTTTATCCTGATAACAACCCTGAGAGGTAGGTGCTATTATTATCCCCATTTTACAGATGAGGAAACTGAGGCAGACAGAGTTTAAGTGACTTGCCCAGGGTCACACAGCTAGGTCTGAGAAGGAAGTTGAACTCAGATCTTCCTGATTCTAAGACTAAAGCTTTATCTACTGTAGATTCTTATAAGTGCTAGCCTTGTAAACACAAGCCTTTAAAATGATGATAAGCATCACATCTGCCATAAAAAATGCAACAGCAACAATAACAGTTTACATTTATGAGGTCCTTTAAGGGTTATAAACTGCTTTCTTCACACCAATGTTGTAAGATAAATTGAGAAATATCAATATTCATCATAGTATCACCTGTCATTTGTGATAACAGTTAATGTTTTTTTTTGCAAGGCACTTTGCAAATATTATTTCATTTCATCTTCATAACAATCCTGTGATATGTGTTGCTATTATCTATTAGGATGCTCTTAGGGGTAGACCTAAATGACTTGCCCAGGGCAACACAGCTAATAAATGAAATAGTTGGAAAATAGGATTTTTCTCTGTTGACTAAGTGACTGCTTCAAGTCTCTCAGAGTCACAACTGTGACCACTAGCTGCTAAAATGAGTACATACAATCCTGTGGCTTCTGAGCATGAGATGGTGTTACATATACTGATTCTACACAGAATGTACCTTCAGAGAAACATGAGGGTTCCTTTTTAATGTCACGTTGCAAACATACACAATAAATAAGTATTAAAAGCTTACTATATAAGACTTTATGCTAATTTCTGGGAGTACAAAGATAAAAAATAAATCAGTCCCTGCCCTCTAGGAACTTGAATTCTGCTGGCTGGAAAAGCTGACATATGTATTGATAAGAGTAAACACAAAGTAATTTCAGAAGGGAAAGATCAAGAAGAACTATGGGAGATCAAGAAAGGGCTCTTTTAGCAAGTAGCATTTGAGCTAAGCCACTGGCCAGGTGGTGCAGTGTATACAACCCTGGGCTGGGAATCAGTATAGACTTGAGTTCAAATCCATTCTCAGACCTGGCTGTGTGACTCTGGGTAAGTCACTTAACCCTATTTGCCTCAGTTTCCTCATCTATAAAATGAGCCAGAGAAGGAAATGGCAAACCACTCCATATAAAATATCTTTGCCAAGAAAACCCTAAAAGGGAGTCAAGAAAAGTCAGACATGACTGAAAAACAATTGAACAACAATTTTCTGAGCTGAACCTTGATGGAAAAAAGCTAGAGATTCTGAGAGGTGTCAAGGAGGCAGATGGGGGAGGAATCAGCAGTGAAAAACTGGCATACAGAGGTAGGGAATGGAATATAGATAATATGAAAGCTAATACGAAATAAGATTGGAAAAGTGGGCAAGCTCCGGACCACATGGGGATTTAGGTGCCAGATTGAAGATTCCGAATTTTAACCTAGAAGCAATAGGGAGCTATTAAAACTTTTTTAAATTTTGGTCTGTTTTCTGTTTTTGAATAGGCAAGTGACATGATCATACCTGTTTTCAGAGTGCCAGAAGATGAGCAGATGGGAATTAGGTGCAATCTGCCTTAGTTGTGGGAATACCCACATTGATAAGGCATCAATGGAGTATAGTTTACTAGCTGTTTGCATCATGGATTAGAGAGCAGAGAGCCTGAAAGTTTGTTGCAATTTCTCTTCCAGATCGTGGAGGTGAAGGGCAGGGTGCCCTCCTCAATCTGGAAAATCCAAGTAAAATTTTTTGGCCCTCCCTTCATACCAGAAAAGTCTGAAATTTTTCTTTTTCTTTTATGGGGTGTTTACAATGCCTTATTGTAAAATTTAGATTGATATTATACAATACTATACACATATTTCATACATTTTCAAGTTTCTAATCTTTTTCTGTGTTGCCTACTGGCCTTTGCATGTTACCTATGGCTTCCACAGGACTCCCCCCAAATTCCCATTTAATTTCTTATGCTGACTCAAGATTTGCTGAAACCATGATGGGGAAAGCTGTGATATGGAAGGGATAACTGTAGCATAAACAGGTGAGGGGGAAGGGGCAGGACTAACCAAGGGTAAAGGCCAGGTATGTATGTGGAGAGCAGGAAGGGGATGGAGAAGACAGATTTCACAGTATGTTTGGCATGATTTCAACATATAATAGTGGTCATATTTTTTGTACTTACTAATTGTGAAAAGAGCCAAAGACAGAACTCTAGTAGGCATTTAGGGGTGTTTTAAAATAGATTTTTCTTTTATTAATCACTACAGCATCAACATACACTGGGAAAGCCATTACTCAGGCTGCCTATTTTGCTGGTACTAAATAAAGAGGAAAATAAAAATGCTTAAAGACATGTATGGTTCCATGATCTCTCCAGGGGATTCAAGCTGCACATACCAGCTGAATTTGTCCTAAGAGCTATGGGGAGGGGAAAGGGAAGAGGAGAAAATTCTAGTTAATTGATATTCCTTTATTTGCCTTCCAGTTAATTGGGGCATTATCATACGGCTTCCTATATCACACCAAATTTATTGCATCAGTTGGCATTGAGATACCATTTTAAGGGTTGTTTTGTTCCCTCATTATGGAGCTGAAGGAAGGGGAAGAGTGTTTAAGGAGGGGGATATCGAAGAATAAGATGAACTAGTCCATGTCAAAATAGATATTCTGTGTTCATTTTCTTACAGTGAGTGTTCAAAGTGGAATGCTGCCAACCTCACCCATGAATGTCAACCAGTGTTTCTTTCCTGACTGTTATGTTTGGGGAGGATCAAGGCAATTCAGATGGATTACAAAGGACCTGCCAGCCAGATGTACTCCACGTGCTCTGTTACATAGAGAAATGTAAAGAGATTCTCTCAGGGACATGTCCCCAATCACTTCTCTTTCTAGGCACATGTTTTAGGACTTGTCACTGCCATGGCATTTAATTTGGGGTTTGGACATTTCAATATATCACCTGTCTATATACTGGGATTCAAAAGAGAGGGTGGTTTTTCTTCTAAGCTAATTAAAAGTTATTTATTAAATTCAGAACTAGAATCTGGTGGTGGTACATTCACACTTATTTGTAAAGTCATAACTAGGAATTCTTTCTCCTGTGAGAGAAACAATTTGGAAAGGTGTGGTGGTTGCTGCAGCACTGAGTAGTCTGGTTTTGGGTATGGTTGTACTGGGAGAGAAAATGAGTTATTCCCCAGAATTTCTAATCAGAGCCCCTCTGAGAGGGGGGAGAGTGGCAAAGGGATTATAATCTGGGAGGGCTTTCATGATGATGGAGTCCTGAAGATGCCATCTAATCAGGGAGAGAGATGCAGGCTGGCAGAGGAAGTTCAGGGACAGGGTTTGTGGGCCACCTTTGAGAGGTAGTGCACCCCTCTAGAAACTCAAAATTTTAGAACAAAGCTCCATTTACTCTGTCCTTCTTATATTTCTGCTTGTTTCCTTATGTTAGCTCTCTGATCAAAACCTTGGCAAAGAGCAAATGCTCTTTGGAAATCAAGAGGCTTTCCGTTAGCTGCTAAGTGGGAAGGAAGCTAGGTGTTGTAGTGGATATAGTGCCTGGTCTCAAGTCAAGAAGACTCATCTTCATGAGTTCAAATCCAGTCTCAGATGCTTCCTAGCTGTGTGACCCTGGGTAGGTCACTTAAACCCTGTTTGCTTCAGTTTCTTCATCTGTAAAATGAGCTGAAACCACTCTAATATCTTTGCCAAGAAAATCCCCAAACGGGGCCACGAAGAGCCAGACAGGACTGAATAACAGCATGATTATTCCTTACCTTTTCCCATTTGAAGATACTGTTACTTTCTATTATTATATAGTCCTCATATAGCTCAATACTGGTTCCAATTTACCATGGGTCATATAATTTTTGAGTCCTATCTTTGCTACTTACTAGTTGTGTGACTCTGGGCATATAATTTTACTTTTATCAATCCCAGGTTCCTTATCTGTAAAACGGTTGTAGTGGTAGGGTTATTTACTTGTATAAAGTTGTTATGATGATCAAATGATAGGATGGAGGGAAAATTCTCTGTGGTCACAAATTGTTATATAAATATAATCTGCTATTGTGATGATGGTTGCCACATGCATGTGCTAAATGCCTAGTATAGGATGTCCCCAAACGTTTTGGCATGGTTTTAAAGTGCACTGAGAGTTTTGGGACACCCTGTATGACCAGGTTAACCTACAGGAAAAGCAGTGAGCATGTTCCTATACCATTGTTACTGAAGGAGTCTACTGCATTAAATCTTTTATTCCATCAGTGTTAGCAAGAAAATGCCAGTGGCATCCAAAAGATAGCTTCGTGACCTTTATCTGTTCCTGGTATTGTATCAGAAAAGAATGACCAGCATTCTAGACTATGCAAAGGGGTTTGTTTGCTCTCTGTCACTTGTGCCTAATGCACTGGATTGCGGTTTCTGTGATGTGTGATTCATGCTAGAGAATCCATTATCCTCATCTCCTCAGCCAGGAGTTGCCTCTATTAGCCCTGAGAAAGGGTGCAGGGAAAGAGGACAAGCGGCTTTTATGTTTTGGCAGCATAGTTAAGCTAATTGGGTTTAATTTCCAACAGTTCTGCTTCTCTGGGCAACATGGAGTTGGGCCTGTTGACCACTTGCTGTGTATGTTGGGAAACCTCCTGGTGCTGTGAAAGGGTGGAAACTCTCTGGGTTGTAGCCCGAGATTTCAAATCCATAGGGGATTTTCTTCTGCTCCTTGGGGAGTTTGGATACCATCTTGGAGTTGGTGGCTAGAGGAGGAAGTGGGGCAGGCTTCTGGGATCTGACCCAGGGTAGAAAATTGGTTGCAGAGCAGGCAATTAGAAAGGCTAAAATTTAGAGTGACTGATTCCTTGTACTCATTGGGCAGGGAAGCTAGTGACTTGCTCAGAGTCACACAGGTAGCAAGTAGCTAAGCTGGGATTTGAACTCAGGCAGTCAAACTCCAAACCCATCACTCTCCACTGTCCTATTCTGCCTCTTAAATATTTTTTTTTTTATTTTACTAGGGGTATATAACATGCACATTGTTAAGTAGCTACAAATTATATACAAAATAATTTCAAGATGGGAGCGATCACAAACAACTGGGATTGCTTTGAGTGTTTTGGTGGTCTTGGCTTCAAGCTCTATTACACTAGGGCTTTAATACTCTGAAATCAGTCTTAGATGATTTAGGTGAGTGGGCTAGAAGGTATTGAAGCCAATATCATCCCCTGACACCCCCCCAAAAAAACTGAGCAAAAACGACCCAATAACACTTCAATTTGCCTTAAAGGTTACCTCCTCTTTCCTATACTCCAAGAAATCAGACTTCTTAGATGGAGAATATGAAGAAACAGCTGATCTTAGTATTTAATTTTTAAGAATAAATATTTAAAGTAGGCCAGCTTTCTCTCCCTGTGATGACCTAATTTCTTCAATTGTCTACTTTACCACCTAAGAATCTTGGGAGTCTTCCCCAGACTGGTGGAAGACTCTGGAAACCTAGGGAGTCTTTACTCACTGACAAGGGCCAGCACCCCAGGCTGTCTTCCCCAAGAGGTCCATATCTGCTGTAGCCCATACCTCCCCATCCCACACACTGTCACTCGGCTATGATGGGAATCTTTCATTTTCCTTTCATTATATTTTATTATGTCATTTCTCATAAATATTTGCTGGACTTTTTCCTGTTAAAATTAATCTCACTTGGCTAAAGACTGACTCATGGAGTGATAGAATTAAGGGAAGACATTCCTGAAATAAAAAGTCAAAGGGGAATTTTAACTTCCCCAAATGATTTAGTTGTTTGTGGAAGGATTCTTCTGACCCCGACTCTATAGGCATATAAATCTTAATCAACCTTTCTTAACCAGTCCATTGTGAAGGAACCATCTAAATGTATTAATCTGTAACCTGACTTAATTTACCTTTAGAGTCTATTTAACTAGGTTTGTTTTCTTAAGAGATATGTGAGATTATGATTCTGTTTAACTTTGATGACATTGAAGGAAGCATGAGATTATGAATGCCTTTTCTTAAAAGAATGGTGGCGGTGGTTGTTTCTTGGCAAAGGAATGGTTTGCCATTTCCTTCTCCAGCTTATTTTACAGATGAGGAAACTGAGGCAAACAGGAGTAAGTGATTTTCCCAGAGCCACACAGATGGGAAGTGTCTGAGGCTAGATTTGAATTCAGGAAAGTTAATTTTCCTCACTTGAGGCCCCACATTCTATCCACTGTACCACCTAGTTGCCCCACAAAAAGAATGTATGAGATAGTAATATGTAAAATAATTTATTTTTCTGTCTTGCTGATGCAATTTTGTCCATAAAAAGCCTTATTAGAACCCTAATCTTTGTTAAGGATTATTTTTATACCTCCTGAACCCATGCTTAAATATAATAAAACCTAGGTTTTTACCACCATGATTTCTGCATTGTGGTAGATTTATTTTGGCATCAGTAACTTACCACATGAACTCAAAGAGGAGATATTTCTCCTGTAACACTACCACACTGCTTTTCTTGCAGTTTGCCCCAAGACATAGGTTGTGGTTAATGCCTCAGATGCAAAGACACCAACTCATGTAGGGTATTCATTTATTTTCTAATTCATCCATTTATTCATTCATTCCATTTATTAAGTGTATACTCTGTATAGACCATGCTACTAGGCATTATGCTAGGTAATGTGATACTTAAGAATTCAGATAAGTCATAGTTCTGGGTAAATGCGCTCCATTGATTGACATGAGGAATTCTGAACTGTGTTTACTTTGCTGTGACTTCCTTACATCAAAGACCTTACTAATATCCATAGCTCAGTTTAGTGAATACTTTAGCCATGGGATCAGGAAGCTGAATGAAAGAGAGAGAAAAGGATAATGTCTGATAAGTATGGAATGATAGATTGGTGTTGGTCTGTGTGGGGCTTTTAAAGCTAAGTGGAGGAGTTCATATTTTATCCTGGAGGGATAGAGATGTAATAACACATTGCATTCACAGGGGGTGACAAATAATTTGGTTTGGCTGAAATGTAGCCTATGTAGAGGAAAGAATAAGGTAAGATAAGGCTGTAGGTTGACTCCAGATGTGGGGGGTATTAAATGTCAGGCTAAGTTGTTTAAGCTTTACTCAGTAGGCAACAGGGAGCCATTGAAGGATTTTGAGCAGAGGTGACATAACTTTATCCAGGTAGACAGCAATGAAGGCTGATATTAGGATCATTGCATTGGGAATAGAAAAAAGGGGAGGAATTATGTAGATTTTAATTTGACAGGACTTAGATATGAGAGCCAAGTATGAGAAAAAAATCAAAGAAATCCTACTTTTTAAATTATGGAAGATTTAGTGAATGGTGGTTTAACTGGCAGTAAAGATGGGAAAAAGATGTGTTTTGAGTATGTTGAGTTGAAGGTACTAGTGGTATATTCAAATAGAGATACCTTATAGGCAGTTAGAGACATAAATCTGCAGTTCAGCAGAGGAATCAGGGATTGAAGCAAGGCTTGGGATGCCAAACCTATGTTGACACCATAGTAGAAGCCAAGTCTGCTTTAGAGATCATTGAAGGAGAAAAGGTAGAGAAGAGGGCTGAGGTTAGAACCTTGGTGAATACCTATCATCAGGGGTTGGGAAATAAATAAGGAGCCAGTAAAGCACAGGCCAGGTCCTGAAAGGTGTCCCATGGACAAAGGTTCAAATATTTATTTAACCAACAAATATTTAGTAAACACATTCCATGAAAGGCACTAGAGATACATGGATAAAATGAAGAAAAAAACCCTTGTCCTCTAGGGCATTGCATTGGAGAAATATTTACACTGACAATTTAAGTTTAAGATAATTTGAGGAGGGTGTGTGTGTGTGTGTGTGTGTGTAACACTACCAACTAGAGGGATCAGGAAAGAAGGAAAGGCATCTAGAAGGTAGAATTGAGGAGGGAATCATCTGAGCATGTGCCAAGTCAAAGGTGGTTAAAGGAATGCTGAGTTCCAGAAAGGGCAATAAGTCAGTTTGATTAGTACTCAGAGTCTATGCAGGGGAATAATATGATGTAAGCCAGCAAATTCTGTAAATAGCAGTGAATTCTGTAGAGAATACTGACCACTGAGCCATTTGTTGTCCTTATGACTTATACAGAGTCTATTGAGATGAAAACTCATTGGCCACTCTGTATTCCAATGTCCTCTCCATCTCTGACATCCTATGGTATTTATTACCTTTCTCACTTTCTTTGGCACTTAGCATATATTGCCTTCTTTCAAAAAAATTTTTATTGATATCTTTTTGTTTGTACATCACTAAAATTTTCCCACAATCTCTTCCTCTCCCCCCGACTAGAGATCTACACCATAAAATAAAGAATATTTTTAAATAAAAAGGAAGAGGAAAAATCAGCAAAACTAATAAATACATCAAAAAAGTTTAAGAGATACATGCTATGATCCATACCCGTGCACTTCCCCCCTCTACAAAGAAATGTGTAGGGTTATCTTCCTATAAGTGTTCTTTGGAACCATGCTTGTTCCTTGTAATTTTGTAACATTTACTTTTAATCATTTTGTGATTGTTCTTTCTATTTACATTGTTGTAGTCATTGTATATATTTTTTTCTTGGCTTTACTCCATCCTGCATCAGCTCATGTGAATCTTTCTATGCTTCTCTGTATTCATAGTATTTATCATTCCTTATGACACAATATTCTAATACATTCATATAACACAGTTTATTAGTCATTCTCCAGTCAATGGACATCCACTTGTTTGAAATTCTTTGCTATTGTGAAAAGTGCTACTATATATATTTCCCATGCCATTCTTATCAATGACCTCTTTGAGGCATAAGCCTAGAGGTGGAATCTCTGGTTTAAAAGTTATGAACACCTTGGTTTCTTCATTTGCATAATTATTCCAAATGACTTCCAAAATGGTTGTACTGATTCACAACTTACACAATGCACTAGTGTGTCTATCTTCCCACAACTTCAACACTATTCTCGTCTTTCATTGTTTCTTTTTTTTTTTTTGTAGTTAGTCTTATTGAGACATTGAGACTCCATGAGGGCAGGGATCATGTTTCATATTTCTCTTATATCCCTGTCTCTGAATAATATAGTAGAATGTGGAACATGTAGAAAATACCCAGTAAGCACATTTAGTCATCTTGTAGCCCCAGCAACGTGCTTGAGAATTACTTATTAAATGAATGAGTGAATGGATGGATGAATAGATGAAGAGAAATGAAAAGAGGGAAAGAAGGAAGAAGGAAAAGAGAGAAGGAAGAAAGAGAGGGAGAGAGGAATGGATAAATGGAGCAAGGAAGGAAGGAAAGAAGGAAAAAAGGAAAAAGAAAGAAATGTTTCTATAACCGTAGCCCCCTAACGATAAATGCTCCTCTTGTTCATTTGTCATAGGAATTCCTGTGGAAAGACGGAAAGGCCCCCAACAGAGAAGAACAGCTCCTCCTCTATTCCTCTGGGTCTAGGTAGGTACATGGCCTGCTAGGGAAGGCATGCAAGCAAGCTAATTTATCTCTCTGGACCATAGTCTACTTATCGGTAGGTACCATTGATCCTCAAACTTTCTGGTTAGGGACCCTTTATACTCTTAAAAATATTGAGAATCCCAAAGAGCTTTTATGTGGGATATATATATATATATAATGTATAATATTTCCTGTATTAGAATTAAAATATCTTACTATAATTATGAAAATTGTTTTAACCATGCACCCTCTGAAAGGAGGTCCCTGGACCATACTTTAAGAACTGATAGGCTAGACAATCTTTAGGGTCCTTTTCAGCTCAACATTCTATGATTTTCAGAGTTATTTTTAACACGTCTGGGCTGTCTTAAAAGGTAGTGAGTCCCCCATTAATGGAAATCTTTGAACAGAAGCTGGTGTTACATAAAAAAAGCAGTAGTGATTGCATTTTGCCTTTATCCACCATTCTGTGAAGCTAAATTTCAGCTGCTTGTAAATCCCATTTTAGAGAAGTCAGTCTCCTTCCCGAAGGTCACCTGACTTTCATGACAAAATGTCAGACCAGACTGAGCAACAACATGTGCCAGGTACTGTGTAAGGCACTGAGGATACAAGTACAAAAAAAATGAAACAATTCCTTCCTGCGAATGAAATAGCATTCTAATGGGGGAAGACAGCAAGTACATGCAAAAACAGAGCCTAAATGAATAGATAAAACTATATATTAAGTAATTCAATATAAGGTGTTTTGGGAAGAAGAACAGCTGACCAAAGGTATATATTACCTTTTATTAGGTCCTTCTCTCTCTG
This sequence comes from Petaurus breviceps papuanus, assembly GCF_028583685.1. Lineage (NCBI taxonomy): Eukaryota > Metazoa > Chordata > Mammalia > Diprotodontia > Petauridae > Petaurus > Petaurus breviceps. The sequence goes on from NW_027186372.1 coordinate 10,135,672, forward strand.
GATGAACCACCTTTTGCCCTTCTCTCCCCTCCCCACCCCCTTGCTGCCCCCACTGTGTCCTCCCTCAGACAGTTATTTCTATAACGGATCTTGCTCCTGGTTCTCCACACAGACAGGTAGGTTGTTACACTTGGCTCAAGGAAATGGTATGGGCATTTTTCAAACAGAGAATTGACTATTCATTCTGTGTATGTTCATGCACATGAGGAAGAAATTTTACTTTGTTAGAGGAAGCAAGGCACTGTGGAAGTCACATTTTTGCCTCTGGCTTTGCCCAAGCAATAATCTGTAGTACAGATAACCAGAATGTGTCTACCCACCAGAAAATTATGAAAGGAAATAATAAATCAAAAGGGGAAGGGCAAAGGGAGATTCACCAAACCCATTTCAGAACTCTGATTAGCATTTTCTTCCTAAAACAGGAAGTTTGTTATTCCCTCTAGATCCAATTCCAAATTTGGCAGAGTTCTTGGCATAAAGACCCTCCCAAAGTGAAATCACCTATGGGCATCATAGCTAGATATGCTGGGGAAAAAAATACTTCATAAGATTGAATCCTTTTCCCAAAGTTCACTGGTGTGGAACTCTCTCCTAATTGGTTGAGATGAATTACCTACCCTGCATGAGGGTGGGGTGGGGTTGACAGCAGCCTCCAGCCTTCTTCAGCTCTCTTTGAGAGTCTCAAAATTTGGATCTTCTTTGAGCTTTGGGTTGGTTAGGGCACTGGCTTCCAGCTTAGGGAAGATGGAAAAGGCCATTTCTGCTTGATGCTGCTGAATGAAAAGACTCTGGGAAGACATGGCAGGAGCTGGCAGTCTCCATCATGTCCCTATTTCCAGCTTGCTACTCTAGAGACTTCAAGGAGTTTCCTCTTGGGTGAGATCTAGGATTCTCTCCGTTAAGCTGAGTTAACTCACTCTCTATGAGAGAACTCCTTTACTCTGTATTGTCTGGTACATATTCTCCTATATATACCTTCACTGATTTTTGTTTTGCTATAATGTGGGTAAATGGGTTTCTTTGCTATTTGCTATATGTGTTCATTGTGGAACTGGTATTTCATGGGAAAGGGGTCGATTCTTGAATATAAGCTTGAGGTTGGGCTTCCCTCCCTAATAATGACAAAGCAATCAGAAGTTAGCTTGAACCCGATCACATTCCCTAGACTAATGATATTTAAGTGAGCAGAAAGACATAAACCTAGCCCAGTAGTCCCTCTTCTGAAGAGAGCAGGGGGGTAGCCTTGGGCCCCAATGTCCTACTTCTCCTGGCAAGAATGAAAGTATCCCTTGGAAAAGGGTAGTGGGAGAAGAGGCTAGAGAATGACAGTCCCCAGCGCAAGTGGTCCTGTCTACACGTGGGGTCTTCCCAACAGACCATAGCTCTATAGGTAGGAGGGAATGCAGGAACCATTGCGTCAACTGCCTTGTTTAATAGTCAAGGAAATTGTGACCCAGGGAATTTAAGGTACTTGGCCAGGGTCATGCATAGTTCTAAGGCAGGATATGAAACTAGGTCCTCTGGGAACAGAGCCAGCACTCAATAATGTATAATAATTCAAGAGGACTACAAAAGGACTTACAAAGGAAGATGCTATCTGCATCCAGAGAAAGAATTGGTAAATATAAGTATGTATAGAATGATTTTGTGCATATATGAGTATATATATGTGTGTGTATATGTATGTGTATATGTATATATATACATCTGTACACACATGTTTGTTTCTAATGGTAGCCATCTCTAGGCTGGGGGAGGGGGAGAGAAAAAAAGGAAAAAAAGAAAGAGAACTTTATATATTTAAAAGAAATAGCAAGTTGTACATAAGAGATATTCAGTTTCATATTTTTTATTCTACTATGTTATGGAAATGCTTGTTTTATTTCATAAATTAAAAATAAAATAAATTAAAATAAATAATTCAAGGGGCTTGTCAGCCAGCTTAGTTTTCCATCCTACCCTCCTTAAATGCAACCAAATTCTCTCTTACGTTTGTCAATGCTTTCAAAAAATATCCAGATTTGATGAAGCTTCATAATGGAAGTCTCAGTTTTTATCTAGAGAAACTGACTCTTTTCAGAGGTAAAAAGCAATGAACTTTCTTCTTCATCTCTCTCTTTTTTTGCACAGAATGGGGGATTTCAATGATGTCGGTGACAATTAGAGAAAGGGATGGCAAAGGAGTAGCATCAGAATGTTGGACAGCTCATCTGGGAAGGGTCTTGGCTAGTAACACCCTATTTTCTACCCTTCTCCTACGCTACTGCTATTGCCATTTCATTCTCCTGACTCTTCGAGTGGACTGGCTAAGAGAACCTTTGCAATGTGCAGTCAAGAGGTTTAGCCAGACTGCTAAGTATAATTTTAATCCAAATTATGGCTAGCATTGACATATCAGACACTGTGGTGGGCATCAGTAACTAAGAAGGCCATGGACTCCACACAGAGACAGAAAATGGATTAGAGTTGGGCATGTGCCGGGTCCTGAGAGGAGCTAAACTGGAATTTAAGCTCATTAGGGTTGAATGAGTATCCTGAGCGAAGGGCATTTTTTTTTCTTTGCTATTGAGGGGTACAGTGATTCACTGGCTCATGGAAGCAGATCTGCTCACAAAATGGAAAAGCCTTTGGCCAAATGCAAATTGCCTTCACTCTACAGAAAGTTGTTTTCCCAGAACTTACTTGGAAATGACTTTCTTGTGCAACTGCACAAGCCAACTTGCACACACCAATTGTTCTCCTATAGCATCTAATTTGTCTCCAGTGTAATGCTCAGTCGGTTCTTTTCCTTGGAATTGAACCAGTCACTCTGGAAGCCATTGGTGCCAGGCCTCTCCCACAGAGGGAATGATTGGGGGGACATGGCCTGCTGCTCCCACTGGGCATGAGCCTCTTTGGAGAAGTTTCCTGAAGCTTAGATAGGCTTTGCCATGCAGGTGTTGGGATCACTCCTAAGTTTATCAGCTGCTCCTTTGGAAGGCCAGGAATAAAATTCCCCCGTATTTAATTCAACCATTTGACTGGCTTCCATCTCTCTCCAAATGAAACTTTGTCATGGAGAAAGAAGTCTGAGACCTCTATCCTTGGTAACCAAGGCCCTTATTTGCCAGGTCCATCTCCCTATATTACCACCATCCTCAAAGGTATTTAATACCATTCAATTGATTGAGTGATTGGTTTCTACTGGAATTTATTACTGTGACAGCTACTGTGCTAGACGATTGAGGGTACAAGAACAAAAAAGAAGTAAGTCCTTTTCTCCAGAAGCTTACATTCTACTAAGGGGGAGGGAATACAAAATGTGTAGACAGAGAAGTAAACATAAACTATATATCATATGTAACATATGATATAAAATAAATACACCATAATTTCCAGAGGGCCAGTAATCACTAAAGAATCTGGAAAGGCATCTTTTAGGAAGCAACACAAACTAAATTTTGAAGAGCTCTAGGAGTTTTAAGAAGTGGAAGTGAGGAAGGCATGCATTCCAGACACTGGGGGACAGCCTAAGTAAATGTATGGAGGTAGGAGATGGAATTGTATATGGGAACAGAAAGTAAGTCTTTATTAGATGGAAAATCAAGTGTTTTAGAGTGAGTAATAAATAATTAGCATGGAAAGAAAGGTAAGAACCAGATTTTGAAGTATTTTAAAATGTTTAATGAAGGAGGTTGTATTTTATTCAAAGGCAGAAGGGAGCCACATGGTCTGAACAAGTTGGGTTGTTCCTCTGACATTTGCTGAGACTATATCCTTCTTCTTTTTTTTTTAAAGAAATTGGGGTTAAGTAACTTGCTCAAGGTTACACAGCCAGTTATTTCTGGGTATGGTGCTGAGTATCTGGGCCCGGATTTGATCCAGGTCATCCCAACACTGGAGCCAGTGCTCCTACTCTCTGAGCCACCTGGTCATCCCTAAGCAATCAGGGTTAAATAACTTGCTCAAGGTTACACAGGCCAGGTGTTTCTGGGTGGATACTAAGTGTCTGAGCCCGGGGTTTGATCTCTAGGTCTTCTCAACACTGGAGCCAGTGCTCTTACTCGCTGTGCTACCTGGCTGCGCCGAGACTATATCCTTCTAACACTGAAATGAGCTAAGTCTGGCTGGTCATTTACCCACAGCAGGAAGGCTATACTCAGAAGTGAGTGGCCTTGGGCAAGCCACTCCTCCTTATTGAACCTCAGTTTCCTTAGCTGTAAAATGAGGAGGTTGAATTAGATGATCCTTAAGGTCCCTAACTTATCTAACATCATATGAGTTTAAGAAGTACCATTACAGATAGTCTAGGTAAACTGAAAACAATAATAGAAAGGTCTATTGTCTTTCTTGGGGTATATGATTTTTCCCTAAGTTTTTGTTATTTATATTATAAAAAATAAAATTTAAAAATTAAAAAAAAATTTAAACAATTTTAAAAATCACAATCTATGAAATGCCTCATTTAACAAAGTAAAAATATGACCAAAATAAATAAGTGACCTCATCTTAAAGTGTATGAAACATTTTGCTTCTGCCACACCTCCACCACCTCTATTTTATACACTTTTTAATGAACATTTATTTTCTTTACCTTTTGCCCCCATTGCATTTTTTTAAAAAGAGAAAATAAAAACAAATTTCTTATAACAAAAGTGCATTGTCAAGCAAAAAAAAAATCATTGGTTGTATGTAAAGAAATATAGGTTTCATTCTGCCCTCTAAGTCTGTCCCCTCTCTGTAAGGAGGTGAACAGTGTGTTTCATTCTGTCCCTTAGAATCCTGAATGATCATTGTATTGATCTCTGTTCTTATAGCTGTCAAACTATAAGTTCGTTTTTGCAATGCTGTATTTTTTCTCTTGGTTCTGATCATGTAATTCTTTATCAGGTTATAAAAGTCTTCAAACTTGTTCATTTTTATAATATTGATGCTATAGTATAAATTGTTCTAATTTGCTTACTTCATGTCGCATCAATTCATATGTCTGTCCACAACTCTTTGAAAACATCTATTTCCTAAATTCTTATAACACAGTCATATTTCTTCACATTTATATGCCACAACTTATTCAGCCATTCTTTAATTGATGGGAATCCCTTTAGTTTCCAGTTTTTGTATACCACAAAAAGAATTGCCATAAATAGTATTAAATATACAATATTAATTAGTCTTTTATATAGTGTTTTGAGGTTTACAAAGTACTTTACAAACATTAAATCAATTGAATCTCACAACAACCTTATGAGGTAGGTGCTGTTATGCCTACTTTACAGATGATGAAATAGGCATAGAGAAGTTAAGTGACTTGCCCAGGGTCACATAACTAGTAGAGTCTGAGGCAGGATTTTAACTCAGGTCTTCCTAACTCCAAGTTCAACACAATCCACTGTGCCATAAATTATCTTTCCTATTTCTTTGATTTCTTTTGGCTTAGTCCTAACAGTGACATGGCTGGGTCAAAGGGCATATGTTATCTAGTAATATTTTGTGTATAATTCAAAATTACTTTCAAGAATGAATGTATCATTTATAGGTCCATCAACATATTTGTTTTCCAGCAGCCCATCCAACATTTATCATTGTGCTTTTTTCCTTTCACCTTTGCCAAATCATATGTATATGAGATAGAATATCATAAATGTGATTTTCTCTAATTAAATTGTGATTTGGGACCCTTTTAAAAATATATCTATAGAAAGCCTAGATTTCTTCCTTTGGGAACTTCCTATTCATATTCTTAGGTCATTTGTCATCTAGAGAAGTGGCTCTTATTCTTGTAAATTTGAATCATCCCCTTATATATCTTGGAAACAAAAAAAAAATACAACCAATATTTCTAGAAATTAAAACTGACATAAATATTAGGGAAAATATTAAGTGCTCATGGATAGGTTGTCAAAACAATGAAAATGATAGTACCACCTAAATTAACTTACTTATTCAATTCTTCACCAATCAAACCACCAAAAGATTACTTTATAAAACTAGAAAAGTAATAAAATTCATATGGAGACAAAAAAGGTCAAGAATCTTGAAGGAAACAATAAAAAAATAAATGGAAGGAAGAAAAGAAGAAAAGAAGGAAACATGCATTTATTAAGTGTTTACTATGTGCCAGGCATTGTACTAAATGCTAGGCATTCAAATTTTTAAAAACAGATGATTTCTGCACTCAATTAGTTCCTATTCTAATGGGGAAAGATCAATCCAATCCAATTCTATCCAATAAACATTTATTAAGCATCTATGAAGTTCCAGGAACTGTGTTAAGCACCGAAGATACAATAAATAAAAAGAAATACAGTCCTTGCCTTTAAAGAACTTATATTCTCAAGGGGGAGACAACATAGACAATAAGGGTGGGTAGGTGGGTTGGGGGAGGGATGGGACATCAGGGGGTGCTGAGTGCAAGGGCATTTTATTCTGTGGCATTGAAACTGGACAGAGCAGCAAATATGAAGTGGAGTGATGTGAGGTTCCCGTTTCTGTCTTCTATAAAGGAAGGCATTGGGAGGAATTTGGTGCTCTCCCTTCCAGCCCTCCAATCAGTAGGAAGAGGAGACTGAAGGAGGTGGTGTCAGTTATGGCTTGAGTTAGGAGCATGGTGGTGAGCTTGGAAGTGATGAAATTGTCTTGGGAGGGCATTTTGTTCTGTGGAGTTGAAACCAGGCAGAGCAGCAAGTGCAGAGTGGAGTGTGGAAAGGCAATACACTAAAGGGACATGAAAAGCAAGAAGGATAGGGGGGAAGAAGGTACCCAGTGTTGGGCATGGTTATGAAGTCCAGAAGCCAGGCACAGGACCAGGAGGGGAAAAGAAAGCTGGTCAGACTGGGTCCTCCCCAATACAGAGGCTCTAGGAGGAACTCACCAATGGGAAAAGAGGGGGATTTCACAGAGAGATGTTACACATTATAAAGACCAAAGGGGTACTTGGTGGTTCCAGACTCCCAAGTGCTGGGGAAAGTTCCAGGACGAGACAGTGACAGAGGCATGGTTTTTCAGTCTTGGAGCAAAGAAAAGGGTCAGGAAGGGATAAAGGCCAATCTGGGCCCCCATATAAAATGGAGATACCAGGAAGAACTTACTAACTATAGAAGGGGAACAGAGCAGGCCTAGCAATGCCAGATCTCAAATTATACTACAAAGCAGTAATTTTTTTTTTTACTTTTTGGAGGAGTAAAGGCAGGGCATTTGGGGTTAAGTGACTTGCCCAAGGTCACATGCCTAGTAAATGTTAAGTGTCCAAGGCCAGATTTGAACTCAGGTCCTTCTGACTCAAGGGTCGGTGCTCTATTCAATGTGCCACCTAGCCACCCCAAAAGCAGTAATTCTTAAAATAATTTGTTGTTGGTTAAAAATAAAAACAAAACCAGAGAAATTAATCAGTGGAATGGATGTTACATAACATATAGAAGGAAATATAACTAGTATTCTATTATTCATAAATACAAGGATCCTAGCTACTAGGATAAGGACTCATTTGACAAAAATTTCTGGGAAAATTAGATATAATACCTTACACCTTATACCATTTAGATAGCATAAAGATACATCCATATGGATACATGACCTAGATATGAAAGGTCACATCATAAACAAATTAGAGAAACATGGAAAAAATAACTCCATGGATATCAAATCCATGGATAGGAGAAAAGTTCCTAACTAAATGAGGGATAGAAAAGATTACAGAAAATAAAATGGATAATTTTCATTACATAAAATTAAGTTTTTGTACAAACAAATCCAATAAAGCTAAGATTAGAAGGGAATTAATTGACTGGGAAAAATCTTTTTAGCAAATTTTTCTGATAAAGGTCTCATCTACAAGATATATAAGGACCTAGGGCATGTTTCCAAAATACACCAGAGACCTTCCCAAGAATGAATTGAAACAGATGACAACTACCCACTTCTGGTGATTCACATGGGCACAAATGACTTCCAGAAGGAACCTAAAAAGTGTTGCCAATGATTGCAAAGTCATGAGGAAGAAACGGAAGACCATAAGGGCATAGGTTTTATTTTCTTCATCCTTGTCCATTCAGGGCAAAGGATACAGAAGAGAAAAAATTAATTTGGGAAGTGAACAGCTGGCTAAGGAGGTGGTATCCGAAAAGGAGACTTGGATTTCTGGATCATGGCTTGCAATACAAGGTTGATAGATTCCTGGCTTGAAATGGAGACCAGTCACAAAGACTGGTGAGAATGCATTTGTCAAGTGCCTTGCAAATCTAATCAAAAGGACTTTTAATTAAAAAAGGATAGAGGAGGGAAAAGACTGCCTTTAGAGAGTAACCACAAATAATGAAAAATAGAAGCCAAGACAACCAGAAATTCATAGGAAATTGTACTTCAACCTACAGCCTCAAATGCCTAAACACAAATGCCAAAAATCTATTCTGTAAGAAAAACTACAGACCCTAATGCAGGGGGACAAACTTGAACTTATACTGAGAGTTAATGGGATGAAACTTGAGACTGGAATATGGCTCTTGATGGACATACTTCACTGAAATAAAACCAGAATAAATACAATGGAATAGGGCTATAATATTTTATATGAATATGACATACTTGTGTGAGGAAATCTGGGCAATGGGAAAAGGTGTGGGGGAGAGTAAAGAAAGACAAATGATGGACAATCTTTGGGTGAAGGTCAAAAGAGGAAGACACAAAAGTGATTTTTTGGAATATACCACAGACTACCCAGACAGACAGAATAAATCTGTGAAGAACTTGGGAAACAGACCACCAGCCTGGAAAAAAGACATGATATGGTAGCGATGTATAACTTCAATTACCTGTACATCTTCTGGAGCTCTTTCTGCCAAAAACAAAATAACCAAAAACTTCTTGACTCGTTTTAGTGATAATACCTTTAAAAAGTAGAGGAACCAACAAGAAAACTTTTATTCTGAACTTGAGTCTTACTAACAGGGAAAAATTGCTTGGTCAGTAGAAATGCTGGGCAGCAGAGGGCTATTCCACCCTAGAATTTGTGATAGGAGAGAGGAAATCTGGGTATAATCTGACATATGTCCTACTCAGTGAGTCAAAGGTGAATTGATCCTGATTTGAAGCATTCCAATAACTGACTGTTTCTGGTTAAGCCACTTTAGTGGCTTAGTTAGTACCTCTGTCAGGTCTTCAATTTAATTTCATTTTCTTCTGTCAATTCTAATGATTAAAAAAGAAACCTGTTGAATTAAAAAAAAATGATAGCTAGAGTAGTCAGTCTGAAACAATACTGGAAAGGATGCCCTTAAGGAGAGGGTGACATTTTCAGAAAGTGATAGCATCTAATTTTCAAGAAGAATAAAATGCCAGATTAAAGTTTTGCTATGAGTATTCTAGTCATGTTTTCAGCTTATGAAGCATCTTTTCTTCTCAATCATGCTGTTTCATTTCTCCATGAATAAGCTTGTATCTGGGGATGGCTGGCAGCTGACTGCTGTTCTAATCCACTGGTCCCATAATTAGTTCCAAATGTTATTTTCATAAAGCCATATTCTTCTTGATGTCTCCTCAATTCCCTTGCTACTCCTTACATGTAGCCCATTAGCTCAGGGCCAGAAGCCTTCATACTTGAAGGGCAAAAACACCTTAGTCTACATTTTTAGGAATTACCTAGGTTAACCCCTTGGTATAAAGTATGAACCCTGGGAGATAACCATATGGCTTTACTGACAAGCTATACTAAAGTGCCTTTTAGAAACCTTGTATTTAGTTTCTCCTCCTTACCCAGATCCTCCTGGTTAGGTAGAGAGTTGTAAAAAAAAAAAAACACTCTCTTCCATGAAGCCTTCCCCAATTACTTCAGACTGCATTGATCTCTATTATTTGGGCTTCTATAAAGCTTGGCCAATTCAGTGTCAACATTCTAAGGTCCCTCTTGGTTTTAATCTTGTATATTGTAAACAAGGACAGAGGTGGAGAGCTAGATTTAGCTTCAGGAATTCAGGTCAAAGTCTCCAGGTCTCTGCCTTCCCTCCCACCCCAACTTGTAGGGTAATTTGCAAGAGATATATTGCACCTTACAGAGGCATGAAGGGAGCCGAAATTTACTCACCCCAAACCAAATAATAAGTACATCTAGGGAGTTATCACTGAGAAGGAAGGAAGTTATCAAAAAGACAGCCTTGATCTTTCTTGATCTGGAATCCTTTGCTATGGACCTGACTCACAAAAGAGCTAAAAAGTCTGAAGCAAAAGAGGGATAAATACTCCCTATCAAAAAAATAGCCTAGAAATAGCAGTTCCCCAGAAAAGTAGTAGACTTGGAAGCCTTTCCATGGAGCTCCAGTGGAAGATAGCATCTCAGTGAAGTATCCTAGCAGCCTCAATTAGGGATAAGCAGCAGATGACAGCAACTCAAGGGAAAAGGTACATATCATGGCAGAAAAGCAGGAAGAAGTACCTATTCAATAGAGAAGCCTAGCAATAGCAGTTCAATAGCAGATAGCAGCTCAGTGGAGAAAGCATCCCAGCAGCAGATAACAGCAACAGCTTTGTGGGAAAGCAACAAGCAGCAGGTAGAAAGCTATGGAAGCTTTCTTGAAGGTAGAAAGCTATGGAAGCTGAGACAGTCACTGCGGCATCAATTGTCCAGGGATGAGTGTTTCCCCTTCCAATGGTGCCATGGAAATCCGTGGGAGAATGAGCAGAAGAGATTGTTTTCCCTGTTATTTACCAGGCTATTCTGTTTAAGTAAAATGCCATTTGCTTTGTTAGTATATAATCTAATTTGGTCATATGAAAGGGAACATTTGATGGAATATTGGACTTGAAAGATGCTCATCCAAAGAATACTTTGAACCTGGATACTGCTCTTTGGCAGGAGTGGGGGGAGGTGGGGGAACAAATTGAAGCAAAATTGAGCTATGCTTGAAACTCTTTTCTACTCTAGAATTCCAAAATCCAAAAATTCTGCTCTAGACATTCCAAAGTCCTCTCTAGCTCTGACATTCTGTGGAGGTTAAAACATAGGTCAAATACAAATAAATAGCATACGTGAGGTTCAAAGAAGGAACTGGATCTGTTTTATGAAGGACAGGGCAGTTTTCAACATGTTCAACAGGATGATAATAGCAGGGAGGGACAGTGTTTAGGGAAGGGTATTCCAAGCATAGGGAATAAGGGAGCAAAGATGTGGCAGTGAATTTTAAGTCAAAAGACCTGGGGTCAAATCCAGGCATTGACAATTAATCAGCAAGCATTTGATATGCCAGTTCCTGGCTGGGTGCTTGAAACACAAAGGCAATATGAGACAATACAGCTCAAGGAGCATACGTTCTATTTGGGGAGACATGTTCATGTATAAGTAGATGCAAAATATATTCAAAATAAATACAAGGAAATTCCAAGGTAATTTGGGAGCAGCTAGGTGGTACAGTGGATAGAGTACTGGGCTTGGAATCAGAAAGACCTGAGTTCAAATTTGTCTTTAGATACTTACTAGCTATGTGACCCTGGGCAAGTCACATAAACCCAATTTGCCTCAGTTCCTCATATGTAAATGGAGAAGGAAATTACAAAAGACTCCAGTGTCTTTGCCAAGATAACCTCATGGACAAATCTGAATGACTCAACAACAACAATTTCAGGGGAGAAAGACAATTGTAGCTGGGGGAACCAGGAAGAGCCTTATGTAGGCAAAGATCCTTGAGTTAAAATTTGGAGGACAGATTTTTTAAGATGTGAAGATGATGAAAGTACATTCCAGGCATGGTAGATAGCTTGTACAGAGGTACAGAGATGGGAGATGGGAGGTCATACATGAGAGACAGAATGACCAATTTGACTGAATTGTAAAGTCCATGAATGGGAATGATGTTTGTTTGGAAAGGTAGGCTCTGCCACTTACTTGGATAAATTTTTTCCCTGAATCTTCTGGAGCCTCATCTATAAAATCCCCCAAGGCTCAAGGAAGCTCAAGTACAAGATTTTCTCAAGGCCACCCAGTTCTAAGTAACAAATTCACCCCTATTAGATCCATCCCAGATGCCTCACAAACCCCTTGCAGGAATATCAGGCCAATAAAACAGGGGCAAGCTTGAAAGCTGGGAAGTCAGACATATTCTCAGAGGGCAACCAGGGGAAAGGGCACAGACCAACAGAGATTGATCCTCTCAGCACTCAGTCCACACTGAATCATCTGCCACACAGGTTCCAAGCCCTGTTTCATCTCCTTCATCCTATCTGTAACATCCCTCTTTCCCTCCTACCTATAGTCTCCTCTCTGCTCCAATTACTGCTTTATTCTAATAAACATCAGAGCCAATGTCAATGCTTTCTTCTCCCAGTCTCCCTCAGAAGCAGCGGGGGTGTAGAGAAGCAGGTGGCCTACCCTCAACCCCCACATGAAGGACACCCAGCTGGGTTCAGCCAGCGAGACAGATGAATGTACTCCTCTTTAGTGAAGATTGTGTTGCAAAAATACATCATCTGATTATGGGTGATTGAAAAGTCAGAGATGGGGAATGTTGTTCACTGTGATTTGTACCGATTTCAGACAATGCTAAACAAGTCTCAGGGAGGAGGTAATGGCCAGAACCCAATCTGGAATGAACATCCCACAAATACTTGTTTCCTTAGGGCGAGAGGGACATTTGGATAGTTCTGTCGGCTTGTCTATGAGTTTTTCAAACAGTATTTGAAAACAGATTCGGGGCATTTATCTTGCAAGCATTCTATTTTATTCTAAAGCTTTCCCCCTTATTATTTTCTGCTGGATGGAAAGTTAGCTGAAAATTAAATTGGAGACAACTTGTGAAAGAAAACAAGGCTGCTGCTGAATAATAAGGTTGGCACTGGCCTGAGATAATCAGTGACACCCGCTCCCCTGCCTCCCCCCCCCATATGTTTGACAGGAGAAATTCTCTTTAGGAAATGTATCCTGCAAAGATTGAAGGCAGTAATTGGGGCCAGTGATTCATGTGCCCTTTATGCATTCATGAATACATTTGTCTTCCAGATTTATCCAATTTCTAAAATACAAGATGGTGGTAGTGGGGCAGGGTGGGGGGAGATATTTTTACAAAGATAAAGAATGTTCACTTGGATAGATCTTCTATTTGATATTAAATGAGTCTCAGGGAAGAGGTATTTCAATTAATTGGTTTTAAAATGCCTAAATCAACCCTGCAAATGAGGCTCATTTTGTCTTGCAGTTCTCTCCTCCCAACGAGAAGTGAATGATATAGACAGCTGCCCATTTGTCACTCTTCCCTTGGCTTTCTTGTGCGTGGTTGGGAATGCCCTTCAGAGTCATCCAGGTCTTTGTCTGTTTGTCTATTCTTTCAGTTCAGAGAGTTGTAATCAATTGATCAACGAACAAGCATTTATGATGTGCTATGTACTGAGCTTATAAATGCTGGAATATAAAGGCACAAATGCCAGAAGCCTTTCTCTATCCGCCTTAATGTGGGGATAGAGTTGGGCTAGCTCCAGTTCAGACTGGCTCTATTTTATTTAAACATAGATGTTTGCAGGTTATCTTCCTTGTTAGACTATAAGCTCCCGGAGGACAAGTACTGATTTTTGTTTTCTGTTTTCCTTTCTTTGTATCCCCAGCACTTAGCACAGTGCCTGGCATATAGAAAGCCCTTAATAAAAGTCTGTTGACTTGACTTTTCCCTCCAGGAGCGTACATTTCACTGAGGGCATATATCATGCTCACAGATTTGTAAATAGTCTGTATATTGGAGGGATAATAACAACTTGGAGGAATTAAGAAAGGCCTCATGAAGGAGGTGGTGCTTGAGGTAAACGCTAAAGGGAGCTGGAAGTCCTGAGACCAGAGGCATGTTGGTAAATGTTTAGTAATCAGTTCTCTGGAAAACCCAAACCAAACAAAAAAAAACCACTCATGGCATACTTTTAAGTTAAATCTGCATTATTAATATTTTCTCTATCACTTCCTTAAGTCTAGACAATCAACAAAACAATAAATCAAGCCCCGATTTATAGTGTTTTCTGATTTTTGAGGTGAAAATGCTCACACTGAAAATTTAACCATTGACTCTGGAGTAGCACTAAGAGGCAGAGGTGAGGAAGAACATTCAAAGCTTGGTAGCAGGATGTAGAATATTGTGAATATGGAATAGCATGTAGGTTAGATTGACTAAAGAGGGGCCAGGAATATGTAATCTACCTAAAAGCTTATTTTGGAATCAAATGGTAAAGGGCTTAAAATGATAGAAGTGCTTATATTTAACCCCAGACACCATGGATTAGGGTTGGGACATGAGGAGGTTGCTCTGGATCTTCTAGAACAAAGGAATGACACGGTCGGACTTGTGCATGAGGAAATATAAATTTGACCACTATATAGTCAAAGGAAGAGAGTAAATTGAAGGGAGATCAAGGGATGAATGGGAGGGGTGGGTTTTGGGAGAAAGATAAAGAATTCTGTTTTGGACATGTTTGGTTTGAGATGCCTATGGGACATCCAGGTAGAGATGACCAGCAGACAGACAGAGATGTAGGGCTGGAGCTGCTATCTTTGCCGACTTGGGGTTACCTGTCTAGTTAAATCCACGGTATGCCAATGAGATCCCCAAGACAGATCTCATAGAGAAGGAAAAGGGGAGGGGCCAACAGAGGACCTTGGCATACACTTACAAATAGAGAATATGAACATGAATGATGATTCTGAAAAGGAGCCTGAGAAAATTTTTGTCAAGTTTTTTCCTTGCCAAGTCAAACTCATTATTTGTGCCCATGATACAGTCTCCTTCCATCTCCCGTAGGAGTTTATTCCACTAATTATTTCCTCTTTCTCTTACATACAATTTCTCCTTATCTACTGAGTCTTCTTTCATTGCCAATAGACTTATTCAGGTTTTCTTCTCCTTTTAAAAGCTTTCACCCTACCTTGCCATGCCCTCAAGATATTTTTTCCTTTATCTATTCTCCCTTTTACTGCCAAATTAGAACAAATCATCTACGCTCAAGGCTTCTTCTCCTTGCCACCCATTCCTTTCTCAGTCCCTACATTCCAACCTCAACATAACTAAAACTTCTCTCTCCAAATCGACCAAAGGTCTCTTAACTGCTCATCAGAATATTCTTTCCTCAGTCCTAATTCTCCTTGGTTACCATTGACTATCCTCTCCTCTTTTCTCCTGCTCTTTCCTCCTTTAATCTCTGTTGGTTCCACCCATGCCCATCTGATTACTGTTTTTGGTTTCCTGTACTGGACCGTCATTCCTATTCTGCTTTCTTTGCTTTATGTCCCTTATATTTCCCAGGGCTCTGGCCTGGGCCCGTTTCTCTTTTCTTGGAAACCATATCACATGTTTTTGTTTTAATATAATTTTGACACAGATGCTTCTCAAATGCATATATCCTGACCTAATTTACCCTTGAACTATATTTATCCATCATCTTTCTGTCCATCCTTTTAGTCTCTCAAATTCAAAATGTCCAAAATGTATTCCATTATTTCCTTCCAACTCCCAAACTGCTTTCCCTCTAAACTTCCTTATTTCTGCTTCAGGCACCACTATTCTTCTAGTAAGCCACGTTCATCACCTTACATCCATTTCTGACTCTTCCCTCTATCTCATCTTCATACTGAATCAGTTGCCAAGTCTTGTTGATTCTACTTCTATAATATTGGGCTCATCTATCCCATCATCTCCAGTCATATACCTATTGTCTTAGTTCAGTCCCTCATTACCTTTCCTCTCCATTCCTGTAACAGTCTCCTAATTAGTTTTCTGGTTTTCAGCTTTTCTCGTCTTCACGCTGTCCTTCACACAACTACCAAAGAAATGCATACTTCCCCCCCAAAATGTCAGTGGCTCCCCATTGCCCCTTCGATGAAATGCAAACTGTTTAGCCTGTCTCTCAAGGCCCTCCCAATCTCAGTTCCACAAACCTTTCTAGCATATTTTACACTATACCCCTACCCCTTTCACAAATCCTGGGTGACAACCTAGTTAAACTACTATCAATTCCCCACATTTGATACTGTGCCATTGTATATTTCCACAAGTTGTTCTCCACACATAAGGAATGTCCTCCCTCCTCATCTTTGCCTCTCAGTGTCCCTGACTTCCTTCAAGGCTCAGATCAGGTACCACATTCTTATATGAGCTCATCTCACCAATTGTTAATGTTTTCTCTATCCTAAACTCTACTATATTTATTTGTATAGTTGATAAGGCTGTGTGTCCACATCATGTTTCCCTAGTAGATGGTAACTTCCCTGAGGGCAGTAACAAATTCATTTTTGTGTTTATATTCCTATAACCGAGTCTGGTGGCCTATGGATAGAGCATTAATGGATGTTTGTTAAATGTAATTGCACTTCTAAAGATGCACATTTATTTTCCCGTGACCATGTTAGCTCTATCCAAATATGGAGAATTGTTTAGAACCATTTAAATTTTTTAGGATGATTATTTTCATTTTGAGAAAGCTGTGATAAATACCGCCTGCCCAAATGGAAACTGGTTCTTCTCTTGTCTGTTTTTCAAAGCCATCAAACTGAAGTACTCCAAGTCTGAAACTTGCCTCAGTTTCCCCGTCTGTAAAATGAGCTGGAGAAGGAAATGGCAAACACTCCAGTATCTTTGCCAAGAAAACCCCAAATGGTCATGAGGAGCAGGATATGACTGAACAACAAGAAGTGTCTGAAAATCTAGGAAATCAGTACGGTATAGTGGAAAGGGCATTAGGTTTATGGGATGAGGACCTAGGTCTCAGTACCAGCTTTACCACTTACAAATTACATGACCCTGAACAAATCTCTGGATCTCAGTTGTTGCTCAGTCATTTCAGTTGTGCTGTATCTGACTCTTTGGGATTCCATTTGGGGTTTTCTTGGCAAAGATACTGACATGGTCTGCCATTTCCTTCTCTGACTCATTTTACATATGAGGAAACTGAGGCAAACAGGGTTAAGTGACCTGCCCAGGGTCACACAGCTAGTAAGTGACTAAAGCCAGATTTGAATTCAAGAAGTGCAGTCTTCCTGATTTCAGTCCCAGCACTCTATCCCTCTGGTTGTATCCTCATCTATAAAATGAGGGGGCTAGACTAGATAGCCTCAAATGTCCTTTCCAACTCTAAGTGTATGATCCTAATAAATATTTTTTAAGTGGCTTAATGTAATATTGATTTCTACTTATCCAAAGTCAGAGGTAACCTGGAATTTTTTGACTGATAGCCTTCATTCTTTTTAATTTATTAATTTATTTGTTTTCAGTTTTCAACATTCACTTCCATAAGTTTTAAAATTTCTTTCCCTCCTTCCTCCCTCCCTCTCCAAGGCAGCATGCAATCTGATATGGGCTCTACACATACATTCCTATTAAATACACTTTCACATTAGTCATGTTGTATAGAAGAATTATAATGCATGGGAGAAACCATGGGAAAGAAAACAAAACATAACTAAACAAAAAAGAAAATAGTCTGTTTCACTCTGCATTCTGACTCCATAGTTCTTTCTCTGGATGTGGATGGCATTTGACATCACGAGTCCTTGGAAATATTTTAGTTCCTTGCATTGCTGAGAAGGGCTAAGTCTATCAAAATCAGCCCTCACACTGCGGCTGTTATTGTGTATAATGGTCTCCTGGTTCTCTCCTGACGGGAGTAGCATCAGTTCATAGAAATCTTTCCAGGTTTTTCTGAAGTCCTCCTGTTTATCATTTCTTAAAGCACAACAGTATTCCATTACATTCATATACCACAACTTGTTCAGTCATTTCCCAATTGATGGTTTATCCCCTCAATTTCCAGTTCTTGGTCACCACAGAAAGAGCCGCTATAAATATTTTTGTACATGTAGGTCCTTTTCACTTTTTTATGATCTCTTTAGGACATAACCCTAGAAGTGGTATTCCTGGGTCAAAGGGTATGCACATTTTTATAGCCCTTTGGGCATAGTTCCAAATTGATTTCCAGAATGGTTGGATCAGCTCACAGCTCCACCAATAATGAATTAGTGTTCCAACTTTCCCACATCTTCTCCAACATTTATCATTTTCTGATAGCCTTCTTTCAAAATGGATTGGTACCTTTGGTGTGTACTGCTTTTCTGTGGCTTTCCAAACTTAGACTAAGCCCTCATAGATGTTCAAAGCACAACTCAAGGGCTAATTCTTAGAGAAAGTCTTCCTGATCCTCCCAGCTGCTAAATTATCTTTGCTTTGTATATATCTGATATTTATGCCTATGTGTTCATATTATTCTATGCTCCCTTCCCCACTTGTCCTTGAATATGAGCTTCTTGAGGGTAGGGCCTATTTGACTTTTGTCTTGTTTTTTTTTTTAAACCCCAGATTCTGGCACATAGTAGATATTTAATAAGTAATGGTTGATTGGTAGAAGACCTGCTCCCTATGTGTAAAAAGAGTACTTTTACATATGGTTGGTAACACCCACATAGAGTCCATATCCCAACACTTGTTCTTTCAAGGTGAAGTAGGAAATATCTTATTTCTTTTTATTCCCAGAATTTATTTATTTTTAGTTTTCAACATTCATTTCCACAAGATTTTGAGTTCCAAAATTTCTCCCCATCTCTCCCCTACCCCTTACCCCAAGATGGTAAGCATACTGATTACCCCTTCCTGGCCCAGTCTGCCCTCTCTTCTTTCCCCCTCCATTCTTCCCCCTTTCTCCCTCCCCCTCACTTTCTTGTAGGGCAAGATGAATTTCTATACCCCATTGCCTATATATCTTATTTACTGGTTACATGTAAAAACAATTTTTTAACATTTGTTTTTAAAACTTTGAGTTCCAGATTCTGTCCCTTCTTTCTTCCTCACCCACGCTGGGAACATTTTATTTCAATAGTAAGTTATCCTGATTCTATGTGGTTCAGCAGCCAAGGCTACCTCTTCCGCAGGTGATGCCCTAGCACACTACCCAACTCAGGAAACTAGAAATAAGTGCCAGAAGATGTGTAGACCCCCTTTCCCTGGAAACATCCTGAACTCCTGTGGGTACTGGCAAGGGGACTTTCCCCTTCACCTGCAGGTTCTTGGGTCAGATCCAGCCTAGGCAATATACTCACAGTTGTCAAAAATGGACCTTCCCCAGCAGGAAATGTGCAATGGAAAGGAAGCTGATTGTCATTCCTCCCTCCTGTCTCCTGGGGACATGCTCTCAGAAATCAGTGCAAATGTCAACTTCCAGCGTTGTCTCCTGCTCTTGAGTCAGTCCCAATCACATGGCATATTTTTGCAACAACATTTTTTTTTCTTTCTGTTTTCCTAATGAATAAATTCAACTTGTTGAAACCCAGACTCCTCCATCTGAGATATAGCTCCATAATTGATGTTCTCTTCTTCGGAGTCTGATCAGCTAGGAGGGCCAAGATGAGAGTGGGGACGTGATATGACTATGTGACTGACTTATTTCTGTTACCTCTACCCTCTTACAACTTCTCTCCTCTGGTCCATTTCCAGAAAGCACGCTCAGCACAGGCTTAGCAGACAAATACCATGATGAATAACAGTAACAGTGAGTCCTTGGGGCCTATAGAAGGAACTGGTAAGACAACTGTGTCCTACGGATGCCCTTGAAGAGTTCTGGGGGTTTTGATAGCTGTTTAGGAAAGTGATCAGGGTGACGAATCCACTGAATTTTTCCCCAAGAAAGAGTATTGGTAACTTTCTTGTTGCTGTTCAGTTGTTTAAACATGTTTGGCTCTCTGAGACCCCATTTGGTGTTTTCTTGGCAAAGATTCTGGAGTGGTTTGCCATTTCATTCTCCAGTTCATTTTACAGATGAGGAAAGTGAGGCAAACAGGGTTAAGTGACTTGCCCAGGGTCACACAGCTAGTAAGTGTCTAATGATGGATTTGACCTCAGGTCTTACCACCCAGCTGCCCCAGCATTGGCAATATTGGTATCCAAATCAAATCACACTCAAATCCTATTTGGGGTGCAATGAAACAAATCAAAGGACCTTGTTTCAAATTCTGGTTCTGTTGCTTACTAACTTAGTGATCCTAGCCTTTGGGACTCAGTTTCCTCATCTATAAAGTCAAAAGACAGGCTTGAATGACCTTTCAATTATCCTCCAGCTCTAAATGTATGACTCTGTGGTCCTTTTCTGACTCAACATGTAAAAATCACTTATGGAGGGCAGTAGAACAAAGGTCAACATCCCCTTTTAGTCTATTTTCTAACCAGCCTCTGTGACTTTTATGGACCTCAGCTATTATCTTGGGAATGAAAAGGAGCTGACGGGAATTTTCTCATTTTAAGTCAAATTAGAGTTTTTATTGAAATTGAACAAAGTTTTAAAGGCAAATGTAAAATGCTTAAAGACTTCTAGTTGGAAGTCTTTAATCAGAGTGTGGAATCCTTTCACCATTCAGGTATAGGTTAAACTACATGTCTACAGAGATCTCTTCTAACTCTAAAATTCTATGATTTTATAATTCTTTAGTTAGCTGATATGTGTGTACATCATGAATAGCACCTGAGGCTATAGGCTAATGAGCTGTCAGACCCTTTCTGAAGAAGTTGCATTTCAGCCAAAGACCTGAAGATGGCAGCAGAGAGCAGAAGCAAATGAAAGGAGACACTCCGAAAGGGCAGCAAAGAACAATGACATCACCAGAAGATTATGGTGCTTCTTCAGCACTGAATGCACAAGTTGCCCTGGCCATTTATGTTCCTTGGCTGTCTCTTGGTTACTCATGGTTACTCATGTTCCCAACATGTTTCTCCTCCCCTCATCTGGTGGTGTGATAACCTGTAAGATGCTATATTCCTGTGTATTACTGGGAGGAGGAGACTCTTTTGTCATTTATTTTGAAATACCCTTGATTAAAAATGTCTTTGCTTTTGAACTGTGTCCTCTGGTTTTTCTAACAAGATAAAACACATCTGTTGGGGCCTAGAAGCTTTGGTTTTTAGTGGACACTGGCTCACCCAGTACCTTGAATCTGAAGTAACATTTTTCCCGGGGAAGGGGCACCATGTGATTGGCAGACTCTGGGTGCTCCATTTGAAACTACAAAATTAAAGGAATCCTGGCAACTGTAGCAATAAAAACCCACAGTGCTGCCTAGTTTCACTAGACACAAAAGTAGAGCCATTGTTCTGGATGCTCTATTCAGCTCTCACAACAACATTGCTAGTTGAACACATCTTAAATTAAATTCCATTTAAATCAATAAATACTTATTAAGTGCCGACTATGTTAAAAGCACTGTACTACACAAACAGACCTACCAATTTTGCTACGTGACTCTCAGGGAAGGAAGGAGACATTCCTTCTCAGATACCACACCTTTCTGGGAGGTAAAACCTATTGATACCCCCTCCACAAACCATATCTGGAAGGAATGGTAGAAAGCAATGCTTAGAGGGGTCTTGGTATGAAAATGATATTTTTGGTTAAGAATGAGTTGTGGAAGGACTGAAAATAAGTTCTATTTATCTTTGTTGTCTAAATATTTCTTAAATTCTTTCTGAACATCCCCTAATTCACCAGAATGTAAACAATTATAGCAAAAAGCTATTCATTCATAGGTGGAAGGGGGTTGACTGAATTATTTATCAAAGTGACATTTTAATTATAGTGAAAAATGAGTTTGTTGTCACCAAGACTGAGGAAAGTGTTTAAAGACCTCAAAAAACCCTACCAAAGTAAATTAAAAATGTTAACTTCTTAATGATAACTTTATTAGAAATAGGGGAAGCCAGAAGCAATTTGCCATAATTGGAGTGTGTGTGCGGAACATTCTTACTGAAAAGCATTCCTTCAAAGAAAGAGGGGCAGTGAATCGACATTAGGTATTTGATTTAGGCTCTAGATACATTGTCAGCGTATTTTCTCTCTTTCTCCTGAGCTCTTAGGCCCTCCAGAAGGCCTACCAGTTAAGAGTTTCCTGTAATTTTCAAATGCTCACAATTTGTTTTTTCCCACAACATCCTTAAAGCCAAGGATGTCTGTGTCCCAACACTTGGCAGGAGGTTGTCTTTGGGAGTCATGGGAAGACTAAAGGGCACAACCACTTCCCTGCATCATTTCCTCAAAACACAGAAGACTTCCCCACACAGATGAGTTTTAAATATGGTGATGACCCAGCTAGTTAAGTGGCCCTTGATCGATCACTCTAGAATCAACTGCATCCTGTGTTTACCTAATAGCAAATTATTGAGACCAGATTCTAGTAGCTAAGCACAGATGATTTTTAAAGATTTCTAGGGGCATCTAGGTGGTGCAGTGAATAGAGGAACAGCCCTGGAGTCAGGAGGACCTGAGTTCAAATCTGGCCTCAGACATTTAACACTCACTAGCTGTGTGACCTTGGGCAAATCACTTGACCCCAATTGCCCTGCCTTCCCCCCTCCAAAAAAAATACAAAAAATTTTCTAGAGCTGGAAAGGACTTGAAGGAATAAAAATAACAACAATACATAATAACAAGAGTATGGTGACACCCGTGCAAATTCAACCAACCACCAACCAACAATGCAAGATTCACAAAATGGCTGAGACATTCAGATTTGTTTACAGAAATGGACGCTTTTATGACAGGGATTCAGGATCGAGTCACTGCCATCAGAAATTGCAGAAAGATCATCCTTAAGAATCCCAGCATTATTAGGGGTGGCTAGGTGGTGCAGTGAATAGAGCCCCGGCCCTGGAGTCAGGAGGACCTGAGTTCAAATCTGACCTCAGACACTTAACACAATTACTAGCTGTGTGATTTTGGGCAAGTCTCTTAACCCCAATTGCCCTCCAAAAAGCAAAAAAACAAAACAAAACAAAGAAAACAACCCAGTATTATTGATTAGTGTAGATTTTATCCACCTGTGCCATAATCTGCAGAACATCAAACAAAAAAAAAATTACAAGATGGCAACTTGTCTCAGGACCATTTCTGTCTGAACTTTATTGAAAAAGGTGAGAATAATGAACTAAGACTATTAATATTAATGATCACCAGAAATTACAGAAGGGTTAATTTTAAGGAGTCTGGACTAAGTGACAAATGAAAATTTTTTAAGGAAATGGCATAAACTGAGCAACATATCACTGTAGACTGTAAAAATTTAGCACCTGCCAAATACCTAGTAAGACATGAGCTGGTGGAGAGAACTGTTCATGCAAAAATCGTCATCCTTCACGGGCTGATTGATGATCAGTGCCCATGTTACAAATAGAAACCCCAAAATATCCTGGCCCAATAAACGGCACTGGAACCGGACCATTGTTGTTTGCTGATCAGTTGTGTCTGACTTCATGACCCCACTTCTCTGCTTCAAGGCTGGCCCTCTATATTGATGCAGCTGCTGCTCATAATTCACATTTGAGAGGGAAAAAAATAGAAGAAATACAAGAAACCTGTCAGTTTTGATCTGCAGAAACCCACATGATGAGTGACTGCAGAACATCTAGATGACAGAATAAGATTTGGGAGGGCCCTCAGAAGTCACTGAGTCCAACCTCCTCAGTTTAGAATTGAGGAAACCGAGTCTCAGAGAGATAACTGACTTGTTCAAGGTCATAGAGCTAAGTAGAAGAGCCACGATTTGGACACAGGGCCTGTGAGTTTAAAACTAGCACTGTTTCTACTGTACCACAGTCTTTCCATGGATTATCACAATAGTCTTATGAGGTGGTCGATGCAAGTATCATACCCGTTTTATAGATGAGGAAAATAAGGTTTGAAAAGTTACACAATTTGTCAAAGATCAAAGAGTGAGTGTCGGAGCTAAGATTTGAACCCAGATTTTCTGATTTTAGGCTCAGCCCCCTTTCTATATGGAAAGTAGTTTCAGGGGGAGTCTGTGAACTTGAATGGGAAAAAATTACATTTTTATTTTCACTAACTTGTAACTCAGGGTTTTTAAAAGTTTTTTTTTCCTTTTCTTTTTGTGATATAGAGCCTCCTTTGGCAATCTGGTGAAGTCTATGGACCCCTTCTCAGAATAGCTTTTAAGTTCATAGAGTAGAATACATAGTATTACAAAGAAAACCAAGTATACTGAAATAGTTATTGAATTTTTTTTTTAAGTTCATGGACCCCAGGTTAAGAAGTGCCATCACAAAGATCCTATCACAAAAGCATAGTGATGAATAAGAAGGGACCCAAGAGAGTCAGAATCTGCCGGGGCTTCTATTTATTTAGACATTACGGCATAGTAGAGAGTGCTGAGTTTGAAATCAGGAAGACTTGACCTTAAGTTACTTATGAGCTCTTTGAGCTTCAGTTTCCTCATCTTAAAATGGGGCCCTTATAGAGCATCTACCTCACATAGCTATTGCGAAGATTGACTCTGCGAACTTTAAAACACTATATATTATTTATTTATTCCTTTATTGGTTTGTTCGTTTATTGTTAGCCTCCTTCTCAGCCCTCTGGAAAAAGAGCTTCCCATAAGGCTTCATCATGGCACCTACCTCCCCCCTGCCCCAAATGCCATGACCACAAGGTAGGTAATCCTCTCTATAAAAGAGAGTATCTTTTTATTTTTAATTTTTATATTAAATTACATTAATTATTAATGTTATTGTTAAATAATATTTTTGTTATATAAAATGAATAGCTTAATCATATTTGTTAATTACTACTACTTTATAAATAAGTATATTAATTGAGCATATTCAATTATATTAAATTTTTATATTTAAATTAGTGTCTTCTATTGTCTTAAGTGATCCCCTGGCACAGAATCTCCTTTCCTCAGCTCTCTGAAAGTTGTTTCAAAGATATTCCTGTGGCTCCTCCTGCCTGACTATGCCTACAAGTTAATCCTAGAGGCATCTAGGTGGCTCAGAGGATAAAGTGCTGGAAGTGGAGTTAGGAAGACTTGAGTACAGATCTAGCCTCAGACACTTATCAGCTCTGTGATGTCCTTTATCTCGTCTTCTCTTTGCAGCTAAACTCTTCAAAAGGCACAAAATATGTGCCTCCACTTTCTCTCCTCTCACTCTCTTCTCAACCCCTTATAATCCAGCTTCCATCCTTACCATTCCAGGGAAACTACTCTTTCCAAAGTTACTAATGAGACCTTAGTTGTCAAATCCAAGGCCTTCTCTCAATCCTCATTGTCGCTGACCTCTCTGCAGCCTTGGCCACTCTTGTCCACTTTCTCCTCTTTGATACTCTCTTCTCTTTAGGGTTTCAGGATGCTTCTCTCTTCTGGTTCTCCTCCTACCTCACTGACCATTCCTTCTCTGTTTCCTTTGCCGGATCCTTTTCCAGATCATGCTCTCTAAACATAGGTGTCTCTCAGGGTTTTGTCCTGGGCCTTTTCCCCTTCTCCCTCTTTTCTACTTGACTTGGGGATCTCATCAGCTCCCATGGATTTAATGACCATATCTACGCTGATGATTCTCAATACCTATCTTGCCTCAAAGTCTCTCTTGACCTCCTGTCTTATATCTCCAATTGCCTTTTAGACACCTCAAACCAGATATCCTATAGCCATCATATCTGAACTCATTATCTTTCCCCCTAAATCCGCCTCTTGCTCCTATCTTCCCTACTACTACACTATTTTCCCAGTCCCTCAGGTCTGAAACCTAGCAGTCATCCTCAACTCTTTACTCTCTCTCATCCTGCTATCTAAGCTGTTGCCAGGGTCTTTTGATTTCAGCTTTGCAATGTCTCTTGAATATGCCCCCTTCTCTCTTTTGATACTACCTTAGTGAGGACCCTCATCCCTTCATTCCTTGATTATTGCACTCTCCTGTTAGTGAATCTGCCTACCTCAAGACTCTTCCCCACTCCAATCCATCATCCAGTCAGCCACTAAAGAGATTTTTCTAAAGCACAAATCCAATTATCTCACTCCCCTACTCAGTAAACTCCAGGGGCTCCCTATTGCCTCCAGGAACAAATACAAAATGCCCTTGGCATTCATAGCTCTTCCTACACTTTACTCTGTCATGCACTCTTCAATCCAATGTCATTGGCCCCTTGGCTGTTACATAAACAAGACAGGCCATTTCAGCTCTGGGCATTCTCTCTGATTGTCCCCCTTGCTTGTTCTAAGACCCACCTGCCTCCTCTACTGACTACCAGTGGGTTCCTTTAAATCCAAACTAAAATCCCGCCTTCTCTAGGAGGCCTTCTCCAACCCCTTTCCAATTCAGTGCCTTCCCTCTGCTAATGATCTCCTATTGATCTGAATTTACCTTTCTTTGCACTTCTTTACATCTGCGTGTTGTCTCCCTCAATAGAATGTGAGTTCCTTGAAGGCAAGGACTATCTTTCACCTCTTTTTGTATTCTCAGCTCTTAGCTCAGTGCCTGGTATTAGTAGGAGCTTAATAAATGTTTACTGATTGGGCAAATCATTTAACCACTGCCTCAGTTTCTGGATGTAAAATGGCGATAACAATAACATTTTCTTCCCAAGGTTGTTGTTAGGATAAAATAAGACCATATTTGTAAAGCTGTTTGTAAAACTTAAAGCATTACACGAATGTTGTCTTAATCCCCAGACTTAAGAGGCTGGGGTGGAAAATTTTCAGGGTTAGGACAGATTGCTTTTGTTTTCACTTTTGGAACACAGAAAAAATGATAGTTGTCATTTATACAAAACTTGGCATGAATTTAATCTTTACAACAGCCCTTGGAAGGCAAGTCATTTTCATTTTGGAGACAATCTGTGTACTGTAGGGAGGCTAAGGGGCACAGGGCACAGAGTTCTGGGCTTGGAGTCAGGAAGACTCATCTTCCTGAGCTTAAATCAGTCCTCCGATGCCTGCTAGCTGTGTGCCTCTGTGAAAGTCACTTAAGCCCATTTGCCTCAGTTCCTCATCTGAAAAAGGAGCTGGAGAAGGAAAGGCCAGTATCTTTGCTAAGAAAGCCCCAAATGGGGTCACAAAAAGTCTGAAATAACTCAACAACAATCAAGAAGACATGAGTTCAAATTTTACCTCAGACATTTACTAGCTGTGAGACGCTGGATAAGTCATTGAAGTTCTCCAAACCTTAGTTTCCTCATTTGTAAGATAGATAGGTTGGATTTGTTGGTCTATAAGATCACTTCTAATTCTAAACCTTTGATCCTATAATTTTTTAAGGTGAAGCAGTTAGTAAATAGTAGGCAGAAGCATGATGAGAATTCTGATGCTAGGACAAATTGATAGAAAAAATAAGGTCCTGGGATCACACATTGATTTCATGCCAAACCTTCATCCTTACTGTATCACAAGTGACTCTGCAAGTTGTTTAATTCCTTGGAGTACAATCTGCATCCCCATAGTGTAGCCAATTATTTGGGACCTTGGGTTAGCAGGGGCTAGTTAGAGAAGGCTTAGTTGTGGTTGTCTCCCTCAGCTGTGGTATATAAGGCAAGAGCACTGTGAGAGGGGGTGAGAGGGGGTGGAGGAATGTATATCCAGCTAAATGTCTATGCCCTGGGTGAAAGTCCTATCACACTACCTAGTTAGGGTTCTTGTGGGCTAAAAAAATCTCAGGTCTTCTGATTCCCACTACAGAGTTCTTTCGACACTATCAAACTGTCTCAACAAATACCAGAAGTCATTAGCATCACCAAATACGAGTGAGATGATATCTGAAGATGGTCTCTGATCTCTGGGAGTTTCTATAATTGAGTACCTATTCACAATGAAATTGAAGACAAATTCCCTGCTCTCAAAGCACTTACATCAGTTGTACTTTCTTACATCAGACTCCTAAAATCATATAAAGTTAGAACTGGAAGGAGCTGTCAGGTTCAACCCCTGTCACTTTCTAGATGAGGAAACAGTCCCATGGAGGGGACATGATCTGTCCATGTACACTCAATTAGTTAGGGATGAGCCCAATCTAGACCTTCTGGAGTCCAGGGCTCTCCCCACCATATTGTGCAGGATGTCTATGAAAAGGTATGACAGTACAAAGTAGAGGAGGTGAAATGTCAAACAGAAGCAGTGATTGTGAGGGAGGGCTTGGACTTCCTCTCTGCTGAAAGGCAGAATCACATAGTGAAAAATCGCCCTAGTTTTGGACTCAGGAGACCTGGGTTCGAATCCCACCTCTGACATGAACTGCTGGGTATTCTTAAGACTCTGAGTCTCACTTTCTGCACTGGAGATGAAAAGACTTGTACCACCTATCACACAGGGCCATGGAAACCTTTAAAATGCCATACGGAAAGGTCTGGGTTTTTTTTAATAATGTCACTTTCACTAGAGGCTTTCCTGAGGCCTCCCTCAGAGGAAATAGGGCTGTGCTAGCCACCTAAGCTTGTCTGTTCTCTATTCACATCTGTCACAAGAGTATCTGAAAATGACTCCTATAGCCCAGGGGTAATTTTCAGTGTTGTCTGCATCTCACTCTAATTTACTCTGTTCGCTTTGCCATTAGCAGCTGAGTTTCTAAATACCACTGGGTTCAATTACTACTCCAGCAGCAGCAGAACAATCACAGCCATAGTGGAAGACACAGGCGGGGCATGTAACAGGTGTTGGGGAGCAGGGTAATGGGAAGAAACATATTGAGGTGGAGATTTCCAGATGGAGACTAACTTCTGAATGGCTCACCATGGGGCCAGGGGCAGGAGGAACTAAGAGAAGGGGGAAGGTGAACTTGGAAAGGTCTGCTCTGACCCCAAGGCAGAAAGGGAAATGGGAGAGCACAGCTG
This sequence comes from Petaurus breviceps papuanus, assembly GCF_028583685.1. Classification (NCBI taxonomy): domain Eukaryota; kingdom Metazoa; phylum Chordata; class Mammalia; order Diprotodontia; family Petauridae; genus Petaurus; species Petaurus breviceps. The sequence goes on from NW_027186372.1 coordinate 10,164,241, forward strand.
TAAAGATGCTTCACCTGAATAATGACATAGAGAAATAGGGAAAAAGAAAAACATTTTGATTCAAATAAACCAACATTCATCAAGCACCTATGTGCCTGGAATAGTATTAGGCACTGTGAATAAAAAGAAAAAAGAATGGAAAAACTCCCCGCCTTCAAGTCATTTACATTTCTGGAAGCAAATTAAAAAAAAAAACCCACAACTTTTTTTTTTTAGTTTCTCTAGACATATTTAAAAATATTTCTCCAGCTTAAAACTCTCCCAAAACATTTTCTCTTTAGGAAAGTGTGAAGAATAAAGGAGAGGCCCTTCCTTTGAAATGGAGTAAGGGTGATAACCAAACTTGACACTTATTTGGATGAGATGGTTTTCTCCCCTCCCTGAAGTGAATGGTACCATGACCCATCAGAGGACAGTGTCTTCTCTCTGGAAATTCAAAGTTAAGATATTCATCACTGGAAAGAACACATAAAGGGAAATTGCTCTGAAAGGAATTGTATGATGATCATTGTAGAATGTTAACTAATCCCTAAGTGTCCTGTAACATACTGTCATCTTTTCTTGACCAAGATTCTTATAAACCTTACCTAAAAGCTGGGGGCAAGGAATCATGTTAGACTATGTCAATTTAGACATTTCTCTCTCTTTTCCAAGATAGAAATGATCTGGATATAAATTAATATTAAATTCAACAAATTTGTTTCTAGCAGACTTGAGACTAAATCACAGAGTACATTATCAATATTAATTTTTTTCTTTGACATTCTACAAGAGGATGCACCATGTACATAGATAAGAAAATACAAGTAATATGCAATGTAATTTCAAGAGGGAAAAAGCACTAACTTACAATTAGAGAGGAAGATTGGGATAGGAGATGGAAACTGCGTATGTTTAAGATTCTGTGAAGAGGTGAGGAGGTGCCTGGCCTATGCAAATGCACAGAGGTGGGAGATCATGTGTGGGAAATGGCCAGTGGGCCAGTTTGACTTGAATATAGAGTATATGAAAGGGAGTGCTATGCAATAAGCCTGTGTCGTGAAGAGCTTTGAAGACCAGACTGAAGATCTGATGTTTTACCAGACCCAAGCTTATTTCCATTCTAGCAGAAGAGCAAAATAACAAAGCATCCAGATACAGTTAAGTTAAAATGTTTTCCAAATATAAAAAACAGGGAGGAACGGCCAATAGGTTGTAGCCCTAGATACTGAAATTAAATTTTTACAATGGTGGTTAGTATTTAGCATAAGGCAGCTAGGTGGCACATTGGATAGACTGTTGGGCTTGGAGTTAGGAAGAATCATCTTCCTGAGTTCAAATGTGACCTCAAATATTTACTGGCTGTGTGACCCTGGGCTTGTCACTTAACCCTGTTTGCCTCAGTTTCCTCATCTGTAAAATGGAGCAGGAGAAGGAAATGACAAACCATTCTGGTATCTGCCAAGAAAACCCCAAATGGGGTAAATGAAGAGTCAAATATGACAGAAAAATGACTCAACAACGACAAAATATAGCATGAAGCATGTGGGTTAATCTTTTTTGTGTTTTTGTCGTATCACCATCTTTAGACCTCAAGTTCATCGAGGGCAGGGACTGTACTATTCATTGTCCATTAGTAACATTAGAACCATCATTGGCCCTTCTGTCTCTCTCAAACCTGATGTCCAATCAGTTGTCAAATCTTGTTCGTTCTACTTCTACCTCCGCACCATCTCTCACATTTATATGTTTCTTTCCATTCACACATGTCCCCCCTGAGCACTGGCCCTTATCATCTCTTCCTCAGACTACTGCAGTAGCCTCCTAACTGGTCTCCCTGCTAGGAGCTATGTCCCCTTCTGCTCTTTCCTTTTTTTTTTTTTTTTTTGCTTTTTGGAGGGCAATTGGGGTCAAGTGACTTGCCCAAGGTCACATGGCTAGTTTTTGTGTTAAGTGTCTGAGGCTGGATTTGAACTCAGGTCCTCCTGACTGCAGGGCCGGTGCTCTATTCACTGCACCACCTAGCTGCCCTTTGCTCTTTCCTTGACAGAGCTGCCCAAAGAATCTTCTTAAGGCCTAGATCTGATTGTTACACATTCAAATCTCTTCAGTTGTTCGCTATTACCTCAAGGATAAAATGAAAGCTTCTTATCCTGATGATTATAGAACCCTATAATCTGCTTCTCACCCACTTTTCTGGCCTGGACTTGTTTCACTTGACTCCTTTTCTTACAGTCTATATTCTAGCCAAAATGAATCAGTAGCTCCATTCCCCAAACATGACATTCTATCTCTTCCTCTTCTTCCTCTTTCTTTCTCCCTTCCTCCCATGGTTCCTTGTACTTATTTATGTATACTTATGTTTCCCAGTATAATTTAAGTTCTTTGAGGGCAGAAATTTTGTGGTATCTTTGTATCCCTTGTCTGTTACTGTGTCTTGTCCATAATAAGTCCTTGATAAATATTTTTTTAATCAAATTGAGTCAGGCATTGTAGATAGAATGCTTGACCAAAAAGTCTATATTCCAAAGACTATTCTGTGCATTTTAGCTTTATGACACTAAGTCACCCAGTTTCTCTGAATCTCAACTTCCTCATCAAGACAATCAGGATAGAGCTTGCTTTGGTAGCATATATAGTAAAAATCGGAACTGTACAGAGAAGATTAGCATGACCCTTGTGCGAGGATGACACAAAAATTTGTGAAGCATTCCACATTTTTTTTGTACTCAGCGTTGATCAGATAATTATGTCAAGACCACCTGGGGGAGCAAACCCCCCCAACAGGAAAAAAGGATGGGAATGATGGTCACAATGATTGAATAGGTTAACTGAACATCTCAAAAGATCCTCTTTGTATTTGAAAATGATAAAATAAATACTATCAAATAAAAAAAATCAAATCAGGATAGTAAAACTTGTCCTCCCTACTTCATGGATTTGGGGAGGGGACAAATATTCTATAAACTTTAAAAGCTATATCATTGTGAGTTATTATTAACAATAATCAATATTAATTACTAATATTGCTATCCCAGCACCAAGTATGATGCCTCCTTGCCTAAGGAATTTTTGTTGTTCTGAATTGAATTAATCTGACACTGAAGATTGTCTAGTAATTCGACTAGGTTTCAACATCTTTTCTCTATAGTATCACCAATGCTACTCATAATGGTGAGAATTCAGCCCAGCTTGAGTTTTATTTCTTCTGCTGGTTTAAGGTCAGAAGAAGCTGTTCCTATTGGAATCTAGAGCAGATACTATTGAGCTGTTAGTATCTATGGTCAGAGAATAAACCACTCCAAGTTAGGGGAACCTTAAAAGCCCCATTTATACCCACTTGTACAGCACTGTGCAGCAGAAAGAATTCTGGATAGGGAGTCAAGGAACCTGGGTTCAAGTCTTACCTCTGCCATCATTCACTTTGTGTCTTTCTTTGGACCTCAGGCTTCTCATTTGAAATGACAGTGTAAGAGTAGATTCTCTCCCATTCTGACTTTCTGTGATTCCCTGATCCCACCTTCTATGTGAATGATATTATTCCTAATCTCACTAAACTCTAGTGCCTTCCTTCTCTTGATCATCTCCAATTGACCATGTACATGGACATAAATAAATATATATAAAACTTTTGCTTGTATTTAATTATTTGATATGTCCATAGTATTTCTGTATTTATTCTGTTTATATATAGTTATTTTCAGCCCATGAGCTCCTTGAGAGTAGGAACCGTATTTTTGCTCCTTTTTTGGCCTTTATTTGAATCTCCATCATTTAGCACTGTGCCTGGCATATAGTTGGTGCTTAATAAATACTTTTTGATTGACTGACTGCTCCCATGTTCTGATGAAACTAATGACTATGGTCCTCCCCCCTGAGCATATGGCCAATATGCTCTCCAATGCCTCCAATGCCAACAGAAGCTTTGCCCTGGTTGGCTATGAGAAGAGAATATGACATAGGAAGAGAGTATCTTTCTCATCATTAATTTGAACTGAAAATAATGGAAATCAAGACAGAGAAACTAATATATGCATCACTAGATGAAAATGAAGGTAGCTGCTCAGTTACCAAGTCTTAAAAATTTATCTTTCAAAATGTCTTTCACTCCTGTGCTTTCTATTACTATGACAATACCCTGGTTTCAGCCTCCATCACTACTGCTAGATTATTTCAGCAGTCTCTTAACTGAACTTCTTGTTTCTAGACCTAGTCCATCCTTTGTACCACAGTCAGATTAATCTTCCTGAAACTATACTTTTATTAGGCAATTCTTCCACTCAAAAAACTTTGATGACTCCTTATTCCCTTAGCTTGACATTTAACATCCTCCAACCATTTGGCTCCAAACTACCTTTCCTACCACATCGTCCACTACTCTCTAAGAGAACTGGTCTACTCCTATCATAACCCTTGGCTTCTGATAGACTGACTTACATTCACTGCCCCCCAAACACATATTACTTCCTGTCTCCGTACCGTTGTCCAAATTCTTCCCTCTGTCTAGCATGTTTCTTCTCTTTCTTTCCTCCTCTATCCAAATGCTATATTTCTTTTTGGTCCATGTTTAATTTTTACCTCCTCCATGGAATCTTCTCTAACTATCCCAGTCCAGAGGGTTCTCTCTGGTCTCTGAGTTCATCTAAATTGAATGTCTGTCTCGCCCATTTTGTTACTTGGTATAGGCAGCAGGTTGACAAAATGGACAGAACATTGGCTCTGGGGTCAGAATGCCAAACCTTCAGCTCTCCTCTCTGACACTTCACATCCCTTGGGCCTCACTTTCCTCATCTGTTTGGTGGGAGAGCTGGGCTAGATCATCTCAAAAGTCACTCTGGTTGTGAGCAGTAGCAGGTCTACCCATGGCTTCTGGCTCTAAACCTAAGATACTGTCCACAGAAATGTCATAGGCAGCTTGATGCTGGGGCCTCTGAAATTCTTCTCCGGCACATCAGAAGCTACACTGGGATTTATGCTATACCCAATACCAGCTGCTTCTGCCTGTGGACCACAGCCAGTGACTTCAGCCCACAGAGCTGGAATGATCCTCAGGCTCTGATGCTCTCTGCTGGAGTGAGAGTCTCCCGTATGGTCAGGCAGCTGCTTTCCAGAACACTACTGAACCCTAGGTTCAGAGAAAAGCAGAGAAATCAACTAAGAAAGGGGTGCTGGAACCTTAAATTAAAGGGGCAGAAGGTAATTTTAACCCATTACTCTCTTTGTGAAGTTGAATCAGTATTATTGTGTCTTACTCAGGAATTCAGATTCTCCAAGAAGAAAAAAGACTAAGTTCCCCAATGAAAGGCATTGATCTTCTTCATGACTTGGATGACATCTGTTTTCTGTGAAGGGATGGGCAGAATAGAAGCCTTCCCCTCTCCTCTTTCACTTGGTCCCAGGGAGCGTTTGGTTCACCTGATATCTCCTTTGTCTCTAAATGCCATACTCAGTAACCTGTATTTTATCCACATTTTCAATGATATTTATTCAGTCAATTAAACTATTTTTGTTGAAAGGCTAAGTGCCCTGAGGAATCTGGGAATAGAGGACTTAGAACTAGGTGTTTTCATCCCACAACTCAGGAAGATGCACCTATTTTTCCCCATTAAATATTTGATGAGTTGTAGGGCTGTGCTAATTATCTCTCTCACCTCTTTCTGTTTAGTAAACATTACTTTGGAAAGGCTTTTTGTGTGGACAAGTAGAAATTTAAGGTAGGAGGATCATAATTTTGCCTCAGGTCTCAGTGAAATACCTTCAGCCTCTATCACTCCTTCCTGGCCTTTTCTCCTTCTAGTAGTCAGATTCTCACTCTTGAGGGCAGAGCTCTTTCCTGGCATTGTTCCCCCCAGAAGGGTGTGTGAGAAGGAACAATAAATAACACAAAATGTGTACTTTCCCTCCTAACTTCCATCCTAGGTCAGTAGGAAAACACACTAATGCTCTTGTGGGAGCTGCAAGCCTCTTCCTCAGAGGACTTTTCTTCTCCTTCACTGTTACCAGCTTTCAATAGACCCTAGAGGGAACTGAGATCCCTCCATCTCTGACCTGGGTACCAGGAAGTCCTCCTTCCCCATCCCAAATTAGGGTTGGGATTGAAAAACTTCAGTAGAGGCCAATTCTGTCCACCCAAGTGTCACTTGGGAAAGAGGCCTAGGATGGTGAACTATGAATTGCCCAGGGTGGGAGGGGACCAAGACACTCTGAGATCCAGCCCCCAAGGAAACCACCAAACACTGACAGAGTCATAAAGTAAAAAACGGAAAATGAGGAGGGGAAAGATTACCAAAGATTTCAGGAAGAAGAAAACTCAAAGACTTGGAACAAAAGCAGATAAAGCAACAAGGAAAACATTAACAATAAAAGAAACTATGGCCTCTAGATCTAGCAAGCAAATTCAAGCATCTGTAAATAAATGCTGAAAAACAAAGGAAAATAACCCAACATTTGATGAGATGGAGGATCCTCTGGAAGTCGAGAACATGGAAGAAAAACCACATGATGTTCCTGAGTAGTTCAAAAGAGAAATGAGAATTTTGAGGGCAGAATTTATGGCCTGTAAAGTAAAAATAATAGGTAGAATAGGAAAAAAACCTCACCGAAGAAACAAACAAGAGAACACTACATTGGAAATGCAAATATACAAAAGTGAAGGACATGACATGAAAGAGAAGCAAATGACAATAAGATAAAAGAAAATATTCTCATTGTGCAAGCAAAACATACTAATCTCGAAGGGAAGATACATACCGATAAACTAAGCATCACTGGCATTCCAGGAGAACAAGACGGGACAAAAAAACCTTCATACTATAATGCAGGAAATAAGAGAACAGCCCACTTTCTGAACATAGAAAATGAAATTCACAGACCACTTCCAGAAAAAGGCCAAGGCTGCAAACTCCAAGATATATAATGGTTAGATTTAACAATTCAATTCAGAAACAACACGTTTTGCAAGAAATTAGGAGAAAGAACTTCAAAAATAAAGGAAAGGAAATTCAAATAACCCAAGACTATTCTGTACCCATTAGAAAATGTAGGAATGAATGCAAAAATGTATTCTAAAGAGCTTTCGAGCTCAGGATGCAGCCCTGGGTGACCTGCTCTGCAAATCTGAACTTAACCTAATAATAAAGAAGAAGTGGAAACATTTTTAGAAAAAAAAAAACAGAATTGAAGAGATTATTTACTTCCCGAATACCCCGAACAACAGTAATGAGGGCAGATTGAATACATTCAGCAGCCAAGGACAGCAACAGCAACAAAGTGATAGCAGAAAGACCAGTAAGAAACTTCTTTCTAAATGCACATGAAGAGAATTGGGAGGAGTGAAGGGGGGATTGGGAGGCGTGAAGGCTTAGGTCTGGTAGAGGTAACAGTGAAGAAGTGGGCATGAGGCATTAGGGACAGAACCTGACAGCATCCTGCTTACAGGTGAATCAATGACTTTGTGGGACTACATTACAACATTAGAAGGTCTATAAAGGAGGGAGGGGAGCAGAGGGATGGAATATGTGACATGCCAGGGGCAGATCAAGGATGAGAAATGAGGGGAAGGTGACCTCTATGATCTCAAAAAGAGAAGAGTCTAGAAGGGAGTAAGAGAAGAGGAGTAAAGTATTGAAAAGCGGAGGGGAAGGATGGAGACTTTGTTTTTGTGGTTGGGAGGAGTTCTGCTGATGAATGTTCCTATGGGCGAAGAGAGATGGTCTCTGAAAGGAGATAGGGACCTTTTGCTGGGTGTGGCCTGGAGGATTTGGTGATTGAAAAATCTACACATTCTACTTTGGGAGAGGGGAGTTGGAACTCCAAGGGCAAGCAGCACCCGAGGGAGGGGGAAACCATGGGCCTGTTGAAAGTTATGTTGACTCAGCATTCCATCGTTCCTAGGCCTGCTTATCAATCAGTTTGGGGGGAGCTTCTGGTAGGGTTGGAGATGCCAAGTCCAGCTTTTTGCATCACCTACCTCTACCTGCAAATCGTCTTGCTACCTTGGGAAGGAATTGAGATTCAAGGGCACCTCATCTTTTGCTGAAGTAGGCCTATTTGGATTGTCTTCAAGTTATCTACAAAAGCTGTCCCCACCTCGATCTCCAGTGATCAGACAATCAATGTGTTGGTACCTTGATGTATTTATAATAAATTCTTTTTAATTTAATAATTCTTTTTAATTTAATAATTAAATGAAAGAAAACCTTCAGTAGAGAATGAAGAAAAAAGTACATATGTATATGCCCCCCTCCCTCTCTCCTAATATAAACATATGTATATATCTACTAATAGTTCATAAGCTATGGTACATATACACCTATGTAACATATATGGTGGGCATCTAGGTGGCACAGTGGATAGAGCACAGGGCCTGGAATCAGGAAGACCTGCATTTAAATCTGGCTTCAGACACTTACTAGTTGTGTGACCCTGGGCAAGTCACTTAACCCTGTTTGTTTTAGTTCCTCATCTGTAAAATGAGCTGGAGAAGGAAATGGCAAACACTCCAGTATCTTTGCCAAGAAAACCTCAAATAGAGTCATGAAGAGTGAATTAGGTAGGGATAGATATTCCTAGGAGGAAAGCTCAGCTTCCTCACCTCTGTTTAGCCTCTGGCCCAGAGTTTACCCTTCACACAAAGTTCATTCCTGCCAGAACCTCCCAGTAAGTTCTAGCTTCTAGCCTGAGGGCATTAGCTCTCAGCCAATTTGCTAGGCTAGAAAAGGTCACCAATAGGGCTTGCCAACCACTGAAGATTTTCATCTTTCCTAGCACTGTAGCCTGCTTTACATCTCCTTAAATTCACAAGCTGATGACTCATATGCCTCCAGGGAAGTGGCCATCCAAGGCTTATTTTATATTAACACATATGATTAAAATATAGGGTAACAAACTCAAATGACTTCCACCTACAACACAGAATGGATAATTTAATAATAAACCATAAGAGATTTGAGCAGGTAGGTAGAACAGTGTTGGGCCTGGAGTCAAAAAGGCTCATCTTCTGAAGTTCAAATCTGGCCTCAAACACTTACTGGCTTAGCTGTGTGATCCTGGGCAAGTCACTTAACCTTGTTTGCCTCAGATTTCTCATTTATAAAATGATCTGGGGAAGTAAATGGAAAGCCACTCTAGTATCTTTGCCAAGAAAACTCCAAATGGGGCCATGAAGAGTCAGACATGACTGAAAAATGATGTAACTACAATAATATAAGGAGCCTTACTTTTGTTCTTAGAGCTGGGCACCTAAAGGAGGAAGAGATCTCTAATAAACTATTTCTTCTTTTCACATCTTCATCTACCTCTTACTCTAATTTTGAAGTTGCTTTAAAGAAATTCTTTAAATATTTTAATTTTTTTAATAGCTTACATGAACTTCATTAGCCCTCCAGAGTGCCATGGAGCTCCACATTTTCCAGGCTCTTCTCTCTTCTCCCCTCTCTTCTCAAGAGGGATATTAATAAGTCTCTGAAGGCATTCATATTTAATTTCTTTTTTTTAAATGTTATTTATTTTTAATTTATTAAATAAAACAAACATTTCCATCACATAGAGAATAATAAAAAGATGATTGCACATGAAACTGCAAATCTATTTTGTACAACTCATATAAATTTCTTTTTTCCCTTTTTTTCTTACCTCCTTTCTTTCACCTCTTCCCCCTCCATGGCTACCATCAGACAAAAATATGTACATATATGTAAAATTTTTTTATACATACTTCTATTTATCAATTCTTTCTCTGGGTGCAGGTAGTGTCTTCCTTCATATGTCTTTTGTAGTTAACTTGGGTATTTATAATAGTCAAAATGAATGAGTCACTCAAAGTTGTTCTCAAAACAATATTGCTGTCATTCTATACAACATTATCTTGTTTCTGCTCATTTTGCTTTTTATTATTTTATGCGTCTATGTTTTTCTAAAAATCATTGAGCTCATCATTTGTCATAGGACAGTAGTATTCCATCATAATCATATATCACAACTTGTACAGCCATTTCCTAATTGATGGGAATCCCTTATTGTTTGGGCCCTGATTGGCTCAGAGTGAATGCAAATAGCAATCATTTCTGTTTTGGTCAAAAACCCTTAAGGTCTTCACCTCCCAGATTGTTTTTTTTTTTTTTTTTAACTAGGTAAAAGAGGCCATTCTCAGCCTTGTTTCTTACCTGGCCTAAATCACTGAATTGCACATTCATCACTTTCCCTCTCGATCATTTTAGCCACTCTGGTAGGTGTAAAATATCTCAAGATTGTTTTAATTTGCATTTCTCTAATAAGAAATGATTTAGAGCATTTTTTCATGTGACTATAGTTTTGTTTTCTTCATTGGAAAACTTCCTGTTCATATCCTTTGACTATTTATCATTTGGGGAATGACTTGTGTTCTTATAGATTTGGCAAAGTTCTTTATATATTTGCGATAGGAAACTTTGCAAGAGAAACTGTTTATAAAAATTCCAGCCCCCCCCCCAATTTTTTGCTTTCTTTCTGATTTTGGCTATATTTATTTTATTTGTACAAAACCTTTTAAATTTAATATAATCAAAATTATCCATTTCACACCTCACTCTACTCTCTGTCTCTTGTTTATTCATAAATTGTTTACCTACCCATAAGTCTGATAAGTAATATGTTCTATGTTTTTCAAATTTTTTGTATAGCTCTCTTTACATCTATGCCATGTATCCATTTTGACTTTATCGTGGTAAATGGCATAAGATATTGGTCAATGCCCAGTTTCCGCCATACTGCTTTCCAATTTTCCCAATAATTTTTATCAAATAATCAATTATTAATTTTTTTTTTAAGCAATCAGGGTTAAGTAACTTGCTCAAGGTTACACGGCCAGTTATTTCTGGGTGTGGTGCTGAGTGTCTGAGCCCGGGATTCGATCTCCAGGTCATCCCAACACTGGAGCCGGTGCTCTTACTCGCTGAGCCACCTGGCCACCCCAATCAATTATTAATTCAAAAACTTAAGCCTTTATACTTGTCAAATACAAGGCTACTATATTTATTTATTGCTATACATTGTATACCTACTCAGTTCCATTGATCTGCCTTTCTATCCTTAGCCAGTACCGGATAGTTTTGGTAATGACTGCCTTATGATATAGTTTAAGATCTGGTACTACTAAACCTCCTTCCTTTACATTTTTTACCCATTAGTTCCTTTGATGTTCTTGACATTTCATTCTTCCAAATAAATTTTGTTATTATTAATTCAGTATAATTTTTTTATAATTTAATTGGGATGGCATTGAATATATAAATTAGATAAAATTGTCATTTTTATTATATTGGACCTACCTACCCATGAACAATTAATATTTCTCCACTTATTTAAATCAGATTTTATGTGCACAAAAAGTTTTGTATAAATAATATAAATTCTGATTATATAGTCCTTGGGTTTGTTTTGACAGGTGTACTTGCAGGCATTTTATACTATCTGGAGTTATTTTAAGTGGAGTATCTCTTACTATCTCTTCTTTCAGGGTTTTGTTTGTGGTATATAGGAATGCTGAGGATTTACTTTATATCCTGTTACTTTGCTAAAATTGCTAATTGTTTCAACTAACTTTTTAGTTGAGTCTTTTGGATTTTCCATGTATGTCATCATACAGTCTACTATTCTGATTCCTTCTATTTCTTTTTCTTCTCTTATTACTATTGCTAGGATTTCTGATACAATATCAAATAATATTGGTGAGTGTGGAATCTGATCTTATTAAGAAGGCTTCTAGCTTAGTCCCTTTATAAGTAATACTTGCTGATGGTTTTGGATAAATGCTTTTTATTAATTTAAGGAAAAATCCATTTATACCTACACTTTCAAGTGTTTTTTTAAACAGAAATGAGTACTATACTGTATTAAAAGCTTTTTCTGCATCTATTGATATAAGTATGATTTTTTTTTTATAATTGACATAATCAATTATGTTAATAGCTTTCCTTATGTTACACCAACCCTGCATTCCTGGTATAAATCACACTTGGTCATAAAGTATAATCTTTGTAATTTACTGCTGTAATCTTTTAGCTAATATTTTATTTTGAACTTTTACATCCATATTCATTAATGAAATTGATGTAAATTTTTTTCTCTGTCTTTACTCTTCTTGGTTTAGGTATCAGTATCATATTTCATAAAAGGAGTTTGGTAGGATCCCTTCTTTGTCTATTATTCCAGATAATTTATTTAATATTGGAATTAGTTGTTCTTTAAATATTTGCTAGAATTCACTTGTAAATCTGTCTGGTGCTTTTTTTCTTAGGAAGCTCATTTGTGGCCTGCTCTATTTCTTTTTCTAAAATAGGCCTATTTATATATTTTATTTTCTCTTCTGTTAACCTAGCCAATTTATATTTTTGTAAAAATTCTTCCATTTCACTTCTATTGTTAAACTTGTTGGAATATAATTAGGCAAAATCATTCCTTATAATTACTTTAGTCTCATCTTTGTTAGTGTATATTCACCAATGGTTTATCTATTTTTAAAAAAATAAAACCAGCTTCTAATTCTATTTATTGATTCAATGGTTTTTTTTTAACACCCAATTTTATTAATCTTGCCTTTAATTTTTAAGATTTCTAATTTAGTTTTAACCAGGAATTTTTAGTTTGTTCTTTTTCTAGTTTTTTAAAATTGCATATACAATTCATTGGTCTGCTCTTTCTCTATTTTACTGATGTGTATACATACATATACACATTTGTATATACATATATATGTACACACATATCTATTTCCTCTGGTTATTACTTTTACCATATCCCAAAAGTTTTGATATGTTGTCTCATTATTGTCATTCTCTTTAATGAAATTATTGATTGTTTCTATGATTTATTCTTTCACGCACTGATTTTTTAAAATTAGGTTGTTTGATCTCCAATTAATTCTTAATTTGTTTCTATTGTCCCTTATTAAATATAATTTTTATTGCAATGTGATCTGAAAAGGTTACTGTTAGTATTTCTGCCTTTAACTATAAAATGTTTATGCCCTAATATATGGTCAGACTTTTTAAAGGTATTATGAATCAGATATCTATCATATCTAGCTTATCTAAAATTCTATTCATTTCCTTGATTTCTTTCTTATTGATTTTTTGTTTAGATTTATCAAGTTCTAAGAAGGAAAGATTAAAGTACTATCTATCTCCACTTTTAATTCATTTAACTTTTCTTTTAAAAATTTAGATGCTATAGTATTTGGTGCATGTAGGTTCAGTATTGATATTGCTCTATTGTCCATGGTACATCTTATGAAAATTTAATTACCCTATTTATCTTTTTTAATTAAATCTATTTTAGTCATAACTTTGTCTGAGATCATAATTGCTATGCCCACCTTTTCTGCATCCGCGGAAGCATAATAAATTCTACTTCAACCCTCTATTTTAAACTCTGTTTATATCTCTCCTTCTTAAATGTGTTTTTTGTAAACAACATATTGTTGGGTTCTGATTTTTAATCCATTCTGCTAGCAATTTCTGTTTTATGAGTGAGTTCATCCCATTCACATTCAAAGTTATAATTACTATTTGTGAACTTCCCTCCATCCTATTTTTACTCACTGTTGTCTTTCTCAGTCTCTCTTTTTACTCTGTCTCTCTTATCTTTTCCTCTCCTCTTCTATTTCTTATTCTACCTATCCCTCTGAGTCCCAACCTTATCCTCTCCTCCTACCCTCCTAAAATTTAAGCTACACACACTTCTAAAAATCCCTCCCTTATCTTGTTCCCTAGTTCCCTTTTTTAAAAATAAATTTAGAAAACTTTTATAGCCTTTTAATTATTTCATTTCTGTTGATCCCAAACTTACAGCAAGGCTTTAATTTAAACTAATATACAAGTCTTTTTTTGGGGGAGGGGGGACCAAAAGGGATAGGGTGGGTGTTATCAGAATGAGGAAGGGAATATAATGCCTGCGAAACCCTAAATTAGAGGGAATAAATGATGACTTAGAAAGTCATGTAAGAAAGGTTGGGACTTGGACTAAGGGATCAGCCTTTTACCTAAACCAAGAGGCATTTATAGAACGGTTCGATTTGCTTTTTCTTCCAACCGGTCTTCCAAGATTTAAATGACTAATAACAATAATAATAATACCATTATTCCCATTTCTGTACTGCTTTAAGGTTTACAAAGTACTCATCACTTTTTAAAAAAGTTTTATTGAATTTTGTTTTTATTACATATATACACATACATATATAATATATTTATATGTATAATACATATGCATATGTACATAAACACACATGTGTATATATGTATATGTCATTCTGTATCTTAATTCCATCATGTCTCTGTAATGGATAACATGTTTCACGTATTCAGAGAACCCTTCTCAAAAAACACTATGAAGTAGATTAGGCATATATTGTACTAAGTGATACAACAGATAGAATTCTGAGTCTGGAGTCATAAAGACTTTAAATTTGGTCTCAGAAATTTACTAATTTTGTGACTCTGGGCAAGTCACATAACTTCTGTCTGCCTCAGTTTCCTTAACTGCAAAATGGGGATAATAATAGTACCTATCCTCCAGGATTGTTGTGAGGATCAGAAAACATTTGTAAAGAGTTTAATATAGTTCCTGGTAAATAGTAGGTGCCAAATAAATTATTTTTCTTCTCCTCCATTTTGCAGATAAAGGCATTGAGTCTCAGATACTAGGCTAGGGTCACACAGGCCACACAGTGACTAAATGTCAGAGCCAGGATCTTATTCTAAGTCTCTAGCAGCTGTTGGTTCAGCACTCTGTGGTTTGGAATGCTGCCCCAAGGTTTAGACCAATCTGGTCTCAAGAGAAAAAGACTGATCAAGTTAGAATACACACATGGATATGATCGCGTTAAGTCAGGCCCAATGAAAAGGCACGAAGTGAGAGGTGCCAAAGAGGCTTTCCTAGAAAATGGGAGAGTTGGAATAGATGATGCCCAAGATCCCTTCCTGACCTGAATCCTCTAAACCTATGTTTCCCTAAAACCCCTTCATAGCGGTTGACATTCAAGAATCCCTCCCATAGCACTTGCTTTCCAGAGTCCCTCCTCTGGGTTATACTACTACAGACCCTGCACAAGCACACTTATCACCTGGGAAGGAGAATGAACTTTGGACACTTGCAGAAACCTAGCCACTCTCCACTGTCTCATTTTATCTTGACATCAGTCCTGAG
Organism: Petaurus breviceps papuanus; assembly: GCF_028583685.1. Classification (NCBI taxonomy): domain Eukaryota; kingdom Metazoa; phylum Chordata; class Mammalia; order Diprotodontia; family Petauridae; genus Petaurus; species Petaurus breviceps. The sequence goes on from NW_027186372.1 coordinate 10,179,403, forward strand.
AGAGGGGTAGGTATCTTATATTTGAAAGCAATTAGAGCTCTGAGAGGTTGGATGACTTGCTCAGAGAAGACCCAGCTTTAGTGGGGATGAGAGCTCAGCTCTTCTGATTCTTAGTAAGTTCCAAGCTTTTCCTGCTCTGCTTCTTTTGCCAGCCAAGAATACCTGGCCACAGATTATTCAAAGTGCCTGACACGTTGTATGTGTTATCACAAGCTCATCCATGTTTATGGTTAAGGGTCAAAGCTTTCCTAGTCTTTTTCATTGTCAGCAGAGCAAAACAATATCCAGTTCAGTGCTGGCAGATAGGTGTAACACCTCTAAACTAGCCAAGTAATAGGAAGCCAGCCCAGAAATGTACCTGGCAGACACACAGCTATCCTCTTTGGTCCATCCTTATCAGCCAAGGACAGAGTATTCGAGTACACGGGGCTGCCTTTCTTATTTCAGATAGTCTGGGTTAATGGGCATTAAATTTGAAGTTTGTAGAGGTCTTTTGAATAGGAAGGGGATGTCACAAAGTGTGTGAAGAGCTGTAATTGTACAGAATCCATACCAAAATACAATATCGGTTTTCCTAGAATGTTTTTCATCGACTATTCAGTAGTTCAGCCTTAGCCTGAGGATTTCTGCAAACCCCTACTAGAACCAAGGACCTGAACTGGGATAGACACTGAAAAATAACACCTTTAAGACTCCAAGAATCAAATTTAGAGTTGAGAAGGATAAGACTAAGGTCTTTCAAACCCCCCTGCAAAGTCGCTAGAAAAAAAATCAGCTTGTTATTTTTTTTGTTTTCATTTGGGAACATCCACCCAAAGGCATTTGGAAGCAGATTGTGGGTATGGTTTGTTAGACAATAACTGGGTTTTGAAATCTCTTCTCTCATTCTATCAGGCGGATTAGAGAGGATGCAAACTGTTTCATGGGACAAAAGCAGGGAACATTTTCTTTGATAACAGGTGAGCCCCTTGGAAGCCCTGCCAGGACTTTAAATAAGCTCTGTGTCTGAGCCTAGAGCCAAATCTGGTCCTGAATATACAGGATAATAAGATTTAGAAAAACCAAAGGGCTTCTTCTGGTCCTTTGAAGACGCTCAGACTGAACTTAAATGTCAGTAGATCTTTGTGCCCCAGAGAGCTAGAGAAGACTGCCAGAGGCAGGGAAGTTTTCACACAAACTATTACACATCATTAGCTAGGAAGAGTGAAAAAGCCTCATCCACTCCCTGTGATTTCCCCCTGCTGTTCCTTGCAAGGTGAAGCCTCCTGAAAAGAGGAGGCAATTTCAATGCAAAGCAGGCTTTGGTATCACTAAAAGTGCCTGGATTATTTCCAGGGGACAATGGCACCTTCTAAGAGTGTGTCTGTGTTTCTGGGTGTATGTCTGTGTGTGTCTGGGTATTTCTCTGTGTGTATGTGTGTTTGTTCTTTTTATTTGTATGTCTATCTTTCTGTGAGTGTGTCTGTGTTTGTGTCTGTATGAGTGTGTCTGTGTGTATTTCTCTTTGAGTGTGTCTATGTTTGTGTGTGTATATGTGAGTATGTCTGTGCATATGTGTCTAGTTTGTGTCTCTGTGTGCCTGTGCCTGTGTCTGTATGTGCATGTCTCTGTGTGTCTGCAAGTATCTATGAGTATCTCTCTTTGGTGTGTCTGAGTGTTTGTATACGTCTCTGTGTGTGTCTGTGTATATGTGTCTAGTTTGTACCTATGTGTGTCTGTGCATGTGTGTCTCTGTGTGTCTGCATGTGTCTATGTATGTGTGGTCTCTTGGTTCAGTATAGGTGGGAAAGGGACTGGGACCTTTTCTGGGAATATCTCACTGTATTCTATGGGACATTCTGTTTCTATGCTAAAGTGAAGCGTTCTGGATTTAAAATCAGAACACCTGGCTTCAGATCCTGACTCTGCTCCTAGCCCTTTGTGAGACCTTGAATAAGTGATTTAACCTTCTGAATCTCAGTTTCCCCATCTGTAAAATGAGGGGTTTGCATTCAATGAGCTCTCCTGAGGCCCCCTTTTCCTAAATCTATGATCCCAGTTTCCTCCAGATGCAAGAATGCTCTTTCATGGGGCAGCCAGGTAGCACAGCGAGTAAGAGCACCGGCTCCAGTGTTGAGAAGACCTGGAGATTGAATCCCGGGCTCAGACACTTAGCACCCACCCAGAAACACCTGGCCGTGTAACCTTGAGCAAGTTACTTAACCCCAATTGCTTAGGGGCGGCCAGGTGGCTCAGCGAGTAAGAGCACCGGCTCCAGTGTCGGGATGACCTGGGTTCAAATCCGGGCTCAGACACTCAGCACCCACCCAGAAACACCTAGCCGTGTAACCTTGAGCAAGTTACTTAACCCTGATTGCTTAAAAAAAGAAAAAAAAGAATGCTCTTTCAGCATCTCTATTCCCAGCCCATCTTTTGCCATTTGTGGATATTTGCCTCACAGTTCTTTCTGGAGTGGGGTGTGATGAACAGTGCTCTTAGCTTCCATGAGCTACAGCTCTGTCTAATAGACTCTCCCTGTTCAGGAAGGGCTGTTTCTTTGTGGGACACCCCAATTATATGGCTTCAGCTGCCTGTTCTCCAAAGGAAGCAATACCTGACATTTAAATAGGGCCGAAAGCTTTAAATAGACATTATCTCATTTGACCCTCACAAACACCAAGTGAGGCAGGCACTAAAGGTATTAGATCCATTTTACAGATAAGGAAAACTGAAGCTCCACTAGATTAAATGACCTGCTCCTCATCCTGTAGTTAGAGGCAGGATTGAAAACCTGATGTTTTTGAGGCCAACAGCAGTGTTCTTTCTGCTGTACCTCTTGGCCTTCCCAAGCAGGCTGTCCAAACATAAACCTGAACTTGGATGAACCAGGCCCCACTATGCCTAAATGGGTTTTCCAGTCAAGTTCCCATTGCTCCTTGTGAACTTACACAGCAGTCAATGAGAAGTTTCTCTGGAGAGAAATGTACCCTCAGGTTGATGGACTTTCCCGATTTCTCTTCTCTGGTAGCACCTTATCTTGTACACTACTTTACAATATACATAGTCATGCTGCACAGGAACAGGAACACACACACACACAGTCAATTCAATTGCCCAATGAGGTTTTCCTACAGCATAATAGAATCTTGCGGTCTCTGGTCACTAACCACCAACTAGACCAGTGAACTCCTGCTGTGACTGAGTAGCTGAAAAGTCTATATAGAGCAGCAATCTATCTCCTTCCATCCTCTCTTATCTGTCTCTCTCTCTGATTCCCTGTGTCTGTCTCTGATCCCATCTCTCTGCCTCTGTGTCTCTAGTTCTGTCTTTATTTATAATCTCTCTCCTTTCACTCACTGGGAGCCTCTTCTAAAGCTAGTCTTTGGGGATGGGAATAGGCTTCTTGCCCATTCTTGCTTATCCACTATTTCCCTAAACTGTCTTGTGGTCCCTGAGGATATGAGATTTTTTTCCTGTCTGGCTCCCAGCTTCATCTCCTCAGCTTCAGGTTGAAATCATCCTCCTCAGAGTTCAATGAATTCTGACTCGGACAGCGCCCTGAACTTCCTTGTCTAGCATCTCCCTCTGCTCTTGGCATGGAGAATTTTACTCTGCTCTCTGGAGGTGGGCTTTCTAGCTCGAGCAACCTCTTCTGGATTCTGGTCTTTCTCTGATTCTCCCTCTTCTCTTACCCTTTTGAAAGTCAACAAATCATTCCCAATCCTCCAATGTCTGTGAAACACATACTTCAGCATTATCAGTCAACCCAAATGACATGTAACTTCTTGGCTATTTAACTACTGGATGCTGAGCTATTTGCTTCTTGACCCTTCATTTAACCCATCTCCATGCTCTAGTAATATCATTTTCCCCCATGAGTTATGCCACGGATCCACTGTTGTAAATGTATAGGAAAAGGGAAGGGAACAAGCATTTCTATAGAGCTTACTGTTTGTCAGGTACTATGCTAAGTGCTTTACAAATATCATCTCATTTGATCCTTATGACCCTGTGACCTAAATGGTATTATTATCCCCATTTTATAATTGAGGCGGAGGTTAAGTGACTTGCCCAGGGTCACAGAGCTTGTGTCTAAATTCAAGTTTTTTTGATTCTTAGACCCAGTGCTTTACCTACTTTACCACCTACCTGTCTCATCTACATGAGCACATGAGTCTAACAAGAGAATGACCTACATTTATTTCTTAGCTAATGTTTCAAGTTTGAGAGGTGTAGTGGTTTGGAGAATTGGTTACTGGATTTGGAATCAGGAAGTCCTGAGTTCAAATCCTACACTAGCTTTGTGGCCTGTGCAAATCACTTTAATCTCTGTGCCTCAGTCTCCTAATATATATAATGAGGGAATATAATAAATTCCCCTTCAGCTCTAAATCTATAACCCTATGGGGAAAAATAGGTAGAGACCAGAGGTTCCCAAACTTAGGTGTCCTATTTCCCCCTTTAAAAAAAATTACTCAGTGCCCCCCAGGAAACCTACTTTCTTTAACCCTTTAACTTTTTTTTAATTGTATCATTTAAAAAATTAAAAAATGATGCAGCTTAAATTTAACAATTTATTATAAACTTGTGTTTTTTCTTGCATTGAAATTTTTATGATGAAATATTGCATCTTATAGTATTGTATTGTAAACAAGTCATCACATGCACATATTCCTGCTGATGCATGCTGGTCTTCCCAACAACATGCTCATCTGCTAACACTTGCTTGTCAGGGACTTGACCATTGATTGGTTATAACTTGCATTTTGTGTCTTTATTTGGAAAATAATGTAATCACTATGACTTTAACTCTGTTGCACAACAGATGAAACATGTACCAAATTTTTCAATTTTTTTTCTTTTGCTTCCCCTGCCCCCCTATTTTCATTCAATGCCCCCAAATTGCAGCTAAGGCTACTACCACTCCCTCTGGATTATTCCAGTGCCCTTCCCAGGTGGTGGTATTGCCTACTTTGGGAACCTATGGTAGACCAATGATGGGGACCTCCAGTAATATATAGAGAATAGTTGTTGTCATGTATACAGTGCTTAAAACTTATAAAATAGTTTCTAGATATTCATTTAATTTAAATAGTCTTTGAACAGCCCTGTTAGGTAGGTGCTACAGCTATTATTATACCATTTTTCTGATGAGAAAAATCAAGTCTCAGAGAAGTTAAGTGACTTGTCCATGGTTTGGTAAGTTTAATAAATGACAGAGGAAAGACTCAAATTCACGTCTTGTTTAACTCTCAGTTATAACACCCTGCCTCATGAGAAGAGAATTAACTCAAGCCCAGGGAAATATGGAAGGAGAAAAGATTAAAGTGGCGAACAGACGGATTGATGCTGAACCTCAAGGCCAGGATGACCTGAAAGTTACCATGAGAAAAAGAAAAGCTTAAAGAAGACACATTAAGGCTGGCTCAGTAAATGAACAGCAGGAAAGGTCAATGGGCTTCCTCTAAACCGAATGACTCTAATGAATTTATTGCATCATACACAGACTAGCATGGGCACCTCTGCTGTAGGCCAGTGATCATTAGTGTACTGTCAATTAGAAGCCAATGTAAGAAATGCAGTAGTAGTCAGAGGTAATATAGCAGAATGGAAAGATTGTTGCAACTGGAATGAGGAAAAAAGTAGGTTTGAATCGCATTTCAACACTTTGTATCTATGTAAGCTATTCAGCCACTGAGATGGAGACTCAGCTTCCTCATTTGTAAAATAATCCCTGGTCAGATATGGTGGTTCACGCCCATAATCCTAGCTACCGGGAAGATTGAGGCAGATTTCACCAGCTCGGGAGTTCTGACCTGAAGTGGGAGGAGTTGATTTGGTGGCTATGTGACGTCCAGCATCAATATAGTGAGTCCTTGTGAGGGGGAGTCACCAGGCTGCCTATAAAGGAACAAACTGTTATAGGCTGGAAGCAGAGCAGGTTTAGTCTCCTGTACTGATCAGCACATGAGAATCAAGCCATGAGTAGCACCTCTGCTTCTAGCCTGGGTGAGAAAGGGAGACCAAGTCTTAAAAACAAAAAATCATAGCATCTAAGAGTTCACCATCTCCTGATTCAACACTCTTCATTCGATTATTAGGAAGTTGTTCTTCACACAAAGCCTAAATTTAATCCTCTGAAACTTAGGCACACTATTTCTTGTTCTTCCCTCTGGGGCCAAGTTAGAACAAATCTACTCTCTCTTTTATTTGACATCATCCTTCAAATACTTGAAGAGAGTAATTATGCCTTTTAATTTCTCTATTTCGGCCTAAACACAGACGGTTCTTTGAACTGATCGCGGTATCCTCCAGATCACTCAGGTTTGTAACCTTAGATGTCATAACCCTGGATGTCCAATCAGCGACCACGTCTTTGGTGTCTCTATTTTCATAACACCTCTTGTACATGTCCCCTTGTGTCCTACAGTACCGCCACTTGTGGGATAGGCCCTTGTTACAGAATGGCTGGACTTGTGCAATAGCCTTCTGGTTGGTCTCTCTTATTCAGGTCTTTTCCCATTCCAACCATCCTTCACTTAGGTGTCAAACAGCCCCTCCTCCTGACCCAAGTCAATAAACATCAATGGTTCCCTATTATCTTCAGAATCAAATATAAAATTCTATTTTTGGCTTGCAAAACCCTCCTAATTTTCCAATCACCTTATACCTTCTTGTTGTTGTGTTTGTCCTGTTTTCAAAGAGAACCATGGCATCAGGGAGATGATGCCATGACTTGCAGTTGACTTGGATTTGAGTGAGGGAGGGCTGTGCAAGGTCACCGGCCTCACTTTCTCCTTCAGAGCCATCTGGGTCCAGTGGCCAGATATTCATCAGGATGACTAGAGATGACCCAGGATGCAATGGGAGACCCTGGTCCTTTTAGGCTAAGGTCTTTTCCTGTACTCACTTAGAGTGAGGTAATGCCCATTCAGTGAATAGGCCTCTTTAAGAAATGAATCAATGGCTGGGCCCTGACACACGCTTTGCAATACAGTGATACTGGCCTCCTTACTGCCCCTCAAACAGTACATTCTATCTCCTGACACTGGGCATTTTCACTAGCTTCCCTCAATACCTGGGATGATCTCCCTCTTCATCTCTGACTCCTGCCTTCCTTCTAGTTTCAGCTAAATTCCACATTCTAAAAGAAGCCTTTCCCAATTCTTAATCTTGTGCCTTCCTCTGATATGTCTCCCATTGTATCCTGTTTATCTATCTACCTACCTACCTACCTACCTACCTACCTACCTACCTATCTATCTATCTATCTATCTTATTTTTATCTAGTAACTAGGCAGTATGTTTGTATATTGTCTTAGATTAGATTGTAAGCTCCTTAAGGGGTGGGGATTTATTTTTTTTGCCTTTAAATTCTCTGTGCTTTACACAGTGCCTGGTACATAGTAGAAACTTAGTAAATGCTAGTTGACTGCCTGGTTCACAGGTCTATTCTCCATTCCTTTCATTATCCTGGTTGCTCTCTTCTACACATGCATTGATTTTTCTTTGTCTTTTCCAAAATGCACCAGGCAGAACTCAACACTAATCCAGGTGTGGTCTGACCAGGACAAAGGACACTGGTACTATAACACCACTTATCCCAGAAGTTAGATTTCTTTAAATGGAGCCAAAGAGGGCATTAACTGTTATGTCATATGGTTGACTTATAGATAGAGCCAGCAGTTTACTAAAACTGCTACATCTATTTTTTTTTAACAGGAACTGTTGTCTGGCAAGGCCTCTATCATCTCAGGATTGTGAAGTTGACTTTTTTGAACTCAGATGTAATACTTTACGTGTCTCCATTAAATTTCATCTTATTGGACTTGGCCCATCATTCAAGCCTGTTGAAATGTTTTTAGATCATGACTGTAAGCCAGAGTGTTAGCTGTCCCTGTTGGCTTTGTGTTACCTGTGAACTTGACAAGTATACCTTCTAAGGTTTCCTCCAAATCACAGATAAAAATGTGGAAAAGGAAATAATGATATCTATAGGGCTTGCCTTGTTCAGGATTGTTTTAAAGATCAAGTAAGATTTTATCTATATCCATGTAAATATATGTATACATATACACACATATAATTATATATTTATATACATGTATATGTAAATCTTAATGTACTCCATAAATGCCAGTTATAATAGCCTCTATATTGGACTTCTTGTTCTAAGTCTTTTGCTGTTCCAATCCATTTTCTACACAGCTATTAAAGCGATTTTCCTAAAGTGAAGGTCCAGTTGCATCACACTCTACCTAGTTAAATTTCAGATGTTTCCTATTACCTCTGCAATAACTCTTGTTTGCTATTTAAAGTTTTTCATAACCAGGACCCTTCCTATCTTTCCAGTATTCTTTCATATTACTCACTTTCACACGTGATATTCCAACCATACCTGTTTACTTGCTATTCCTCACCCATAACACTCCATTTCCCATCTCTATGCCTTTTCATTGACTTTATCCCAAATTTGGATGCTATCCCTCTTCACTTCTCCCTCTTAAAATCCCTGGATTTCTTCAGGATTTAGCTTGAAGGCCACCATCTTCAAGAGGTCATTCTCATTCTCCCCATCTGTTAGTCTTAAAGTTTCCCTTTAAGGTCACCTTGTATCAACTTTGTACACATGTATCATACATCAGTTTTATTCCCTTGCCCCCTACCAACTGAAATGTAAGCTCCTTGAGATATGGGACTGTTTTTTGCTTTTTTTTTTTGTATTTAGTGCTTGATAAGTGATTGCTGATTAACTGATTAATTATGATGAGAAGAATGATAGTATAGCCTCCTATCAGAAATTCTCACAACACAAAGGCTTAGATACATTTTGGCTCCTGGATCCCAGCCAGATTATCTCAGGAAAGCACAATCTGATACCAATTCCCCTTACAAATAAAAGAATTTAAAAAAGGACACTTTTATTTAAAGTTGGAGAAAAACAAGACAGAACTTAGAACTTTTGGAAAAATAATTCAAAATCTCTTCAAAATCTAGGCAGCACACTCTACTGCAAAGAGCACAGGCTCGATTGAAAATGTCTGGGTTCAAATCTCATTTCTGTCATTTCTACTGGTGTGACCTTGTCCAAGTCACTTCCCTTCTAGCTCTAAGTCAATGAGCTTGTGACTAGACAGGCAAAAAGGGGCAACAGTTTCCTTCTGACAGTGGATTCAATTTCCACACCCCATAGCTCCCCCCAATGTTACCAGTCCTCAACACCAGGCACTGTTCTCAGGAAAGGCTAAGAACCCTCAACTGAGGTATGGGCCGTTATTGGGTAAAGTTTTCACCATGGCCTCAGGAAAGTCTCCAGAGATTTCTATTTGGAAAGAGACTCAGTTTTGTTTTTTGTTTTTCTTTTCCCCTGGGTTAGATCAGAGTGCTGGTACAGCAGGGCCAGACCCGGGATCTCCAAGCTCTCTTTTGTGGCTCTTTCTTTTTGCTGCTAGTTTTCAGGCCTTACAAAGGCCTGCACAAGAAACAGAATTCTGCCTCACTTTACTTTTAAGAGAGGCCCAGTTCTAGGTCTGGATATGGTGACTACCCCTGCCCCCTCTTTCTCTCTCTTTTCCATCACTCTGTATCTGTAGCCATATGTGTATATATGTATTATACACACATATATACATATATGTCTATATTTATATATATGCACACAGTATATATTTTAAAATATGCTTTTTAATCCTTCATCATGAAGCCACATGAATCACATTGAATATTAAGTATCTTTTTGACAGACCTTCCATTTTTCCAATTCTAGTCTTGATTCTAGGTTTTCTTTTTTTCTTAATTAAAAAATGTTTAATTAAGTATTTATTTTCTTTCCCTTCTACCTCCTCCACAGTAAAAAAGAAAAAAAGAAAGAAAAAAATCCTTGTATTAAATATATAGTGAAGCAAAAAAATAATTTCTTACATTGGCCCTGTCCACAAATGTGTGTCTTATTCTGTAACTTGACTGACTATAAATCTTTTTAAAAAGTTTTCATTGATATTTTGTTTCTTATATCACCATTTTGTTTTTGTTCAGTGATGTACAACTTTTGTGACCCTGTGGACCATATTGTCTGTGGAATTTTCTTGGCAAAGATATTGGAGTGATTTTCCATTTCCTTCTGTAGCAGATTAAGGCAAACAGAGGGTAAGTGACTTGCCCAGGGTCATAGAACTAGTAAGTGTCTGAGGATGGATTTGAACTCAGGTCTTTCTGACTCCAGGTTCAGTGCTCTATTCACTGAGCCACTTGGCTCTCTCCAACAATGCCATCTAATATGCCAAACAGTATTTTTTTGAGAGAGAAAAAAAAGATAGCAAAACTCATCTATACATTGAAAAAGTTTGAAAATATGTATAATGTGTAACACTATAGAGCTATTTCCATGAAAGAGTGTTGTTGTTCAGTCATGTCTGACTTTCTGTGACACCCTTTTGGGGTTTTCTTGGCACAGACACCGGTGGTGTGGTTTGCCATTTCCTTCTTCAGTTCATTTTTCAGATGAGAAATTGAGGCTATAGGATTAAGTGACTTGCCCAGGGTCACACAGCTAGTGTTTAAGACTGGATTTGAACTCGGGAAGATTTCACCTTCCTCATTTCCAATCCAGTATTCTATTCACTGTGCCACTCAGCTTTTCCCTATGAAGGGGTAGGCTAGGTGTATCTTCTCATATCTCTTCCTTCAAGGAGTACCAATAAATTTTGATGTCCTTTCTCATTCCAGCATATAGGAGGGATTCCTTTCCTGCCTTGCACTCTCCCTTCCCTTTCTCTTCCCAGAATAAACTTTTCTGCTAGTTTAAAAGCTGATAAAGCACCCTAATTTTCCTTAATTATCTTTCAAATCCCAAAGAATTTCTCTGAGGCAGCTGGATGGGATTATCCAAATGACTGTAGGCTGTTGCCAGGCATATTTTGAGAAGGTAAGGATAGAAGGCAGGGAGAAGGGAAGAAAGGTCCCAGCATAGCTATAATTGGATGGATTGTATGATTATCAAAGTTTAAGAGGGGACCACAAACATCTCCCAGTGTTTACTCCCTCTAATAAGCATACTGATTTGCAGGAAAATAATACCACTAACTACAAGCTATACAGTCCAAGAAATTAGTGTGCAGCAGCACTTCTTAGCAGGGACTGGAAGGATGGAGGCAGGTTTCCATGGCCACAATAGGAAGAAGAGATCCTCCTGGGGAATTTGTGGAAGGGGAATAGCCACCACAGCTATGAGTACTGGGGGAGGGCAATTTTATGCTTCATAGTACACAGAACCTTGAAAAGAGGAGAGATAGGGGAGACTAAGTGGCACAGTGAATAGAGTATAGGCCCTGAAGTCAGGAGAACTTGAGTTCAAATCCAGCCTCAGACACTTAAAGAGTACTAGCCGTGTGATCTTGGGCAAGTCACAACCCCAATTGCCCTGCCTTCCCCCCTCCAAAAAAGCAAAAAAAAAAAAAAAAACCCAAAAAACAAACAAACAAAAAAAAAACAAAAAAAAGGAAAAAAAAAAGAAAAGAGGAGAGATTTAGTAGGAAGTCTTGGGTTGCATATTGACTTTACCATTTTCTAACCTGAGTAACCATAGATGAATCACTTCACCTTTCCAGAAAGTCAGTCTCGGCTCTGGACCTCCATTAGACCAGAGGATTTGTAAAGTCCCTGATAGCTCTAAATCCCACGACTCCAGAAATATCTTTCTTTTCTGCTTACATTGGGAAAGATATTTGGGAGCCATACACTCAGGCTCCTCCTCTCTCAAAACAGGGTGCTCAAAAGCAATTTTATTATAGCTGTCCCATTGGTGTAGGAGGCCCCCACCAATTCATGGGAATTTTTACTATACAAGTATAGAATAAATATTTTTATGTGTTAGAGTGTAAAGGATGTTAACTTTGGAGTCAGAGAACCCGGATTAAAAGTCTTGGCTCTATAATTTACTTTGTGACCTTGAGCAAATCACTTAACTTCTCTGAGATTTACCTTCCTTGTATGTAAATTAAGAAGAGTTGGACTAGATGACCTATCACCATGTATCTATCATTTGGAAGGGGCTTCAAAGGCCATATAGTCCAATTCCCTCATTTTATAAATGAAGGAACTGAGGTGCTGAGAGTTTGTCATTTGCCCAAGATCACATAAGTAGTAAGCATCAGAGGGGAACTCCATAGTGACTTTTCTTCCATGGTACCACACTGCCTTCCTACTAAGATATTTTCCAACCATATGGAATGATCAAAGCTAGTGGATTGAGAAAAAAAATCCACAAACATGTTTTAATCACCTACTATTCCTGTCAGGGCATTGTAGTAGGTATGAAGGGCACCATGACAATAACAGCAACAACAGCAATAAAACCCTTCCCTCAAGGAACTTACATTCTACTGGTGGGGCAAAACCCATATTCTTTGTTCCCAGCTAGGTTGGAGTTGGAATAATTTGGGGATAATAGGGAAGGAAGGTGATAGCAGCCCTCACAGTAAGTGTTACCCTAGAAACAGTTACATCAGCAGCATCTGAAGAGAGACTAGAAATGAAGTGCAATAGTACAGTGAAATATTAGGGCATGGAGCTCGGAGACGAAGGTCATAGGTCACAACATGCCCAGAGTGAGCCATGCAGGACCAACTAGTTCAGCTCTCTTCTTATCCAGAGGAAAAAAGTGAGACCGGAAGAGGGAAGGTGGCTCATTCAAAGTCATAGAGCTAGTTAACTGATATTCAACAAATATTGATTAAACGCTTTTGTGCATAGGGTACTGTGCTAGATGTTGTGAATATTAAATGACTAAGAAAAACATGGATCCTACCTTCATGAAGAGGGCAGTCTAATCAAAGAAGCAAAATTTGTTAGCTAGTTCATTGCAAAGTCAAGGCCAAACCCAGGTCTCTTTATTAGTAATTCATTGCTATTTCCACTCCAGGCTAACCCTCTTTTGAGTCGAAGGTAGGTGGTGCAGTACAATATTCCCCAGCCTGAAGGCTGGAATTATGCTCATCCCCAAATAGGAAAGGGACAATGTGTCACAAGAGGCCCAAAGAAGATGATATTTCTTTCTTTAACTACTTTTCACCAAATACAATGTTTGGAAGAGACTATCAGTGTGAATATGAGGATTAAAAAGTAGAAGGTTCATTTTAAAGGATCAAGTTGGAATGAAGACAAATGACATGAGTTCTGACATTCACAGACGACATACAGATAAATGGATTTCTCATCAGATCCAGCTTTTGACTCAATGTATCTAGGCAACAGAAGTCTGGATTTAATAACAGATGTTCACTGCATAGCAATAACCATATAATGCCAGGGTAGACTAAAACAGCATTTTATCAACCAATAAATGTACTGTTTGCTTTAGTTTACCATTTTGTTCTTAGCCCACTTAAAAAAAGAAAAAAAAAACAGAGGACAGATTGATTCACTCAGCATCTGCTGAACTCAATATGCTCAGATTCATTTACAATAAAAAAAAATCTGCTCTCTGTTTACATTTTTCATCAAAGCATATGATCTGATGTGTTAACACCACCAACTGGGCTTGCCAGAATGACTTTCAGGGATGCTTCTAGAGTGCCCCGACACAGTGCTGCACCAATGTTTGGGCCCAATTTGGGGGGAACAACAATGTATTGAGATTATTCTCCTTTTGAGCAATACTGCAAGAGTGTAATCTGGATTTCCCAAACACATAGATGTGAGAGAATAAGAATGAGCATTGGCTTTTGCTCATTCATGGCAGCCTTCCTGTAGAAAGCCAACATCTCTTATGTCCTTTAAATGGGATCCTGTTTCAAAAAAATTCCATTTTCATGCAAATTCTAAGGAATTTGCTATGTTGACATTTTCTGTAAACCAAGGCACACCTGTCTCTTCAGAAAATAAGTCTCAAACACTGGGGACAAGTGGTACCTTCTGCTTCTGCTGTAAAAGACCCTGTAAAAAACATTTTATTTTTATGGTAGAAAGTCTTCCATGTTCCAGTTGGAGCCTTGGGAGAGACTTCTATATTGCTCCAGGATGGGTGCTCTGAATTGGAGGGAAGGTGGTAAATAGAAGGGTAAGAGAGGGTCACAGACTCAGACACAAAGGAAATGACTCAACAACAACAAAAAGATAGGGGGCCAGCCCAGAGTTCCAGAAATAACCCCATCCTTGCCTTATTCTAAAGCTTCCTTTTAGAATTCTCTGCTCTCACTGGTCCCAGCTATTAAGCTGTATTTCTCTACTCTTTTGCACTGTTTATAAAATCCACTGAGAGTACAGAGACCTTTACCACCCTCCCACTTCCAAAGATATATTTACTACATAAAGGCAACAACTGCATCATCATCTACTGCTTTTGTGTCCCCCCAAGAACCTCACACAAGACTGGGCACACAGAAGGAAAACGACTGTTGACCTGGTACCATGAGCAACAGTTTCACTCAAGGGTTAAGGAGGATCTTTCTACAAAAAAGGATTGTTGCCCACAGGAGACAATCACCTTAGGCTGGTGCCTCAGCTGTGGCGGAAACAAGATTCCCCCCCCCCCCCTCCTATTTCTGCTTTCTACAAGGTGGCTCTCCTGAGATTGGCAAGATTTGTATGAATATTTTAGGTCTAGTCAATAACATTGTGCATCTCTTGGTAAAAACCATGAGAGCGATTAATGATTGAAACCAGAAGCATTTGATCTATCACAGAGAGAAAAGGTGAACAATTTGTGAATGATGTTTAACACTCCACTGGAGCCGCAACATTTTAAAAGGTGGCTGAGTGATAAATATTTCCCTTGACATCATGGCTTAAAGTAGCCTCTTGGAGAGGTCTGTTGCTAAATAATGGGCTTCTTGTGTGCAGTAGCATAGTGGACACAGCACTGGAGTGAACTTGGTTCAAACCCTACACAAGACACTAATTGTCTGAATATAGATAAGTCACTGTCACTTAATCTTTGAATGTCAATTTCTTTTTCAACAAAATAGTGATAAGAATCATGCCTACCTCAAAGGATGGTGAAGATCAAATGAGATAAGGTACACAAACTTCTTTCCAAACCTCAGTTCTATTTGAATATGAATAATAACAACAGCCCTAATAATAAGGGTTATTGCTTTTATTAGTATTTGTAAATTCTGTTCATTTCATGGAGAAAAAGTCTAGAAATCTTCCCTCACCCCCTCAAAAAAGGGATAATCGGTAGTATCCAAGCATCCAGGGCAATATCTGTGATAAAGGCAACAGCAAAGGTGTGTGATGTTTAATTATTTAACTTTCTTCAGGATACAAACAGAAGAGGGTGCACACTGGGGCATCAATATTGTTTGCCAATCCTCCACTGAGGTTCAGGTATCAAATGTGTGGTGGCTAAGTGGCACAGTGGATAGATTCCTGGCGTGGGAATCAGGAAGACTCATCCTCCTCAGCTCAAATCCCAGCTCTGACACTTACTAGCTGTGTGACCTTGGGCAAGTCACTTAATCCTGTTTGCCTTGGTTTTCTCATATATAAAATAAGCTGGAAAAGGAAATGGCAAACTACTCCATTATCTTAGCCAAGAAAACACAAGTTGGATGTGATTGAATAACTAAACACATGCACGTGCACACAAACACACACAGACACACACAGACATCCAATATGATTCCCAGTAGGGAGGGCACCAGGTGGCATCTAGTGGAACCAAGATCATTTGGGCAGAGGTATCAAACACGTGCCCTGGGGGCCCACTACAGTCTCAAATGTGTCTACAATCAGATTAAAATTTAATTGGGAAATATTTAACAAAATAAATAAAAATACACCAAAACAGATAAGATTACATTTTAACCCTAGGTCAACAGGCCACCTTCATGTATCCAGGTTTAACGGCCCCTGTTTTTATTTGAGTTTGACACCAATGATGTAGTGGATAGAGCATTGGACTTCAGTTCAAATTCCGACTGATTCTTAGTAGCTGTGTAATCCTGGGCAGGACACTGAAGCTCTGTACTGTTTTCCTCTGCAAAAGGAAGGGGGTGGACTCAGTGGTCTTTATGTTCCCTTCTAGCTCTGAATCTATGATTTTATGCACAGGCTCTGAGCTGGGCTGGAGAACAACAAAAGAAGTGTATTATCAACATGAAAGTTTGGTTAAAGGAGACAAAAAAGCTCAGTGATATGCATTTTTATCATTTATTCCCTTAAAGCTAGCAGATACATGCTGCATGGAGCCAGAACTGAAGTTCTGATTGCTTGATACAAGAATGACAAAGTTCTTTTATGGGTTTTTGGACATTCCCAGGACGTCTGTGTCCCTCAGATTTATGGTCTCCATGTATTCACAAGACAAATAACAAAGTAGGGTCAGCTGGAATTTACCATCTCAGGATGTTTGTGTTTCTCCCACATGGAGAATGCCCTCGAGATAAGAGAAATTCCACTATACTGAATTTCTAGGCATCCTGTCACAAAGGGGAAGAAATGCCCACTGTCAGCCTTATCTGGCCTTTCAAGTTACAGACACAGGGAAGGGCATTTTTTAAGTAAAGCAAAGCAGTATGATTGATTAGTTCAGGCTTTGGATCTTATTGAGGGACAAAAAATGATATTTAATGATGATCAGTATGTATAGCTAGCTAGCTCCTGCCCAAGTAGGGCAGCAGGTGCATGCAATGCCAGGAGAGGCATGGGGTGGTGAATCTGGGACCTCCTTAATGCCCCCCTTGTGGGTGGCTAACAGGATGATAACTCAGTGCTCTAGATTTGTAGCTGAAAGAGGCCTCAGGGGCCTTCTAGTTCAACCCCCTCATTTTACAAATGGAAACTCTGAGGTCCAGAGAGGATGAGTTACTTATCCAAGGACATACAACTAGTAAGTCCAATTCAGTCATGTCAGATTCTTTGTGAACCCATGAACCATAGCATGCTAATACTGTCCACAGGGTTTTCTTAGCAAACATACTGGAGTTATTTATCACTTCTCCAGCTCATTTTATAGATGAGAAAACTGAGGCAAACAGAAGGTAAGTGACTTGCCCAGGGTCACATAGCTAATAAGTGTCTAAGGAAGATTTGAACTCAGGTCTTGCTGAATCTAGGCTCAGCACTCTAGCCACTGAACTAGCTAGCTGCCTCCAGCTAATAAGTAGCAGAATCCTAACTAAGACTAAAAGATGATAAAATTTTGAGAGTATTTGTAGCACTTGCAACAGCAGAAAAGCATTTGAGCTTATTTAGAAAGAATAAATAAGGGTGATGTCCTAGGTTTCTCTCCCCCACCTTCTAACCTCCCTGCATTAAACTGGTCTTAAAATGGTGATGTGTTAGGAGCAAAAATTGGTATTTATATCAATGGAGTCAGGTCTAGAACACAGGTCTTTAGATACATAGCCTAGTGCTTTTTCTTCTGACTCTAAATCTGCACTTCTTCCATGAGACCTTGCTAGATAATCTCTGGGGTATAAAAAAAAATCCTGAGCCTACCTTCTTCCAAAAAAAAATCTTAAGGGTATCTGACATATGAAGAGACTCACAATATTAACCACAAAGTCAGGATGAGAGCTTCTTTAGTAACCTTCTTCTCCCTTACTCCACAGAAGGATCTACTAATTTAAGAAGGACCATTTTTGGCTTTTCCAAGAATCCATAAAACACCACTGCACTTACCCACAATTCCTACTTGGGCTAAACTCAGATCTCTTCACACTTAGAGGAGTGACCCACTTGCTTAAATTCAATGATTTCATTTCTTCTTGGTTAATTATTCACCTGACTTGGTTCTCCCTGGGGAAATTGCCAAAAGCAATGGAAAGCAGGAGGTAGTCTGAGGTAAGCCTGGGAAACAGCTCCTGTTTCCTTTTCCTTACCAGTGGAAAAAAACACCACACATGCAGCCCTTGAATCACAGAGGGATCATTTCATTGCCTAAACATAATAATTTACACCCCTGGTTTACATTAATAGAGGGCTTAGAAGTTTACAAAGTGCTTTTTCCTCACAATAGTCCATGGGAGTTCAAGTATTATCACCCCCTTTTTACATACGAGGAAGTTTAGGGAGATTAAAAACAAAAAACTTGCCTACAGGGCTAGCCCATGAAAAAGTTTGTATATGATTTACATTTTTTAAATTGATGTCTTCTGCTTCTATATCTTCCATCTCCAAACAATTCAACCCATAAAGCCATTCTTTTTAACAAAGAACAAAAAAGAAAGATTAAGAAAGGGAGAGGGAGGCAAAAGCTACAAAACTAACCAAAAGCTTAACCGAATCTGATGGTATGCAATGGCTCCTCACCTGTGATGAAAGTGAGGTAGGTGGATTTCTTCATTTCTTCTCTGGGACTTGGCTTAGTCAGTATAATTAGATAATTAGGTAGCATTTACTTTCAGTGTGTGTGTGTGTGTGTGTGTGTGTGTGTGTGCGCGCGCGCGTGTGTGTGTGTGTGCGCGCGCGCGCGCGCGCTTTCGTTGTTTAGTCAATTGTGAATGCTTTTACCTTTCTGGATCTGCTTATTTTGATTTGCATCAGTTCATATAGATTTGCCCACGCTTTTCTAGATTCCTTGCAATTGCCATTTCTTAAGGCACCGCAATATTCCATTACTTTCATGTACCATACTTTTTTCCCCTTCTCTTTTTCTACTTTCTTTCCCGTTCTTTGCTACTACAATAAATATACTGGGTGTTTATTTATAATACTTTTCTATCTTTGATAGATCATTGTTTATTGTTCACTTGTTTTTCAATCATGTCCAATTCTTCATAATACCATTTGAGGTTTTCTTGGCAAAGATACTAGAGTGGCTCGCCATTTCCTTCTCTAGATCATTTTACAGATGAAGAACTGAAGCAAAAAGGGTTAAATGACTTGCCCATGGTCACACATCTAGTAAGTGTCTGAGGCTAGATTTGAATGTAGCTCTTTCTGACTCTATGCCTGGCACTCTATCCACTATATCACCTATCTTTAATATGCTAGGAGTATAGTTCCCCCTTCCACATTAAGGGGGTTAGGGGTACAGCACCCTGTGATCTGGAAAATCTGCATAAAGTTTTTTGGACTTCCCTTCATACCAGAGAAGAAGTCTGAATTGTTTTTTCTTTTATGAGGTTTCTACAGTACCTTATTGTAAAATTTGGGTCAATATTACACAAAACTATAAACATATTTTATGCATTTCTGAGTTTCTAAATTTTTTTCTGTGTCATTTGTTGGCCTTCACACATTGTCTGCAGATTCCACAAAACTCCCCCCAAATTCCCATTTAATTTCTTATGCCAACCCATGATATACTGAAACCCAGATGAGGAAAGTTGCTATGTAGAAGGGATAACTGTAGACACATATGCCTAGTAGCAGGGTCCCTGGGTGAAGTGATACTGACACCTCAGTGACTTTCTTGGCTGATTCTAAATGTCTTTCCAGAATGGTTAGATAACTCACCAAGAGGGTATTAGGGTTCCCATCTTTCCACAGTCCATCCAATATTAACTAGCTATCTTTTATCATATTGACAATTTGCTGAGTATGAAGTTAAACCTCCAACTTGTTTTGATTTGTATTTTTCTTATCATTAATGATTCAGAACATTCTTTTATATGGTTGTTAATAGTTTTCAGCTCTTTTGAGAATAGTTTCATAATCATGGCCAACATGGATATAGAGCATATAGGTTTGAGAAGTTCTGGTTTGATTCATATCCCTTTACCACAAGGTCCAGTGCTCTTTCTGTTCTACCACACTGCTTCTCTAATATGCAGATACCTCACAATCTGAAATGAATTAGCTTGATTTCCCCCCTTGAGGACAGATGAAAGCTCCCGTTTGGTTTTCCCACCTTGTGTGAAATCCTTTAGAGCACCCGCCATCTGTCACAGCAAAGCTGCTGCTGACCTGGTGCCATGAGAGTAGCTGTGATGATAATTACACTTCCTGAAGATATTCCTTTGAGTCCCTTTGAGCTGGCTGAGGAAAGTTATTATTAAAAATGATTTAAAACAAGCCTCCTATTTCACAGCTTTTAATATTTGATAAGATTTCAGGAAGACTGATGGAGAGCAGGGCATGTGGTCTGGCATTTTACAATCACAGTTTCCAGCTCTCTTAGAATTCCCTCCGGGGTACCTCTGAGCAGAAGTTGGAGGATGGGGGGGGGGTAGGGATAAGGAAACTCCAAAGAGAAAAGACCCAGCAGGAAATGTACTTCATAGGCCATCTTGGAGCACTGAGTCTACCTGGCAGGAAATCCTACTCTCATAGTAGCTTGGAGTTCTATACACCAATGGAATAAAAGGTTTCCTGTATCATAGTTTCAGGGGCACTCTGTGTCTTCCCCCTCAGATGCCTTCTCTAATTTTCTCCTGCCCTCCTCCCTACCCTGATGCTTGAAATATCATGGTTAGAATTCCATTCTCCAGGTTTAAAGTTTTGATCTCTGATGAGATGCAAATACTCTTGGGTGGGGTGACCCTTTAGGGAAGGGGTTTTTAAGGAGTCCTTGAACTCAGATGGTAAAAAAACCATAAATCTATATTTCAACATATAATTGTTTTCCTTTGCCATCCTTTCCTTTCTTAGTAAATGCTTATTTCTTTCCTCTCTCCCTTCCTTCCTTCCTTCCTTCCTTCCTTCCTTCCTTCCTTCCTTCCTTCCTTCCTTCCTTCCTCTCTCCCTTCCTTCCTTCCTTCCTTCCTTCCTTCCTTCCTTCCTTCCTTCCTTCCTTCCTTCCTTCCTTCCTTCCTTCCTCCCTCCCTCCCTCCCTTTTTTCTTTCCTTCCTTCCTTCTCTAGATCTATGATGCTATTATGCTCCATTCTATGTAGAATGACCTAACTCCCAAATCTGTTTTTCCAGAGGAGCAGATTCCAATCTCCTCACTGGGAATTCTTTTATCCAATCAGTGCCTCAGCCTACTGACAGTTTGTCTTAATTTTATATGAATTCTATGTTCCTGCTCTGTCTTGGACCCCATATCCATCCCCAGCCACCTGCAATTTACCTCCTGTCTGTCAATCTTCATACCAATAGAGTAAAAGATCCCCTTCTCCTCAATCTCCTAAAGCTACCCCTGAAACAATCCTAAGGCATCTTTCCGATTTTCTGAAAAAGATGTAAATGTGGTTCAGGTCTGCTCACCAAGGCCCAATCTCTTGGCTTCTCAGTACCTGAGGCAAATTCCCATTCCTTTTGTTTTTCCCAGTCTCAGTCCCTCAGGAACAAAGTCTGTGCCACATCTTCACTCCCTCCTAACTGTCCCAGTTTATTTTCTTCATTTTGCTGGTTTATGGTGACACATTCTAATAACAAGTTCAATCTCTCAGCTGCTCTGAATTAGTCATTAATTTCATGGCTCTCCACTCTCATTAGCAGCTTTTTTACTTTTAACCTTCCAAGTAGGGACCTGTTTAGCACCCATCCTTTTTTTTCTCTCTGACTTAGGTTCATCTCACTTGGCCAAGGGTCCAGGGGCAGGGAGATTCCCAAATCCTAACTGATAGCAAAGGGCATAATTAGGTTATCTCCTGGACAGGAAGATCTTACTGATGCTATAGCCACCAAGGGCTTAAGTGCCAAAATGCCCTAAGGCCACATATGGGAGCCGCCCTAGAGCTGACCTAGGAGAGCAAGTAGAGCTTTATGCAGCCTAGCACCTTCAGAGTTCTGAATCCAAAACATTACTAGGGGTACATATCATCACTATTGGCACCCTTGTGCCTTTTCGAAACTGTCATCCCAAGTGACTTATGCCAGTCTGTGCCAGGGTATATCTCCTGGAAAGATTGCACCTGGGTCTAGACTGGCCTCTGTACTGCAACTCCCTGCTCCCCTGTACTCCCCCACCCCAGCTTTCCCGCACAAGTTGAAAGGGCTTTGCTAATTCTTTCCTCTTAACTGGAGTATAGGCTCCTTGAGGGCAAGGATGCGACTGGATCACATCACTTTGCAAACTTAGTGTCCAGGCTTGTGCACAATAAACACTAGCAGGTTTACTGATTGACTGGAGAAGTCTGCAGGTTGCTGAACTCAGTAGGAACAGTGTGTTCCTTTTCTATCCCTGCACTAATGAAGAGCTGGAATATCACTAATTGGCACACTGCAGCTGGGAAACTAGGAGCTGTTGGGTGCATACTTTGCTGTTAAAAAGTCAAAGAGATCAGTCCATGTCCTGAATGCTGATTTCTGTCAATACATTTGGGAGCATTAGCCTTTTCAAATGCAGTCTACAGCTAGGAGATTGTGGACAACCTTTTTTTTAATCCTTATATATAGCCATACATTCTACCTGTCAACATTTTTTAAGTGTCCACTATTTGCAAAGCGTCACATTAGACCAACAACCAAATTCAAATGATTTGCAATAACCAATTTCAAGTTTGGAGAGACACATTTTCTCCTCCTGATGGATTAGAGTGAAGCTTGTATATTTTGACAGAGACAGTCTATTTGCTAGTTCTGTGTTGAAAGAGAAGTTTTATTTGGGGACCAATAGACTGTGGTGTAAAAAAAACCTAAAAAGCAATTAATACAATAAAATATATTGAATGAATGAATGAGTGAATGAATTAATGAAATGTAGAGGCAGTTTGTCCTGGTAGACAGAGTGCTAGACTTGGAGAGTCAGGATGACCTGAGTAAGAATCTTGACTCAGGCACTTACTATCTATGCCCACCTGAGTAAGTCACTTAACTCCTCTCAGACCCAATTTTCTCATTTGTTAAAGGGGTATAATAATAGTCCTTATCTCCCAAGACTGCAGGGAGGATCAAATACAATAAAACTTGTCAAGAGTTCTGCAAACTTTAAAATGCTATAAAAATGTTAGCCATATACAATAAGTATGAGATTTATACAATGAACACACAAAACCATTAATAACTAATAACTAGAGTGTTGAATTGAATAGAATAAGAACAAACTATATGTAGAAAGTGCTTCTCAAGGCCCAGAGGCACAAAGATCTCTTACCAGGAGGCAGGATAGAAGAGATGGAAGAATGGAGGTAGATAGTAGCAAAGCAGAACAGGAGAAAGAAATTTTTCCTGGGGATTCCAAAGACCAGAGTCTATCCTGGCTCTGTCCTAAGAAGCTGGGCGAACATGTACAGACCACCTTATATCTCTAGGTGATGGCAACTTCTTTTCTTCTCACTCTCATCTCAATTCTCTGCACTCTGGCTTTTGACCTCACTGTTCAACCTTAACTACTCTCTGCAAAGCACCAAACGGTCTCTTAATTGTGAAATCCCCTGCTTTCTTCATTGTCATCCTTCTTACCTTCTCTCCTTGATACTCTCTTCTCTCTAGGTTTTCAGGACACCACTTACTCCTGGTTTTCCTCCTACCTCTCTGACAGTTCATTCTCAGTCTTTTTGGCTGGATCTTCAGCTAAATCACATCTGCTAACTGTGGGTATCCCATAGGGTTCTGTTCTGGGCCTTCTCTTCTCCCTCTCTACTATTTCACTTGGTGGTCTCACCAAGCTCCCATGGACTCCATTATCATCTCCATTGCTGATGCTTCTCAAATCTACCTGTTAGCCCTAAACCTCTCTGCTGAACACCAGACTCTTGTTTCCAAGTGCCTATGAGACATCTTAATCTGGGTGTCCAATAGGCATCTTAAACTCAACATGTCCAAATATCATCTTTTTAATCTTTCTCTCTGAATCCTACCCTCTTCCCAACTTCCCTATTACTGTTTCAAAGGCACCACCATCTAACCAGAGCTGGGGAACCTGCAGTCTTGAGGTCACATGTGGAATTCTAGGTCCTTGGGTGCCGCCTTTTGACTGTATCAAGTTTTCACAAGACTGCATGCAAGTTTTACAGAACAAATCCTTTCATTAAGGGAATTTGTTCTGTGAAGTTTAGGTTCAGTCAAAGGGCTGCACTTGAGGACCTAGAGGGCCATATGTGGCCTCAAAGCCACAGGTTCCCCACCCCTGATTTCACCAGTCACCTAAGTTCAAAATCTAGATGTCATCCTTGGCTCTTCACTCTCTTTCTCAACTCCCAGAGTCAATCTGTTGCCAAGGCCTGCTGAGTTTACCTTCCTCAACAACTCTTGCATATGCCCCTTTTCTCCTCTGACACTGCTACCACCTTGATATAGGCCCTCAATCGCCTCACTCTTGGACTCTTTCAACAGGCTGTTGGTTGGTTCACCTGCCCAGGTCTCTCCCTACTCCAGTCAATCCTCCTCTCAGCTCTCAAAGGATCTTCCTAAAATACTCCTAAAGGTCTGACCATGTCAAACTCCAATGCTTCCCTATAACTTCCCAGATCAAATATAAAGGTGTCTGTTTGACATTCAAAGCCCTTAATAACCTACCTCCCATACCACCCCCTTTCCAGTCTTCAAATATATTACCTCCCACCTGTACCCCTCACAGTACCCTGACAGTGACATTGACCTCCTTGCTCTTCCTCAAACAAGACCCTCCATCTCCCAATTATCAGTATTTCCTTGGTCATCCCCTATGCCTGGAATGCTGTCCCTCCTCGACCTCCTGGCTTCCTTCAAGGTCCAGTTGAAGTTGCTCTTTCTAGAGGAAGCCTATCTTGATCACCTTTAATTTTAGTGTCTTCTCATTGTTAATTATTTCCAATTGCCCTTTATAGTGCTTGTTTGTCCCTTGTTTGCATTTTGTCTCCCTCATTAGATTGTGACCTTGAGAGCAAGGGCTGTCTTTTACCTTCCTTTGTATCCTCAGTGTTTGGCACAGTGCCTGGCACATAGCAGGCATTTAAAAAAGTGTTTATTGACTGACTGACAGCTAAAGTTTTTTTTTCCAATTTGAATATACTATGATTATGAGCTGAGATTTCATAACTTCCTTTTTGGGGGGTCAAGAGAGAAGAGAAACACTTGGGGGAGTCAGGCTGCCTTGAGTATATGATTCAGAGACAGTCAAGAATTTAGTGCAATCTCATGGGTTTGAGTATGGCAGGCCAAATTTGGATAGACATCACCACTATGGCTCTTTAGCTTTCTTTGCTGCTAGTTGGGGACTCTCAGCTTTGAAAAGCACATATTTTCAGCCTACTCTTCTGGAAAACTTGAAGCATTTGTTGTGAGAGAAAATATGGGCAATCCTTTTTAGGTACAGAAGATACTGAGGCTGGGAGATGAAAGGGGCAGTGATCACAGAACTTCCCTCTCGAGTGGGTCTGGAGATGGGATACTTGTGTGGTCTCACACTCTGTACAGACCCAAGTTCTGTTATATCAAGGGTGCTCCCAGTAAAACCACCACATATATGGGATGCCAGAGAATGATGGGTATAGTATGGAGGTGGCTGGGAGTTAAGAGAAAGAGAGAGAGACAGAGAGAGAGAAAGACAGACAGACAGAGAGAAAGAGAGACAGACAGACAGACAGACAGACAGCGACAGAGAGACAGAGACAGAGAGAGACAGAGGGCAGAATCTCTACTACCGATAGGAGGCCATTTGTTACCGAAAGGTTCTCAACTGCTAATGCAGGCTCCAGAACAAGTCTTAACACTCCTCTGCTACTACTGTATTAGGGAATTGCTGAGGTCATTCTAAGTGTCAATGTCTCAGCAGCTGTCTTTCTCATCCTTCAATTTTATTTGAAGTCCTCATCATGCTTAGTTTACTGCACACTTGATTGTGTGTGTGTGTGTGTGTGTGTGTGTGTGTGTGTGTTTGGCAGTATGGTGAAGACTTTCACAAAATGATCTTCATTAAAAATGGAAGGAAATGCTAAATTTCAGTTAGAGATTAATGAAAATAAAGATAGATTTTTTTTTCCCCATCCAAGTTCACAGATCCCCTGAAATCTAGCTACCAGTCCCTGGATCTCAGTTTCAGCATCTGTGGTTTCCCAGTACAGAGGACAGCACCAAACTGCATTGTGAAGCCACTGGTCTCTCCCGAGCGCTGAACCCAATAGAGCAGGAGTTTCTTAATTGACATTTAAATGTCAGTGCACCACATTAAATGTTATGGGTGCTTCATCACTCAGTCTGGGAGAGGTATAAACATATTGTGAGCCCTTTAATAACTGACCACATTAATTATGGATGCCCTTTGGTAGCTGGAAACAAGACCACTGCAAATGCCAGGTTGTAACCAGGCTGATGGGTGGCTCTTCCCTTCCTGCCTCATACTTCTTCTTAGGGTAGACGAGAGGTAAATTCTGGAAGCTGCTCATTCATGGATTGATTATCTGTGCCCTGGAGATAATCTATCTATTCATAAAAGAGACAGGTAGGAAGACAGAGAGACAGAGACATATAGAAACTAAACTCCTCTCCAACTTTGCCCATGAAAGTATTTTTGGAAATGTCAGGCTCTGTCATTCCTACAGTGAAAAAAATTGTTAAAGGGTTGGGAAGAAATAGAAGGAAAAAAGAGAGGGGAAGTCCCCTTAATATCTTGTAAAACAAATATTACTGAAACGATTCTACTGTGTATTAATCAGATCATTATCTTCTAATTTCTGTGATCTCCTCTTGGAAAAACATCTACAGCACTGGAATAGCCAGTTTGGTAAGTACTGGGACTCTGATGGGGGGAAGGGGAAGGAGGACAGAGGAAAGACCTCAATAAACAAGATGCCTCTTCCACCTCAGTAGCAATGGACAGTGTTTTCATTTATACTATCTCATCTGATCTTCAGAACAATCCTGTGAGTTAGATGAGATAGTGTTGTCATTCACATTTAACAGATGAGGTTAACTGAGGTCCAGAAGAGTTAAGTGACTTGCTTAAGCTCACACAATTCCCTAGAGCTGGAGCTTAAAATCCAGGCCTTGATGACAAATCCAGAGTTCTTCTCCAGTTACACTAGCTGAATTATCCTGGAATGCATCTAAACCTTCCTTGATAAACCTGCCATAACCTATGGATATTTTGAACCACCTCTTGAATTAATAAATTCATTTCCAGCTTTATAAAAACATCTAATTGCTATAGGATCATAGATTAGAGCTAGAAAAATTCTTAGAGTCATCTAGTCCAACTTCCTCATTTTATAGATGAGGAAACTGAGGCCAAGGAATATTGGGGAAAACAAAAACAAAAGCAAAACCTTTCCCAAGGTCACACAAGTAGTAGTCAGTCAATCAGTCAATGAACATTCATTAAGCACCTACTATGTGTCAAACACCATGCTAAGCACTGAAGATGCAATGAAAGACAAAAGGTCGTCCTGCTCTCAGGGAGGTCACTATTTAATGGGGGAGACAACATGCAAACAACCATGTACAACAAGTCCTATAGAGGATACATTGGAAATAATTAGCAGAGGGAAAATGCTGGAAGGAAGGGGGTTGGGGGAAATTTCTATAGAAGGATTTCCTGTAGAAGATGGGATTTTAGCTGGGCTTTGTATGGAGCAAGGGAAGTCAAGAGACAGAGATAAGGAGGGAGGGCATCTCAGGACTCGGAGTTGGAAAGCCACATTCAAGGAAGTACAGAGGAAGGCCAGCATCACTAGTGGAAGAGCAGGAGGTGGGGGTAAGGCAGGGACAGGAGTACAACCCAAATTCTCTTTCTCCAAATAGAGAACCCCTTCCACTTCCCTGACACAGGATTCGAGTTATCATAGAATGTTGGCATTTGAAGGAAAATTAGGAATGGTCTCATTACTCAGGCTGTTTTCCCATATCAACAGATTTAATGGCTATTGGAGTTATCCATGTCAGGAGCAGGAACACAAAGGTGGGCCCTATAGATCCAGCTTAGGAGGGATAATCAGATAATCTCCTTTGCCTGGAAGCACACAGTTTGTCATGGAAACCACTGAGGTGGAAGGCAACTCTTTACTGATGCCTCTTCTCTGTACCACCATCAAAAATCAGTCCCTACCCAAACTGGCTACTAAGAAATGTCTTCCCAGGCTCCAAAGACTCTCTCAAAAGATCACAGAAACCAGAAGATAATGAAGATGATCATACACCAGAGAGGTTTTACTAATACTCCAACACCAATAATGCATTCATGTCCTTCCATTACCTCATTGGATTCGGGCCCAACCTATGGATTTCAGAACAAGTGTCATGATGCTTCATTTTATTTTATTTTGGTAGTACATGGCCATCAATGCCCTTAAGAATTTCTGTTCATGAGTTTCCAGTTCATTAAAATTTAATAATAGACTTTGGGGACCATTAGGATTTTAATTTCTTGAATCAGCACTATCTCATTTACTACCTAGTTACTTTCCTGAAAATAATGCCTACAGCGATAGAAACACAGGATGCTGAGTGGTCATTGCCCTAAGCTTACTTTTCAAGGTCCTAGGCCCAGTTTATTGCTATAGTTCCTCACAGCTGGACCAGTGGTTGCTGCAGGATCTATGCAAGGACAAGTGCTTTCCCTCCCCCCTATCTCCACCATTCTGGGGCCTAGTTCAAATCCCTGTGTGTACCCTGGCTCTTACCCCCAACAGCCTTAGATAGGGGGAAGTCAGTTTCCTCATTAAGGGTTTTTGATATATGGGTAGATGTCAGGGGGTCTGTGAACTTGGGTTGATAAAAAAATCTATGTTGTAATATAATCAGTTTCTTTTGTAATTGTGTATATTTTATGCACTTAAAATATCATTCTCAGTAGGGGTCCATAGACTTGGGTGAAGATGTGAGGGAGAAAAGATTCAGGTAAGAAGTGAGGTAAGGCCTTAGAGATCAACTTGTCCAACCTATTTTTACAGATGAGGAAACCAAGACCCAAGAAGGAGAACTTGTAAAGGTCACTTAAGTAATGAACTGTAGAACCAGGGTTTTGAACTCGGGTTTTCTTGTTCCTGATTCAAGATGGTGCCTTGTAGAATGCTTTCTTGTAGGACAGTGGGAGGATGGGCAGGGCAGAGGTAGTTTGATCTCTCCTTGAGAACATAAACTGGATGCTAGAATTTCACAGGAGTAGTCTCACTATCTGTTGTTTGTTGTTCAGTTGTGTCAGACTCTTTGTGACCCCATCTTAGAGCTTTCTTGCCAAAGATACTGGAGTGGTTTGCCATTTCCTTCTCCAGTTCATTTTACAGATGAGGAAACTGAGGCAAGCAGGGTTAAGTGACCTGCACGGGGTCACACAGCTAGTAAATGTCTGAGGCCAGATTTGAATTCATGAAGATGAGACTTTCTTATTCCAAGCCCAGTGCTCTATCCATTGCTTCACCTAGCTACCCAATTCACTATCTGATAGCAAGTTAAAGCACCAAAAGCCCTGACCT
Organism: Petaurus breviceps papuanus; assembly: GCF_028583685.1. Classification (NCBI taxonomy): domain Eukaryota; kingdom Metazoa; phylum Chordata; class Mammalia; order Diprotodontia; family Petauridae; genus Petaurus; species Petaurus breviceps. The sequence continues at coordinate 10,208,543 of NW_027186372.1, forward strand.
TCAACCTGAGGCAGTACGGGCCATGATATCTTGTCTGTAAAATGAGGTTACCCTAGATAGCTTCTAAGATACCTTCCATTTCTAGATCTATGAGCCAACACCTAGCTCAGAGATTCAATTATTTAAATAAGTGTGGGAGCAGATTGATGTCTGCATCAGGTGTATCAGGTTTGGACATTTCCAAGCATCCTATACTCAAAGGAAATACTGCCATCAATATGTTCCTCCTGGTCATATGAACCCAGCTCAGACCCAAAGGATAATTCCCTCTGTATGATGAAGGGAAGAATGAATTAAATGAATTAATGAATGAAAAATCAGTTACTAAGTGATTACTTGGTGCCAAACACTTTGCTAAGAGCTAGGGATACAAGTAGAAAAACAAGGTAGTCCTTGCTTCCAAGATGCTCACAATCTGATTGGTAAGAGACAAGAACCACTGGAGGGTCAGTTGCAGGGAAGATGGCAAGGCCTGGGGGTTCTTCAGGTGATGCAAATCAAAAAAGTTTTTAATAGGAAATGCCAACATTTAGAAATCAAACCACAGAGTCCCCCGATTTATGCTGATCTTGCACCTGGAAATGACTTGCAACGAGGGCCTAGAAATATCCTTTATGCATTAACTCCCCACCTCCCTCAGCATTTCCTTAATTATAGCTCAGCATTTGGATCATTTACTGCCTCATTCATAAAATGAGCCGTCTGCATGTGGCAGCTTAATGAAAACAATCGGAGGAAATGTTATAAATTGTTGGGGGGGGGAGGGCTGGGAATAGGCAGCTGCCTGGTCTCTCATTTTGTGATCCTTCTCCTTCTTCGTCTTCCTCAGCTTCCCTGTCCCCGAGCTGAGGCAGATCCCTCCAGCCCACATCAGCCCCTCACTGGTGCTCGGCTGGGAAAAGCTGCTTTCAGCAGCTGTCCTCAGACCCCACCATGGGAACAAGGGGTCTTTCAGAAATAAGAGAGAAAAGATAGATCCCTGTTTAGCTGGAGAACCTAAGAGATGGTCTAGGAACCAGGATCAAAGGAAGAGGAGGGCTGTGACATTAGGTGATAAGTTTAAATGAAAATTAAATCTGATATCATCTCTCCCGGAGGGCCAATGAGCACTGGTCTGCTTTGGTAAAGTTTTGGAATGAATTTTTTTGAGAGAGGTTATCTATGGAAAATATCTTAAGAAGGGACAGAAATTGGACCTATGATTTCACTGGCACAGGGAACTACCAGTTGAGAAGTTCCCTCTGCCAATCCAGATTGGGATTTCTGTTGCAATTTATAGTCTCAGAGAATTTCCTGGGACCCCCAGAAGTTGTGAACTCTTCCGGGTCACACAGCCAGTATTTGTCAAATAGGGGATTTGAGCACTCCTTGGCTCCAAGGCTAGTTCGGGATTCATGACTAGGCTGCCTCTCCAATGACCCTAAATCAGTTATTAAATACAGGATGTTTGGGAGTCCATAGATAGGAAGACAGGAATCACGAAGGAACATGAGTCCACTCACCCAGTATCCCATCATGTCTATGAAACAGAATTCTGAGACTAACCTAGTGGGAAAATTCTTGGACTCCTGCTGTGGGCTGTTGGTTTCTTGTCCAGCCATAGCTCAGTGCATGGCAGGAAGTTCAGTTCAGAGGATGCTTAGTCTTCTTTGCACCCCTAGGAGAGGGGTTCTCCCTTAGGGGTTGCTTTACTCTTGTATGTGTTCAGATCTTTGCTTCTCCTGTCTCTGGCTTAAAGAACGCCCAGTAGAGGAGAGGCCTCCCTGGGCTCATAGCACATAGATTTTAGAGTTGGAAGTGGTTTTAGAGGACAAGTAGTTCAATGCCCTTATTTTGCAGATGAGAAAACAGACTTTCAGAAGTTTAGAGACTTGCCCCTATTCATCCTAAGTATCAGAGGCAAGACTTGAATTCAGTAGTTCTTGTGTTCTATCTAGAATACAACACTAATTCTAAGGAAGAGTGGGAAAATCTTGCCCCATGATCAAAGTCTTTTGTCAGGTGCATGAATTGAATTTGCCCTCTTCTCTCCCACCCCCATATCGCCTCTCATTCATGTAGTAGAAGTGGCAATTAGGTGGCACAGTGGATAGTGCCGGGTTTGGAACTCATCTTCATGAGTTCAAATCTGGCCTCAGACAACTTACTGGCTGTGTGACCCTGGGCAAGTCACTTAACCCTGTTGGCCTCAGTTTCCTCATTTGTAAAATGAGCTGGAGAAGGAAATGGCAAACCATTCCAGGATCTCTGCCAAGAAAACCCCAGATGGGGTCATGAAGAGTTAGACATGACTGAACAATAACAATCAGTAGTAAAAAGAGTAACTAATGAATGTAAGACTCCAAATGGCCTGAGATGGGGACAGGGAAAAGCAAGTGACATTGCATTCCATGGTGAGTGGGCAATGTGTACCCTGATACCCTTCTTTCAGGAGGGCACTGTATCCAAGTGACCAGCCTCCATACCTCAAGCACGCCCAAGATGATTTTAAATGCTCTGGTCCTTTTCTAATAAGATTCTCTGCAACAAATGATTCTGATGAAATCACTACAGCATTTACTGCTGATTATCAGTCAGATATGTGCTGAGCTGAGCTGCATGTCTGCATTAATCTGAGTAATATCTCCGTTCAATCTTGGACTAATTGGTGAGCCTAGGAAAGCCAGTGAATGAAACCGTTGTTTATTGCTGGAGCGACAGAGTGTCCGTGTATTTCTATTCAGGGAAGATGGGCCTATGAAGGAAAGTGATTCTGTTCTGCCTGCCAGCTACACATTATAATTACAATCCTTGTCAAAGGAAGATGTAGAGATAAAACCTATTCCCTAGACAGCCATTCTCACTAATCCCCTGGGAATCCCTGGCTTAATTAAATACCTGGTTTAAGCTCCGGGCTTGGGTGTTGGGCAGCATGTCTTCATTAAACGCAGATACCAGCGGTGCCCTAAGCAGATGCCAGGGGTGGGAGACACTGAGATCTCAAATAGTTCTAGGCATAAGATCCTGGAACTACCAGGAAGAAAGAGAAAACTGAAAGACACGCATAGGACAGAACCGAGTTAAAGGTAGCTAGACATTTGCTGGGAGATAGATTCTCCAGGTCACGAGCATGGACACAATTTAGCTGAGGAGCCTATATCCAAGGTCCCTCCCTCACCAGCCCTAGGTGGAGTCTACAGCCCTCTCTTCATGGTAGTCATACTTGTATATCAGTTTGTATGTGTAATCCCTTTTGATCCTGACACTATCCATGTGCTGGGGCAAGTATTACTATGGCCATTTTACAGATGAGGAAAAGAGAAATGCTTTCATTGACCCAGGCCATATACTTAATCAAAGGCAGATCTGGGACTTAGAATCAAGGGCTGATTCATAGCTACCGTGTTTCCCCAATAATAAGACACTGTCTTATTATTTTTTTTTTTGGACAGAAAAACACCAGAGGGCTTATTTTCAGGGGAGGGCTTATTTTAATGAACATTAACAGCAACTTTAATAAACAGGTAAATGTGAACAAAAAAATGTACCTTTATTCAATAATGAATTCAATAAAGAACAGGATGACGCGCTCACTGCTGCAGCTCTGATTGGATGCAGCTCGGAGTGCGGCTTGCGTTTCACCGGGGGGGAGGACGGTGCATACAGAGGGTACCGTAATGTAGCGTGTAGCTCAGGGGATCACCTTCACTACAGTAGCAATCTCAATAGGTCTTATTTTCGGGGGAGGGCTTATTTTAGAGGAATCTTACACAGTAAGGGGAGGGCTTATTTTCGGGATAGATCTTATTATCGGGGAAACAAGGTAGTGGTCTTTCCACTGCAAATATTGTTGTTGTTTAATTGATTAGATATGTCTGACTCTTCATCATCCCAACTGGGGTTTTCTTGGCAAAGATACTCCAGTAGTTTGCCATTTCCTTCCCCAGTTCATGTTACCAAAGGGGAAACTGAGGATAGGTTAAGGGACCTGCCTAGGGTCCCATAGCTAATAAGTGTATGAGGCCATATTTGAACTCAGGTCCTCCTGACTTGAGGACTGGCACTTTATCCACTGTGCCACCTAGATGCCTCTGCAAATATTGCTTCTTCCTCATCAGTGATTGAGCATTGCACTCAGAAGAAAATAGGGAATGTGGTGTGGTAGAAAGATCATTGGATTTTGAATTTAGATGACTTGGATCTGTTATCTTGACACAGTGATTTGCTGCCTAGATAGCACTCAGGTAAGTCCATTGCCTTCCCTAGGTCTCGGTTTTCCCCTCCATAAACTGATAGAGTTAGACTAGATAATCTCAAAGAATTCTTCTGGCTCTAACACCCAGGAGCTCCCCCGAACTGGGACCAAGCTAATAACAGCTAGCACATACATAGTACTTTAAAGTTGGCAAAACACTTTGCAAGTATTATCTCCTTTAATCCTAACAGCACTTCGAGGTAGGTGCTATTTATTTATCTTATAGAAGGAGAGACTTGAGGCACAGATTGGGTAAGTGACCTGACCAGGGTCACACAGCTAGCCTCTGAGGAAGTATTTGAGCTCAAGTGTTCCTGACTCCAAGTACAAAACTCTATTCACTGGGTCATCTACTATTGAGATCTTCCTGTCACACAATGTGCTCCATGAACCACTTTTTCTTCCCTTTTGTATGTTCCCTTTTCCTCTTTTTCCCAAGGACTATGGATGAGACCTTTTCCCAGTTACTCTAACCCCCTGGGATTGCTCTCTTCTTTGAACTTTTGTTCCCAACAATCCTGAAACACCATCTTTGTTTTTCTGCCCCTCTCCTCTTCTTCTGTAGTGATTTTTATCCTTGTACCTTTTACTCTCAAACTCTGGCTTTATGAATTCCTATTAGTGAAGGAGAGGCCATCCTACATTCATAGGCTCATAAATTTTTAAGCTAGAAGGGGCTTTACAGGCCATCTGGTCCAATGCCCTCATTTTGCAGATGAGGAAATTGAGGAGGTATCCTTAGTTTGATGGTAAACTACTTAAGGGCAGAGACCACTTATCAGCCATGGGAGCTCAGACCTTTGCAGGTGCTCAGTAAATATGCATTGATCAGACTATATTAACTCCCTCTCTCTTGAAAGAGATGTGAGTCCTAGCCATCCTCACTCTTTTTTATTGAAACAAATGTCTTTACAGAAAGGATGTGCTTCAGTAACCACCTGGCCTCCTACCTCCTACAGCTTGGTCACAGCAATAATTAAATCACCAGATTCGATGTGACAGATACCATTTGGTACTTACAGCATGTCGTAGCATAATGTTGTGAGGGTTTTTCCAATACTAAAAATCCTCATTGCCTGTTTCTCAAGTTCAAGACTGGACTCAGACACTTACTAGTTCTGTGACTCTGGACACCTATATTAACCTATATATATATATAAGCTTCAACTGTAAAATAAGGATAATATAGTTATCCCTTCCACTTCATGGGAGATAGGGTCAAGGTGCCCCTATGATTTGGAAAATCCTCATAAAATTTTTTGGCCCTACCTTCCTACAATAGTTGTCTGAATTTTTTTCCTTTTATGGGATGCTTTCAGCACCTTATTGTAAAATTTGGATTACGTATTTGGTGAAATGAAAAATACTTTTTCTATATCATCAGTGGCTTCTACAAAAGTCCCCCCAAATTTGCACTTAATTTCTTATGCCGACCCTTGATATATCAAAACCAGGGGAAAGTGGTGATGTGGAAGGGATAACAGTAACAGCACCTACCTCACAGGGTTGTTATGAGAATCATTAATGAGATAATTGATTGTAAAGAGCTTAGCACAGTGCCTGGCATATAGCAAGTACTCTATTATTATTGGTGTTTAGACAGGGCTGTTGTGAGACCAAATAAGGTAATGGCTATAAAGCACTTTGCAAACCTTAAAACACTATATAAATGTCTATTATTAACATTCTTCAACTGCCCCAGAATACTCCGATTCTGTGCTGAACTAAGCACTCTTTTGCTCTTCCGTGTTAACTCTGGCCATGCACTTCCTTGGATCATAGGATTTAGAGTTGGAAGGAACATTAGGAGTATGTAATTCAATTCCCTAATTTTATAGCAGAGGAAACTGCAACTCTTGTTAGCAGAGCTGTAACTAGCATCAGGAGCACTTCCTTCTTGGGGGTTGGAAGGGGTGGTTAACCCTAATGACTCTTCTGTTCCTTACCACTACATGACCCAAACACCCTTCTTCCCAGGGTCATAAGCCCCATGATTATAACCCTCTTCTCTCAGGACCTGCCTCCCCCCTCCCCCATGCCTCCACTGGATTTTCATTTAAAAAATTTTTTAAAATTTGGTTTTAGTTTTCAACGTTCACCTGTATAAGATTTTGAATTCTTAATTTTCTCCCCCTCCCTTCACTCCCCAGGGCCCAAGATGGCCCCAACAATGCATTAGTTTTCCAATTTTCCCACATCATCTTAATATTTATCATTTTCCTGTTTTGTCATGTCAGACAATCTGATAGGTGTGAGGTGGTACTCAAAGTTGTTTTAATTTTCATTTCTCCAATCAATACCGATTTAGAGCACTTTTTTCATATGACTATAGATAACTTTAATTTCTTCCTCTGAAAACTGCCTGTTCATATCCTTTGACCATTTATCAATGGCAGGATGACTCATAGTCTTATAAATTTGCCTCAGTTCTGTTTATTTTAGACATGAGGCCTTTATCAGAGACACCAACTGTAAAAATTGTTTCCCAGCTTTTTCTTTCCCTTCTAATCTTGGTTGCATTGGCTTTGTTTGTACAAAACATTTTTAATTTCATGTAATCAAAATCATTCATTTTGTATTTCATAATGTTCTCTATCTCTTGTTTGGTCAAAAATTCTTCCATTCTTTATAGATATGATGAGTAAATTATTCCTTGTCCTTCTAATTTGCTTATAGTCTTACCCTTTGTGTCTAAATCATGTACTCATCCACTGGATTTCTAGGTCATTGACCATTCCTCTGTCCCAGCACCTGAAGCTGCCACTACCCTCTACCCTAAAGAACTGCTCCCCTCTGTGCCTTTCTCCCCCATTTTTTTCTTCATGTGAGAAAATTCCATAGTTATGACTTTACAACGAATAGAGGTAAAGGCAACAAGAGCCCTAAATAGCTGAACTGGGATTGGTCCACTTTCCGTCTTTGAATTCTCAGCAAACAGCACAGGAGTTTCTATGCAGGAAGCACTCAGTAAGTATTCACTGGATTGGACATCAGACAAAGCTGCTGTTGGGCATTAGCCTATTTTCAATCACTGGGGATAACACATGCATGACACGGGGATATCTACACACACCATAACTTGTGCTTAGGCAACACTTTCCTCTCTCCTGGTCTTAAAAAGGATGACATTCATGGGGATATGGTGTTATGAGCATGGGGACTCACAAACTGGGTTCAGTTACAATACTCACAGTGCCCTTGATGAACATGGACCTCGGAACGGTCAACCACAAACAGCAATGGCTAGCTTCCTTTTTCCTTTTCTCATTTTCCTTTTCTCATCCCTGCTTGGGGACCATAGCCCTTCTTCAGGGTTATAAACTGAGAGGAGCATGAAACTAAGGAGACTTCCATTAAGATAGCTCCAATTCTGTCATCAACAAGGGACCTTTTCTCATTTCTACCCTGCCTTTCCCCTCCCCATCCTGTACTGCTGGCATCTTCCCTCTGAGATGGCTTCCCATTTACACTGCATATATATTGTATGGACATAGTTGTTCGCACATTTTCTCCCTTATTGGGATGTGAACTCCTTCATGGTTGGAATCTCGTTTCTGCCCTTCCTTGTCCCTCAGCTGCTTATCACAGTTAAGCCTGGCATATGATAGTTTTTAGTTGTCCAGTCATGTCTGATTCTTTGAGAATCTGTGGATGGTACTGTCCAGGGTTTTTGTTTTGTTTTTGGGCAAAGATACTGGAGTGGTTTGCCATTTTCTTTTCCAGTAGATTAAAGCTAATGGGATAATTGATTTTGACAGGACCACACAGCTAGTTAAGTGAATGAGACCAGAGTTAAATCCAGACCTTCCTGATAACAGACCCCATGCTCCATCCACTGAACTATCCAGCTGCCTCGGCATACAGTAAGTGCTTAAGAAATGCTTGATGACAGCCTGAATTCCTGGAGCTGGGGAGAAGGAAGAAGCAGAGGATCTTCTCAATTCTACTCCAAGGTGTTAGCCATATAGAGAGGCAGTGAGCCTTGGGAGCTGGGAAGAATGCCATGCAAAAGTGTCATAATTGTGGTTTTGTGCAATGGGAAGCATTGCAACTCAGGTGCTTAAGATAACGTTTATGTACAGTCATTGATCTAACTGCAAGTGACAGAAAAACAGCTTTCTGTCCTCCATCTCCCATCACATACGATTATCCAGACAGGGTGGCCCATCACTTATTACTGTCACAGAGCATTCACCCCTACATCGATCCCAATGCAAATCACCAAACTCAAATAGGAGAATGACCCCATCACAAGGAGAGGGACGTGACAGGACTCTGTCTACGGTGAATGCCTGCCTCCGTGCTCAGGGCCATTCACCAGTCACGCTGCACTCAGGGTTCTCTGTCAGCAGCTTCTCTAGATACATTGTTCTTTGCTTCACAAACTGGTGGTGTGTGGATAGTAATGAGTATTTCAATTAATGATGGTGATGACGATGATAAGTTTTATCAGAATAACAACAGCATTTATGTAGCAGCTTAGTTTTGAAAAGAGATTTGCAAATTGTATCTTGTTTGATCTTCAGACCAACTCTGTAAGTTAGGTACTGTTATTATCCCCAATTTATAGATGAGGAAACTAAGGCAGAGAGAGGTGAAGTGACTGGCTGAGAGTGAGAGAAGCCCTTCACCGTGTGCCTCTGCCTGTTAGTGGTGTGGGATGTACCATTTCGATTCATCCATATGTCTACTAAGGAGAAGTAAGTCTAATAACCTTCTCTTGTCCTCTGCTCTAGAAAAGAGTGTCTGTTCTTCACCAGTGCTGAGGGACAAGATTGCTGATAGGACAAAAAAAGGCAAGGGTGAAATGGGAGAGATGAACGCCAATTCTTACACTTGCTGGGCTTCATTTTCTCTATCTAAGCTATGGGATGCCTATCTTACCAGCTTTCAGTTTAAAAATGAAACTATCCTGCTCAATAAATGTCAGTGGCTCCCTATCACCTCTAGGATCAATAGAAACATCTCTACTTAGCACTTAAAATCCTTCACAGCCAGCTTCTGGGCTTATTATATGCTACTCCCTTTCATGTGCTCTGTGGTACAGTGAACTTGGCCTTTCTCCTACTGCTCATACATAGCATCTCCATCTTGCCCTCTGTCATTCCTAGAATGCAATTCTTCCTCATTTCTATCTCTTAGAGTCTCTGCTGTTGTGCAGTTCTTTTTCAGTTGTGTCTAACTCTCAGTGACCCCATTTGGTGTTTTCTTGGCAAAGACACTGGAGTGGTTTGCCATTTCCTTCTCCAGATGGAAATGGACAGAAAGGAAAAAGAACAGATGAGGAACTGAGGCAAACAAGGTTAAGTGACTTACCTAAGGTCACAGACCTAGTAAGTGTCTGAGCCCAGATTTGAACTCAAGAAGATGAGTGTTCCTGACTCCAGGCCTGTGTCATCTAGCTGCCCCAATCTGTTGTGATAGTTTATTAATAAACTCAGGTCTTTTTGATCCTAAGTCCAGTAATATTTTATTATCCCACTGCCTCTCATGAGTCCTGTGACTGCTAATGGGTCTAGGACACCTCTAGGCTCATACCATTGTTAAGTCATCTTTTTTCAGTCATGTCTGACTCTCTGTGACCCTATTTGGGATTTTCATCACAAAAATACTGGAGTGGTTTGTCATTTCCTTCTTCAGTTCATTTTACAAATGAGGAAACTGAGGCAAACAAGGTTAAGTGACTTGCTCAGGGTCACACTGCTAATAAGTATCTGAGGCCAGATTTGAACTCAGGCATGTGAGTCTTCCCAGATCCAGGCCTGTCACTCTATCCACTGTGCCACTTAGCTGCCTATTCTATGCCCATAAGAGCTCAATACAGGGGCAGCTAGATGGTGCAATGAATGCTCTGTGACAGTAATAAGGGGACAGACATGGGACATCCCATGAAATTAATAGGAAGAGGCACACAGTGAAGAGCGCTCCAGGTAGCGCTCCCAGAGCACCAGCCCTGCAGTCAGGAGGACCTGAGTTCAGATCTGGCTTCAGACACTTGACACATTATTGGTCGTGTGATTTGGGCAAGTCACTTAAC
>NW_027186372.1:10218823-10259696 GCF_028583685.1 Petaurus breviceps papuanus
TGCAGCACAGCGTGAGGCTGAGGGGCCTTCAGAGACTCTCAGCAGGGGCTCCCAGCATACCAAGCAGGTGCCAGGACAGGATGATGTCACTGCTCCTGGGAGGCCACTCCGGATGTCTCCACATTACCCAGGGCAGTGGATGGGCTATTTCTTACCAAGGCCCGACATTGATTCATCCCTGGCTCTCTCAGGGTAATAAAAGTATCACTGACTGGCTTAGGGCCCAGGGGCTGAGCTGTCACCTCCCCTGACAAATAGCTTCTGTTTTCCTAACTTCACCAAGGCTTCTGGAAGACAATGAGCCTGAATAGCGAGCTTTGCTGGAGTGAACTAGGTCCTCTCTCTCTGTGATCTTTTCAAGAAATGAATAGGCATCTGTCTAGGAAGTTTTGAGTCTAGTCCTGCCCAGAGGCAGGGGATGGTCTGTGTGACCTCCACAGACTCTTCCCACACCCAGGATAGTGTACAGTTTGGTTCTAATTAGTGCAAATAATGAATCCCCTGGAAGTGATCGAATGTATTAAAATCTGCACTTTTAAAATGTATAATTAAGTAAAAGGAGTAATTGGTTTTAGCCCAATGGAAATAGGCAGTGTACATTCAAATATTGTGCTGACTACATGGAACGTAATAGAAATCTTTATAATTCTATGATAGCTATCAGTTTTCTATTGGTGGTCACAGAGCCAGACACCACTGAACAACAACAATAAATCTAACTGCAGTGCCACCTAGTCCACAAGACTCATCTTTTCCACAACTATACCATGAGGAAATGTCAAATGCCTTGATGAAAACTTGGTAAACAGCAGCTACAGCCAGCACTCTCTTAACCTATTGGTTTAGTATCCCAGTCAAAAAAAAAAAAAGGCTGGAATGGTGTGGAATGACCTTTCTGTCCTCAGGAATAATCTGCTATTTTAGAAGCCATATTGGCTCTTAAAGATCAGATTCCTTTTCTGGATACTAATTAACTATCCCTAAGTTACATTCTAGAATTTTGTCAGGAACTGAAGTCAAACTCACCATAATTTACAGATTACTCTTACGGTCATACTTTCTGCCCTGTAAGGAGGGTCTATGGCCCTACTAGAAGATCTGTGAGCCTGGAAAGTCCTAGAGAAGAGATTTGGGTTGGGTGGGAGGGAGGGTTGGGAAATTTAATGGAGCAAAGTCAAAGTGATGTTGAAATCTGACCACAGACTTGTCATACTCACACCCTTAAACAATATTATGTCTCTAGGTTAGACTTACAACAGCGGAAGGGTAGACAGATGTCAGGGAGTATAACAATAATGCTACTTGCAGCTGCTTTGGCGGTGTAAGACCAGCACACAGGAGGGCTGCTAGCACGGCTTCTTTGATCTGCTTTTCTAAAGGAAAGCAACTCAAAAGGGGTCCATAACCTTATCTTAATCAAATGGATAGATAGATAGATACATATATACATAGATAGATACATATATACATAGATAGATAGATAGATACATATATACATAGATAGATACATATATACATAGATAGATACATATATACATAGATAGATAGATAGATAGATACATATATACATAGATAGATACATATATACATAGATAGATAGATACATATATACATAGATAGATACATAGATAGAGAGATACATGTATACATAGATAGATAAATACATATATACATAGATAGATAGATACATAGATAGATAGATAGATACATATATACATGGATAGATAGATACATATATACATAGATAGATACATACATAGATAGATACATATATACATATATACATAGATAGATAGATACATATATACATAGATAGATGGATAGATACATATATACATAGATAGATACATATATACATAGATAGATACATATATACATAGATAGATACATAGATAGATAGATACATGTATACATAGATAGATAAATACATATATACATAGATAGATAGATACATATGTACATAGATAGATAGATACATATATACATAGATAGATGGATAGATAGATACATATATACATAGATAGATAGATACATATATACATAGATAGATACATATATACATAGATAGATACATAGATAGATAGATACATGTATACATAGATAGATACATATATACATAGATAGATAGATAGACAGATACATATATACATAGATAGATAGATACATATATACATAGATAGATACATGTATACATAGATAGATAGATGATAGATAGATAGATAGATAGATAGATAGATAGATACTTAGTTCAGGGGAAAAAGTCAGCACCCTGAACTTCAGAGAAAATACAAACAGAAATTACAAGCAGATATAATTGCATAAAGATCAACAGACAGGGCTTCTAACCATCTGACCAAATAATACATACGTTACAGATCAACAGATAGATGTGACTTTCTGACTATTATATAGATACATAGTTATCAGAGAGAGAAGCACCAACATCCGGGTTTTCAAAGCCAGGGGCTCCTTCTTGGCTACCCAGAGTCTTATCTGGTCAAATCACATGAACACTCTTCCAATGAGTGAACCACAAAGCAAATGTTAACTTTGGAGTATATATACCCTTCTTTAGGGTCAGAGGGCATTACAGCCCTCCTGACTCACTGCATAATTACAAGGTAACAAAAGGTGTGGGCCTTCCTGAAAAACAAGCCTCCCTAATCAAGCTTCTCTCCTTGGGCTCCACGTGAGGTCTATTAATGGGCGGAAAGATCTTCAACTCCCATTAACCTTACAGATTGCCACTAGGTGTTGCAGTGGATAAAGCACCTGACCTGCAGTCAGGAGGATCTGAGTTCAAATCTGGTCTTACACATTTACTACCTGTGTGACTTTGGGTAAGTCACCAAACCCTGTTTGCCTCCATTTCCTGTAAAATGAGTTGGAGAAGGAAATGGAAAACCACTGCAGTGGCTTACCAAGAAAATCCCAAATGGGGTCATGGAAGAGTTGAACAGGGCTGATTGACTAAACAACAAGATGAGATCTCTGTTGTGTCATCTGAGGGGCAAAAAGACCTTGAAAAATCCCTAATATTTCCTACTTGTCATAGCAATCATGTTCATCATTAGCAGTTCTCCTCCCTTCCACCTCCCAATCAAGCCACAAATCCCTTTCAATGTTGAATTCAGAAATATACCAATAATAAGTCATCATTAGCTATATTCAAGTTAATTATGCAGTGAAAAGGTTAAGGATTTTGACATTCAAGGTCCTTCACAATCTAATTCCAATCTACTTTTCTTATTTACTTTCACATAACTCCCTTTTATAAACCCTACACTCTGGCCAAACTGACACACTCCGAGACTCCTCCTCCAGGTCTCCTCAGCACCTGGGGTCTCCTCACCTGGAACATCCAATCTGCAATCATCTCTGGAATGTCTCGCTGTAACCCTTCTCACATTGGTGAGGTCCTCCCAGGGCCTCCATTTTGGGGAGGGGTCCGGGCTGTGGATTGGAACCTTCATTACCTTCATTCTCTTCCTGGATCTGCTTCCTGCCCCTCACCACCTTTCTCTCCCTTCCCCCCATTCACCTCCCTTCTGTGTATTGTCTTTCCCCCAACCACTTATAAGCTCCTTGAGGGCAGGGACTGCCTTATTTTTTGCTTTTATCTGTAGCCCAGGAAATGAAAGAAAAGTGAAAGTGAATTTCAATCTACAACAAAAATCAAATTAGTGCTCGCAAGTGTAAATCGTTATTGCTCTGAGGGAAAAGAAAAAGATAAATAAGACTGGGTCCCTTTCTTCAAGGAGCTTATAATATGATAGGAATGGGACATGCAAACATACTTAATAAATACTTATTGCCTTACCCTGCCTGGACATTGTCAGTGTTTTCCTCCCTCTGTCACAATTTCTAACACTGGGACACCCCCCCCCCCCCCCCCCCAATTTACCTGCTCGAACTTTACACACCCTTCAGTCCTCATGCATGAAATATTCCATGATCCTCACCCCACATGAAGTTTTCCCATAGTGCCACCTCTGTGACATAATTCATTATATTGTACCTAATAGTGTAGCTATATGTCTATAGACCTAGTCCCGTGATTCAAGATTTGTTGTTAGAATCACACTGTCACTTTCCCTTTAACCCCAGATCCTTCCCAAACTACCAAGGGAGCTGGCCCTGGGACCCTCACCCTGGATTGAATTCCCAGGTCACTCCTCAATCACTAAATGTAAAGGGTGCTCACTAACATAACCATCCTGGCGATGATAGCTCTCCTGCCCATGCCTCAGGGCCCAGTGGTGACTGCAGCATCCCTGGTCTCAGTCTAGACATTCCTTCTTCTTTCAGCAGCTGGGAAAGCTCGCAGTTTCCCTAACCCAGGCCCTTCTCCAGTCTCAGCTTCTCTCAGTTAAGCTCATCAGAAAAGGCAACAAAGGGAAAGGCAGCAGCTGGGACTCAGAATCCAAGGACTGAGAGGTCTAGCCTTGCATTCTAATTGCTCCTTGTTTAATGACGGCAGGGTAGGGAGTCACTGTTGGGAAGCTATAACTTGTGCTAAGCTGCCATGTCAGTGTTAGTAACTGGCACCTATTGACCCATGGAAGAAAATCAATACTTTCCTAACACAAATAAAAAGCCTTGGATATGAAGCCAGGGGATGCTTCCAAGTCCTGTTTCTGATACTTATTACTGGTGTCACCTTGGGCAAGTGACTTTATCCTCTGTGGACAAGCCATAACTAGGCTATGAAGAATGGAGCTTTGCTCCAGGGCAGTGAATTTAAAGGACACTCACATAACTATCTTCTGCCTACTCTCTCCTCTCCCAGCAGTGACTCTGTAGCTCCCAGTGGTTGCATTCAAGAGACTTCTCCCTTCAGCAGATTAGAAATCTCATGTGCTTTCTTCTCCATTGGACCATACCCTAAGGAAGTCTAAGCATTACTTGGAGTTTTTTTTTATTAGCTTCTCCTACACTACCTTGTAAGCAAAGTTTGCATAGATGTGCTATGTGGTGTGGTGGAAATTTGTACCCAAGATCATAGAACTGGAACGGACCTTAAAGGTTCTCATTTTACAGATGAGGCAGCTGAGACTCAGAGAGGTCGCCCCAAAGTCCCACAGGCAGTAAGCAACAGATGCTATGTCCCTAAAGCCATATCTAGTATTTTGTAAACTTAGAAATATTGCATAAATGTCATCTATCATCACCTATCAATTATTACTACTATTATTTTAAAAGCAGTATTTATTATTTCTAATTACATGTAAAGGTAACTAACATTCATTTAAAAAATGTTTTGACTTCTCTTTCCTCTCTCCCTAAGATAGTAAGCAATTTGATACAGGTTATATATTTGCCATCATGTATTTCTGTTATTATCACACTGCTATAGATTAGAGTCCCAGTTCTGGCACTGGGTAGCTGTGTGACCCTCAGTAAATCATAGGCTTATTGCCTTACCCTGGAGAAGTCAAAGGAGAAGGAGAAGTCAAAACATTTTTTTAAATGAGTGTTAGTTGTCTTTACATGTAATTAGAAATAATTGCCTTGCCCTGTGCTTCGTTCTTCTCATCTATAAAATAAGAATGATTATCATATTTGTAATATCTACTTCACAATGGTCATTGTAAGGAAAGCGCTTTTTAACCTTAAGCAAACTACAAAAATACTATATAAATTAGTAATATATTCCAGAGAGCTATTTCTAGAACACGGTCCCTATTCCTGATCCCCTAGGGCCCAGGAAAAAATACTAGAGATAAAACAAAAGGAATCATAACATGTGCAAAGCTGGAATGACCATAGGTATCCTCTTTGTATGTATTTATACATGTATGTATGCATGTATCTCTATCTACTATCAATAAATCAATCTAAGAATCTGTTATCTGTGTATTTCTGATTTCATCCATGTAAAGCCCTCTCTGGTGAGGAAACTCTGTCTCCTAAAGCAGATTTGCAACTACTCCACAATTTATACTCTCAGAGAATTGCCTGGAACAATGCGAGGGTAAAAGACCAGGGTCTCACAGCCAGTGAGTGTCAGAGGTCCAATCATTTAATGACATCACAAATAATAACTGACATTTATGTAATATTCCAATATTTCCAAAGCACTTTGCAGACATTATCTCATTTAAACCTCACAATGACCCTGTGGTGTAGGTACTAGAGATATTAGTCCATCACCCTTCCCGCGCCCCCCACAAAAAAAAAAAACTTATTTTACAAATGGCCAAAATGAGAGCAAGAAAAGTAAATGATTTATTTTCTCAGAGACCTGCAGCTCATTTTTAATAGAAAAAGCACTGGAACTCAAGTTTTCCTGACTAAATTCTGGACTTTGGTGGGAAAGAGAAGGTGCTAGACCCTGATCTAGGCAATGACATTTTGCCTAAAGCCAGCCAGGTATTTATCTTCAGGAGGCTGAGACCCTGGGCAGAACATCCAGAGGCCCACATCACTATCATTTCTTTTATCCAGGACAAGTTCCAGTTCCTTCTAATCAGTGACCTGGGTACACGACCCATTAATCCCCTAATCCCCTTGCTTTACCCTACCCTGACTATAAGAACATAGGGCAATGAAGAGAGACCTCAGTTGGGAGTTAGGAGACCTGTATTCAAATTCTATCTCTGACATTTGTTAATTGATGATCTTGGACAATTTACTTAAATCTCTCCAGGTCTTAGTTTCCTTACATGTAAAATAAGGGGTTTGGACTGGATGACCTCTGAGGTTCATATCCTTGTAGGTTCATATCCGACGACTCTCTGGCACCCAGAGACCATAAGGACTAGTCAGATTGAGAGGACTCGTTACCACCAGAAGTACTGCCTATTTAAGGTCTGATGAGCTGTATCAATCTGCCCCCTTGGATTTTGAACCAGGGTAGACCACTCTTCCTTTGAGACTTGCCACATCATAGAGAGGCCTATGCTTTGGGATAAATGTCAAAATATCATATCACTAAGATTCTGGGTTGGAGCAGACACTTGAAATTCTAAATCCTGTAAACCTGCTCTATTCCCCAAGCCTGTTTAAATGCAGCATTAAAAAATATGGCACAGTTTAATATGGAAGATCTCTTTAATGGAATATTTCTTTTTGTTTGTTAGTGAATGATGAGGTTGCATTCATTTCCTGGGTCAGTAGGCCAGGGCAACTAGACATTTGGCCACCTGGGGTAAATGCAATTGAGCTGGGGTGGGGTCAGGGTCTAATATGCCACCCCTTCAGTGCATGGTTGAACTTTACTGAAGACAGAGGTCACTGGAGTTGAGGAAACTGAGAAATTTGGGAAGTGTGTTAAGAAAGATGAAGATTGAATCCGGTCCTGAACTTACTGGGGATAAAGGAAAAGTAACTGAAAGAGAACAGATGACAATCACAGGGATATGGACAAGATTTGTTGTTCAGTTGTTTGAGTGGTGTCCAATTCTCAGTGACCCCATTTGGGGTTTTCTTGGCAAAGATACTGGAGCGGTTTGCCATTTCCTTCTCCAGCTCATTTGACAGATGAGGAAACTGAGGCAAACAGGATTAAGTGACTTGCCCAGGGTCACACACATAATAAGTGTCTGAGGGCAGATTTAAACTCTAGCCACTGTGCCATTTAGCTGCTCCAAGATGGGCAAGATAGAGTTAACATTAAAAGAGGAGAAACTCTTGCTGGGTCATGAGGACGAGTGGAGAGTGTGAAAGTGACAGTGGAGAGTCAAGTGTGTCTCTCTCTGTTCCCCTTCTGGCCCTGTGAGGCAGGTGGTACAAAAGCAGGGGACGTCAGCTTTGGAGAGAGTACCCAAGGAGATGTGACTTCAAGGAAAATCTAGGTTGCAGAGAGCCACAGAAGGTGAAAGAAATCTAAGAGAAATTGACCTAGGATTATAGATTTAGAGCTAAAGTAAAATTGGAGCTCATCTAGACCTACCTCTTCATTCTGCAGATGAGGAAACTGAGGCCCAGAGGGGCGAAATTGTCTGCCCAATATCACACAGGTAATAAGGGACAGGTTGGATTCAAACTCAGGTGTTCTTCCTCTAATTTCAACAATCTTTCTATTACACTACCACAGAGGAGGGCAGATAGCTGGCACAAGAGATGGAGTGCTGGGTGTGACGTCAGGAAGACCTGACACTTACTAGCTGTGTGACCCTGGGCAAGTCACTTTAATCCTCTTTGCATCAGTTTCCTCATGTGTCAAATGAGGAAATGGCAAACCACTCCAGTAGGTTTGTCAAGAAAACCCCAAGTGGGGTCATGGAGATGGAAAAACGACTAATCAACAACAATAGCAGAAAACAGAGAGGAAGCCTCTTAATGGAAGTGAGGCAGAGAGGAAACTTCTGAGATGAAGGTGTCTGAATGTGGCTTCAGCTAATGTGGCCAGAGCAAGCCACCCCCACTGACAATCCTTCTACTCAGCTGATTCTGAACTGATCCCAGGCTCCCAAGCCAGGCAGTTCCCTTTGGGCTATGGGAAGGAGGAACACAATCTGCCCAGACCTGGTGGAAAGGAATTCTCGGAGAGAATTATATTGTATTGGCCATGGGACCCAGAGGAGTTGTAATAGCCCAGAACCTTGCTGCTTGGAGGAAGCTGGAAACACACACCTGGCTGCCCTCCTCCACCCTGCTCCACAGTGGTCAGAATCTGGGGTGTAGCCCCAGTCACTCCATGTTTGTTCTGGCTCAGCCATGGCCACTCCACAGTTGTTAGTGCCCAGAGGTACTGGCCACTGGTGCAAAGGAGGGCTCTAGAAATGTCCCACAGAGCAGGCTGCTACTTCTCACATTTGAGCTATGGCATAGGAGATAGAGGAGTGGATCTGGGTTCAAATATCACCTCTTATTCTTACAAGCTCTATGACTCTGGGCAAGCCACTTAAATTTTCCATGCCACAGTGTTGTCATCTGTAAAATGGGGTTGGAGAGTTTAGACTGGATGACCTGTGGGGTTCCTTCCAGCTTGGAATCTATGGCGCTATGACCCCTGCTATCCAGAATAGTGCCTACCTCACCACAGTGTTCTGTTGGTATATGAGGACACTGACTCTAAGCCTTAATGGTTAAATGAATGTTTTCAAGCCCCCCTGTTCTCTTAGCAGTCCAGGATGCATTTTTTCATATTCTTCAATCCTATCTGTGCTCACCTAACAATATAGTTCTGGATCTGAGATCTTGTCTGTCTCCACTTTCCATCATATGCCCATTCTGGGGTTTCTCCACAGGAAGCAAAGGTAGCCAGTTTGGTCCAGCCTGGTTCAATCCTCCCCTTCCTGAGAAATCAATCTCACTCACAAATCTGAAACACCGGGGTTCATGGAGGGAAAGCTGTTCTAGCATTTATGGTGCCGGGAAAGGTGGGGGTCAGAAATGAGAACACATCAGTTATTCCCCACTGCAGTATGTCTTGACTACCATCCCTTATGGAGTCAAGTGAAAGGAGACTTATGTTTTGCTATGAATATTGAAAGAGCCCAAGGCCACAAATCACTAGAAAGGACAGAACAATGGGATTCATTTAGCAACTTCACCAACCTGGCTGCGGCCATATAATTTTTTTTTTGTAATTTAAGTTTGCGCCTCATGGAAACAATATAGGCCCTTGGAGCACATACATTACGGTGACCTATTGCTGAGTTAAGATACAGACTGGTGGAGAGCAGGAAGCCACAAAGGCCTGTGTTCAGGTCCCATCTCTGCCATATCCTGGCCGTGTGACCCTGGGTTAGCTATTTAATCTCTCAGATCTCTAGGCAGCTCTCTAGGACCATAAGAAATACAGCAGTAGAATATTTCTCAAAAACCTGGGGCATCCTTTCCCACAAATACACATTCCATCAACAGGAAGGGCAGCATGCTAAAGAGACAAAGATAAAGGGGCAGACACACTTGACATTTTTATGGGTGCATGTGTGAAAGGACACCTTATTCTTCAAATACTACAAGGCTGCCTATGTCTTTGGGTGATGCTATCACTCCACTTCTGATGGGCTTAGTTCCCTTGGATAGATTCCCTTGGATGGGATGCAGGGATCTTCTAATGAGGGAAGAAATTACCTGTACAGAAGCAAGAGTTGGAAAGTGAGACAGAGATTTGGAAGGAGGAGGCTAAGGTGAAGGAGATAGCCAGGGGATGGATGGTGGGCCCCAGATTGGGTAAGATAACTGGAAAGTTCTGCAATCAGAGCCCAGGATCCTAGGGGAGGGAGTCCAATTTCCAGTGGGAAGAGGCTAAGGAGGGGCCCCCCGGTACAGGCTATGCAGCTTGAAGAGGGCTGGAAATTTTCCTGGAGTGGTAATGGCTAACAATGGTTGACAGTGTTACCCGTCTTACATAATTGTTTGCATTTGAACTAGAGCTTTGGACACCTTAACTCAAAGGAATGAGTAAGGTTGATATTCTACAGTGATACTGTAGATGGAAGAGGAGCGTTCATCTTTTAATCTAGCATGTTGCAATAAACAATTTCTAGCCATCTATTGTGCTGAGAGCACTGTAATGGGTGGTGGGGAACATACAAAATTAACTATAATGTAATTCTTACCCTCAAGAAGGTTGCAATTTATACCAACATTGTACATATAGTACACAATATTACACAATGTGAGATGGAAGGGTGAAAGCAGTTATCAAGAACCTACTGTGTGCCAGGAACTGTGCTAAGAGCTTTCCAAATACTATCCTCACAACAACCTTGTGAGGTTGGTGCTATTTTTATTCTCATTTTACAGTTGAGGAAGCTGAGGCAGACAGAGGTTAAGTGACTTGTCCAGGGTCACACAACTTGTAAATATCTGAGTCCATATCTGAACTTGGGTCCTCCTGTCTCTAGGTCCAGTGCTCTATCTAGCTGTTGCTAACATTAGATTTTTATAAAACAAAGCACTATGTGAAGGGAAAGGTCATTACCAACTGGGAGAATCAAAGAAAGCTTCCTAAAAGAGGTAGTTTTGGATAGATTTAAAGAATAAGTAAGAATTTAGGAGGTAAAGAATGAGAGGGATGTCATTCAAGTCAAGTCAACTAACATTAAGTGCCTTCCATGTTCCAGGCCCTGTGCTAAGCACTAGAGACACAGAGAAAGGAAAAAGTAATCCCTGACCTTAAGAAGCTCACAATCTAATGGAGGCATTCAGGCTTGGTAACAGTCTTCAGCAAAGGCATGAGAGACCAGTGTGTTTTTAGAGGCCATAGAGTCGTCTACTTTGTCTGGAATGCAGAATGCATAAAAAGGAACATAACATGAAATATATCTGCAAACATAGGGCTGGCATCTTAAATACAAGGCAGAATGGTTTGCACTTTATTTGGGAGACAGTAGGGAGCCATGGCATATTCTTGAGTAGAGGAGTGACATGACCAGATCTATACATAAGAAATATGACTATAGCAGTGGTATTAAGGATGAATTGGGGATGGGAAGGGAATGAAGTTAGAGAGGTCTTTTAGGAAGCTACTATAATAGGATTTTCTTTTTTATTAGAAATGTGATTTCATTGGCAGAGAAAAGGCTCAGAGGGCCCTCTACTAATGCATATGTTCAACTCTTCTGTCACTTATAGTTTTAGAGAATTATCTGGGGGTCACTGAGCAATTAAATGACTTATCTAGGGCTATATGTATGTGTCAGAAGAGGGATTTGAACTCGGATCTTTCCAACTCTGAGGTGGCTCTCTGTGCACTATTCCACAGTACATAGTCTAAGCTTGCTATTGAGGGTCTACAACTTTGATGGTGGTACAGGGAAATCAAACACTTCCAGAGATGTTGCACAGCTGGGTAGAATTCGTAGGATGGGGTAACTGATTAGATATGAGAAGTGAAGACAAGACTCAAAATAGCCCAAATTTAGGAACATGAGAATCAGAGTGAAGGAATGGTGGTGCCATAGACTAAGAAGGTGAAGCTGCTAGGAAGAAGGTTGGGGTGGAAGAATAAAAAAGATGCTTTGAGAAATGTTGAATTGAAGGTGCTTGATGGGACACTTGGAGGAGATGTCCTGAACACAGATGGGGTTTGGATTTCAGCACCATGGTCAGTACTAGACCTGGAGATCTGACAGCTATCTCTGTAGAGATGATAATCGAATCTCTGAGAATGAATGACATTGGCAAGGCAGAGAGTGGAGAAAGGGAAGAGAAGGTTAAGGGCAGACTCTAATATGTCTTCTTTTCTACATGCTTTACATTTTTTTCTTTTTGTGAGAAATAGCATCATGATTCTCTGATTCTTTGGGGTTCAACACCCCTAAATTAATATCACATGTGAAGTTTTACACAGGTCATTGAGAGGTATGGACCAGCCTTGAACACGGCATGCAGTTAGCAGCACTGCCTTCCTTATTCTCACTAGAACAGGAGGGAGTCCCAGTTTCATGCAATATTCAGTTAGTCTGTAAAACCACCCTGCTTGCTGAGATAACTGGCTTGCCTTTGATGTTTCCTTTTCCATATACACTCCTCCAGCCTGAGCTAAATTCTTGTAGGTTTTTCTCTGCCTGGTTTTTTGGAATGATTACATTAAGTGGGACAGCTGTATAAGTAAGTTTTGCAGATTTATTATTTGCATCAAGCTGCCTAGTCTGCTTGCTAAGGGATTTTGAGGGTTTTTTTTTACATGTTATTAGAGTTTTAACCCAATCCATCTTGTATCAGCTACTTTCTAAATTGCTATTCAGTTCTTACTTAAAGGACCATGTTAATGCGATTATAAACTCAGATTTATGGCCTCATTTCTACTACACGATCTTAAGACCAATTATATTATGTGCTATTATTATCTCCAGCATGGAGACTTCTTTGATCCTTGCTCTGTCTCTTCTCACTACTAGATCCTTCTTTCTAATTACTTTATATTTATTTTGAAGATTTTGCATCTACATATATATATATATACGCATATTCATGTTGTCTCCTTGAAGGATTGGTTGTTTTTGTCATGGGATCATAGGATCATGGGATCATGGGATCACCAATTTAGAAGTGGAAGAACTCTCAGGAGCCACAAAATCCAGCCTTCTTGTTTCACAGATGGGGAAAATAAGGACCAGAAAACTTAAGTCACCTGCCTAAGGTTAACCAAAGAAAAGGTGATATAGCCAGGATTTAAACATCAGCCACCTGACTATACATCCAGAGTTTTTTCCATGGTGCTATAGATTAATAAATGCTTAGTGGTTGGTTGATAAAATAAGCCATGAAATAATTGAGTCACAAAATATCATCCATCATACTATCACTAATTCATCAGGCATGTAGTAAGTACTACTAGTACTACTACACACCAGAAGCTATTCTAGGGTCAGGGATAAAAGACAAAAACAAAACATTTTCTTCTTTCTTGGAGTTTATATTCCATTGCAGAAGTAGAAGGTCCAACAGGTACATGCATAAGTAAACACAAAGCAATTAGCTGGGTGGCTGAGAGGGAGGGAGGATATTTGTAGTTGGGAACATCAGAAAAAGCAGTGCATAGAGCCTGGGGCCTAGATTCAGGACGACCTGAGTTTAAACCCAGCCTTAGACACTTACTAGCTATGTGACCTTGGGCAAGTCACTTACTCTTGTTTGTCTCAGTTTCCTCATCTGTCAAATGAGCTGGAGAAGGAAATAGCCAACCCCTCCAGTGTCTTTGTGAAGGAAACTCCAAATGGAGTCGTGAAGAGTCAGACATGACTGAGAAGCTATTGAACAATAACAACAATTTTGGGGGGTGGTATTTCCCAGTTTACAATTAGGAACATCAGAAAAGGCCTTGGGTAGCATGTGACATTTGTACTGAGTTTGGGAGGAAGCTAATGATTCTAAGAGCTGGAGATGAGGAGGGGGCACACTCCAGAGAGGGGGCACATCATAGCTGGAGGAGAGCTACTCCAGCCCCTTTGTGTTGCAGATGTGGAAATTGAGAGCCAGGGAATGGAAGAGATTAGCCTCCAGATCAAAGATGAGTGACTGTAAGAATTAGGGCTAGAAGTCAGGACCCCAGCTTCCAGTCCACTGTTCTAAGCACAACTTTTCCCTTCCTATCTCCCCACTGTTGCACATTATCCCCTTCACCTGGAACACTCCACTCTTCTCTGATTATCCAAATTCAATTCACTCTTCAGGACACAGATACTCTCCCACCTTTTCTGACAACCTTCCTTTACCACCTTTGTTCACAATGGACACCCTGAATTTTTATGGAAGGAAGGAAACAATCACTTGCTAAGCACTTACAATATACTAAGCACTGTGCTAAGGGCTTGGGATACAAATACAAATAAAAAGAAAGACAGCTCCTGCCTTCAAGGAGCTTACATTCTTTTTTTTTCCTTTTTGGAGGGCAATTGGGGTTAAGTGACTTGCCCAAGGTCACACAGGTAGTAAGTGTTAAGTGTCTGAGGCTGGATTTGAACTCAGGTCCTCCTGACTCCAGGGCAGGTGCTCTATTCACTGTGCCACCTAGCCACCCCCAGGGAACTTACATTCTAATGAGGGAAGATAGTCCATAAAAGGAAGGAAGGAGGAGAAATAGGAAAATCTTCCACATGAGAGCATAGTTCCACAGCCATTAGGAACATGGCCAGGAGGAGAGTTCAAGAACAGCTTGGATGTATTCACCAAAAGGAGGCCCCAGGAAGAGCTCACCAGCGTGAGATGGGGTCAAGCCTTACCGAGGGATATTTCAGGTTGAGAAGGTAGAAAGGATGATGAGATGTTCTAAAGTAAGGATGCCCCAGACACTGAGGGATGCTCTTTGTAAGAGGATGTACTTGTTAGTCATTTAAGTATGCACTATCTTTTGTATTATTATTTTTTTATGTGCAGAGACTCTATCTCCCCAACTATTCTATAAACTGCTCGAGGGAAAGCATCATATCTCATATTTTCTTGAATTCTGCTCAGCACCTGTCAGAATCCCTAGAATATAGGAGATAGTCAATAAATGTTTGTTGCTTGCTTAATTCTAAATTATTGCCAAGCATGATAGGTCCTTGGTTCTGTATGATGGCCAACTATTATCATTTTTATTATCTTCACCATTATTACTAAACCTGACAATCCAACTCTTGGCTCAGAGCCTAGAAGAGAAATCATAAATCCGCAGGGGGAGCCCTCTTCCAGTGGGCAAGAATCTGGCTCTCTCTGGAGCAAGAACTGCTGATGGGAGGTTTTCCTTCTTCTATCCAGGAGGTTTTATTCCTGGCACTGTGCAGCTAGGATGTGAGAAAATGGTTTGTTATCACTATTAGAAATATAAGGGCAAAGTAATGGTGACCTTTGTTTAACTATTCTATCATTTTCTTTTCAGGAAGATACAACATGAGAGATGATAAAAACCCTTCAGGGCAGCCAAACAGTTGGAGTGGGGAGTCTCTGAGACATAGCTTGCTGGTGAAGTGTATTTAATAACTGAGTCAAACTTTCTGGGAGAAAATCTGGAAGCAATCAGTCATTCAAGTGAAAAATACTATCGTCAGGGCTTCTGAGGAGTAGGAGTAATGGAGCATAGAGCATTCAGCTGTCTAGGATCTACTAAATAGCCTCATCACAAACTCCAACTGAAGCCTTAAAATCAGTGGAACAGTAATATATGGTTTGGAAATTACAGTGGCTGTAAGAGGGGTGGGGATAGGACAGCGTTTCAGAATCCATCCATCCATCCCAGGCTCCCCATCCTTAGCCCATGGGGCACAGGGAAGCATTAGCACAAAGAACAGAAGAGTTGGAAGCCATCTAGTCCAACATGGACCTGGCCAAGAATCCTTTCTAGCCTCTGCTTGAAGACCTTCAGTGAGGAGGAAACTAATTTCCCCCTAAAGCAGTCTAGTTCCCTTTTCCACAGCTCTAGTTGTTAGGGAGATTCCTCCTTTGTCCCCCTTAAATAAGCCTAGATCTGCCTCCCTTAATCCGTCATCCCTAGCCTGCCCTCTGGGTTCAGGTGGAAAAGTTTAATAATCACTCTTGCACATGGCAGCCCTTGAAGATACTAATATGCTTCTAGGCCTTCTTTTCTCTAGGATGAACATTCCTAGTTCCTTCATTCAGTCCTTGTAATCTTATGTTCTCCAGTTCTTTTATCAAGGTAGTCATTTACATGACTTGTTTACGTCGTCGAGCCAGGAAGATCTGAGTTGAAATCCTGACTCAATAGTTTACTAGCTGAGTGACCTGGGGCAAGTCCCTTAACCTCTCACAGCCTCAGTTTCTTCATCTGGAAAATGAGGATAATAATAGCACTGACCTCCCAGGATTGTTGTAAGGATCACATGAAATAGCTCCATAAAGTACTGTATGAATCTTAAAATGGTATATAAATGCTAGATATGATTATTATCATTGTTTGTTAACAGTTGTGGTCACCCTCTTCTGGATCTACTGCATTTGTCTATATCTTTCCTAAAATGTAGTATATAGAGCTGAACACAGGATTCCAGATGAGGCCTGATCGAGGTAACTTCGCTGTTGTTGGCGTTCAGTCGTTTCTGACATTTTGTGAACCCTTGAACCATGAGGTCCATGAGGTTTTCTTGGCAAAGATACTGGAGCGATTTGGCATTTCCTTCTCATTGGATTCAGTCCTTTTGTCAGGCAATCAGAGGTTAAGTAACTTGCTCCGGGTCACACTGTTAGGAGCTGTCTAAGGCTGCATTTAACTCAAATCTTCCTTACTCTAGACCCAGTGCTCTATCCACTGCCCACCAGGTATCTCTTCAAGGCAGACATTGTAGAATCATTTACCTCATTTATTTCACACAGTATGCATATTTCCAAATACAGCCTAGACCAGTGGTATCAAATTCAAATAGGAACAGGGGCCAAATACCATTACCTATGTTTTATTGTATTTTTGTTTGTTTTGTAAAATATTTCCCAATTACATAATAATCCAATTGAGGCACTTGGGAGTATTGTGGGTCACTTGTTTGACATTGTTGGCCATTTGTTTTCTTGACTGCTACGAGACAGTGTTGACTTACACAGAGCTTGCAGTTCACTAAAACTCCCAAATCATCCCCCCTTCTCCCTGCCAGAAACTTTTATATTGCTATAGCTCTATCTACCTCTCTGTAATTGTAAAGCTGACTTTTTGAACACAAGTATAAAAAAGGATATTTTCTTGTCTTATTCAATACAGTCCATTGTTCTATACTGTGAAGGTCTTTTTGGATCCAGATTTTGTCCTCAAATGTGCTAGCTATCCCTCCAGGCAGTGTGTAATCCAACAATCTGAAAAGGATAATATTCATGCTTTGATCCAAGTCACTGATGAAAAGGGCAAATATACCAGGACTCAGGACAGATGTCTAGGAACTCCATTAGAGACCTTTTCCAAGCTAACACTTACCCATTAATGACTACTTTTGAGAACTCTGGTCAATTACTTTTGGTCATTTGATCAATTCTAAATTGACTTATTGTCTAGCCCATATCTCCCAGTCTCATTCAAAAGATAACAGTAGAGATTTTGTTAAATATTTTGTTCAAATTAAAATCTACCTTAAAGTCTACTATGTCTTCACTGTTCTCTTGGTCTACTGCTCTAGTAATACTGTCACAAAAGGAAATGAGTTAGTTTGGGGTGATCTATTCTTGACAAAGCCATCCTAGCTTTTAATGATCTTTAGTTCTCTTTGTAAATTCTCACAAATATCCCTTTCAACAATGTGTTCTAAAAGTTTTTAAAGAAGAAAAGTCAAATTCGTTCATCTATAGTTCGATGATTCCACCATTTTTCTTTTTCAAAATGTTGAGATCAAACACACACATGTACACACATACACACATATACATACATATGTACACACACATATATATGTATATATACATATAATTTTTTCCCCTCCTGTGGCACCTATCCTATCTCTCATGATCTTGTAAAGATCACTACCACTGACTCAATAATAACACTTGCCAATTCTTTCAGTACTTTGGCATGCAGTCCATTTGGGCCTCATAACTTGAACTCATTGAAGACAGCTAGAAGCTGTCTGATTGTCACATGACTTTTTTTTAAGGTCTGTATTCCTTGCTGTTCACCTTGGCTCTATCCTTCTCAGTCCAAAGATCATTCTCTTTGAAAAATAAAATGGTGCAAAACAATAATGGAATACTTTTTCCTTCACTTCATCATTTTGGCACTATTCTATTCTCCTTTAAAAAACCAAACAAACAAAAAACCCACCAAAAAAACCAACTCTTGTTTATTTTTTGCTCTTGCCCCCAACGCAGCAAAAATTCGTTCACTTTTGCTCTCTTTAGCATTTGTCACCAGCCACAGGCCACTATGGGCTTTAACATTTCTCATAATTCTTACAAGGCTATTTTGCTATCACCACTTTAGTTCATTCTCTGTTACTTTCTCTTGCTTCCTTCTGTACATGTATCTAAAAAATTTAAGTTGGTCAACCAGTTCTCTGTGCAACCACTCCTTTCTCCCTTTTCCTCCTCATTGGAACAATTTCTGTTTCTATTTTCAAGATTTCTTGATAGCTTCCCATCACATTTAGGGACCTACTTCCCCTGAAAAAATATTAAGCCATGGGGTACTACTTATTTTTTCTCTGAACCCTCTGAAAAATCTTTTCCAGAATCTTGGGTACATGTCAAACTATGTCTGGCTTTCTTCTCTTTCTTCATCATGAATTCTAGGATAGACTATATCAAGTTTAGGTCTACCCCTTGTCATTTCTTTC
The DNA here is from genome assembly GCF_028583685.1 of Petaurus breviceps papuanus. NCBI lineage: Eukaryota > Metazoa > Chordata > Mammalia > Diprotodontia > Petauridae > Petaurus > Petaurus breviceps. The sequence continues at coordinate 10,237,471 of NW_027186372.1, forward strand.
ATCTTTTAGAGGAAAAAAAAGGATCAGTAATGCAAACCACAGATGTATTAGCTGCTCTGCTTTTGAATGATAGACAGCATTAGATGATGCCCAGGTATTTCAAGTTCCTATAACATGCTTCTGTGCTAGGTTTGTGATCCACTTCCCAAACTCCTTATGTAATTGCTCTTTCTTTCTAGGTAGCTCTGGGGAAATGTTGAACTTTAGCATTTTCATTAGCCAGTCCCAAGGTGCACTCACACTCACACACACACATACACACACATCATAATCAGCATCTTCTGGACCCAGAATATTGCCTCCTGGTGCTGCTACCAAGACATTTCCTCTGAGAGGTAAGGAAAAAAAGCCAACAACTTCATGATGTTGAGACAAAGATCCAAGATACCTACCAATTAGCTGAGCTTTCCTCTTGGCTCACAGATTTCACCTTTATTACTAATCAGCTACTGTTCACAAAGATGGCCAACAAGCTTGTGGGCAAGTCTGTGCCCAGCAAGGGAAGCACAACTCAAAGTCTAAGCATTACTTGGAATATTCTCTATTTGCTCTCTGAGTTCAAATCTTCTCTCAGGTATTTATGAGCTTGGAGACTCCGGGCAAGTCACTTAACCTTTTCATGCTTAGTTTCCTTACCTACAAAATGGGAATAATAACATCTACCTCACAGGGTTGTTGTGAAAATCAAATGATAATATATAAAAGGTGCTTTGCAAAAACAAAACGAAACCCATATAAATGTTAGTCATCACTAGTGCACATATATTTTTATTACTGATTAAATTCTCCTGATTCATGCTGCTCCAGTCTTATAAATGAGCCCAGTCAGTAAAAACACAACCTAATATTTATTCTCAAAACAACTTCATGGGGCAGCTAGGTGACACAGTGGATAGAGCATCCACCCTCCAGTCAGGAGGACCTAAATTCACATCCAGCCTCTGACACTTACCAGCTGTATGACCCTGGGTAAGTCACTTAACCACAATTCTCCCCCACCCCCCCACTTCTCATGAGATGTATGGGCCAAGTAACAGAGGAGACAATTGAGCTATGTAAGGTCACATAGCAAATTAGTGTCAAAGCCAGGACTAGAATCCAAGTCTCCTCCCTCCTAGCCTAGAGGTCTTTCCACTATATAGAGCAATGAAAAAAACACTGAGAAATCACCTTCACCTAAAATATTCCACTTATAAACAAAATGGAATGACTTAATTAGGAAATAGATTTCCATAAAATGTATAACAATTTAATAGAGAATTTTGTTTTTTTTTCTCCCTTATGGAGTTTAAAAACCAGCTTATACCAAGCATTAACATAATTGTCAGAAGCTAATGTGTCCTTTAGGTAGCTATATGGCTTCCCAGGTCCTGGGGGAAGAGATGGTATTTTCCCTGAGGCTGGTACTCCTGAGAAGGCAGTATTGGAGGGTGAGGAGACAGGGAATAGAGGAGGGTTTTCTCCAGGATTTAGATTCTAGGGGAACCTGTTGCTTTCTGAGAACGTAGAATGTTAAAGATAGAAGAGATCCTAGAACATAGATTAGAGCTGAAAGTGAATTTTAGAATATAGGATGTTCAAGTTGGAAGGGTCCTTCCAATTCACTAAGTATTTGAAGGTTTGAGAGCTGAGAGGAATCTTGGAATGTGAAGTATTAGAGCTGAAAAGAGTCTTAAAGATTATTTAGTCCATCTCCCTAATTCTACATAAGAGGAAGTTGGAGTCCAGAGAAATGGAGTAATTTATTCAGGGTTCCAGAGCTAGTTAAGACTGAGCTAGGATCATATGGCACCTTCTCTGTGTTCACTCCCCCAACTCACACTAGCACTGGCAGATTGTATCCCAGAGAGGTGTGACTACTACTCTTTCTGAGTTCTGGTTTACCCTTTGGGGCTATTCTCAGCCACTATAGCTCCTGAGACCCCACTGATATACTTCCAATTAAGAATCAGTCCAGTGGAGTCACTTAGCTCTAAGCAAAGGCATGCATTAAGATAGTGTGGTAAGAAAAGTAATTATAAAACATTTTACCCATAATCCCAGGGTGCACTATCCCATAGATACCCATGGTATTCATGGGAGGAAAGGGCTCCCACTTTGAGTACAATGGTAAGAGGCACATGTGGCAAAGGGATAACTCATAACTCCTGATACCGGAAGTACTTTTGTTTTTCCCACCTAACGTATCATAAGTTCTATCCTTTGCAATTAGAGCCCAAGTATACTGACGCCTGAGTCAGTTCTTTTTACATCCCAACGGCACCAGGATGCCATAACTGAGTCCCAGTCGTTTGTGTCCTGGTTGTGGATGCTGGGACCATGCTTTACTCTCTTTTCAAGGGTCATGTTGAAGTCTCCAATAATCAGAGATCTTGATGTGTCCCTTGTCTCCAGAATTAAATAACAGAAGACGTTAAGGAGGGAAGAAGGTCGTAGAAACAACCAAAAAAACCAACCAGAAGCATTTATTCAATGGCCCCTATGTGTCAGGCACTTTGCTGAGTGTTAGGTGGGGAAAAAAAACAACAACAAAAAGAAACAGTTCCTGCCCTCAAGAGGCTTATGTCCTACTAGGAAGAAGCAACATGTGCAAATGCACGTATTTTATACACATAAGATAAATACAAACTAATTTCATTTGGGAGGACTAATAACTAAAATAATCAGGAAAGAATTCAGGTGGGAGGTGACATAGAGCTAAATCTTGATGGGAACTAAGATGTACAGCTGAAAGAAAGACTCCAATTATGAAGCAAAACTCCCTGGGTGGGGGGTTATTTAAAAGAAATGCTCAAACACCGTCAAGTCATCAAATTCTGCCAGAACCCATAAGAGATGATGGTCCCAGAGCCAATGATGAGGCTGATACTGCCAGATATAAAATGAATCAGTATTCCTCATACAACGTCTCTGCCATGAATGATTGCCCCAATAATGGGCTTCTGTACCACCACAGTTGATCACTGGGCTGTAATTCATCCAAGACTACACATGCAGCTACACTTCTTTAGGAAATGCCATTACTTTAAGGGCCCTCTGACCACTGATCACCTCGAAACCGACAGCCATTAAAATGATAAGGAGTTTAGCCTTAAACAAGATTCACTTGTCCCAGCTCCTCACTAATGGTAGGGAAGCCCCATCCCTCTCAAGGTACTTAGCCATCTGGCAAGAGGAGAAATACGGGGTTCTCCGGAGTAAACTCATTCCCCTTGTTGACATAACTGTCCCAGAAACATTAGTTCTTTATTACTGCTTGACCTTCCTTTAACCCCAATAAGCTAATAAGATGCTCCCCACTCCCCAGAGAAGGTCCATCACCTTCAGGTCTTGAATAAAAGGTAGAAAATGAAGCAGGTGGGCTCTGAAGCAGGGAGGCCACCTCCTCCACAAAGCAATCTCTGATTTTTCTGCCTCCTCAGGATTTCTCCTTTCCCTGAATTCCTTTCTATTCATTCTCAAATGGCTATTGAGCTCCTACTCTGGACATGCAAAGAGAATTAAGACATGATGACTACCTGAGGAGAGCTTTTAGTCTAGCAAAGGAGAAAGAATATATGAAGAGATGCAGTCAGTTGATAAACATTTATTAAGCACCTATGAAGTGCCATGAACTGTGTTAAGTACTGGAGATGCAAATTTAAAAAAAAACCACAGTGCCTGCCCTCAAGGAGTGTACAACCTAATGGGGAAAAGCAACACACAAGAGGAACCTGAAAAGCTTGGGGTATGGGTGGAAATGGCAGGGAGAAGGCACCCAGAGAGTACAGATAATGCAGAAATCCAAAGGAGTGCAGCCAGGGTGGGGGTGCAATTAAGAGATGGCTGGTCTGGGTGTCCTCCTTAAATGGAGGCTTGGAGAAGAACTCACAGAGAGTACTGATGAGCTGTGAGTACAAAGGGTGATGAGATCTTGCAGGATGGTGAGGTTGCTGCTGCTGAGGCTCCTTCAGGAATGATGGAGAAATCCAAATGACTCAACATTACTCAAAATGTAGCCCAAGTCTGATTAAGTACCATGGGGTCAAGATGGGGTCAAGGTGTTATGAGAACAAGAGGCTATCACTTCTGGTGGGGTTGGGGATACGGAAGACTTCATGGAGTAGGCAGCATTTGAGCCAGGCCTGCATTATCTTGTATAGTCCTCTAATTTCTTCCCTCACAAATTCAAGATTTAGCCCCTATTTGGACTGTAAGTTCTCCAGATCAAGACTATGTGTAAGCACTCAATCAAGACTTGCTGAGTTAGCCCAGTCTCATCAATTGCTTCCTTCCCACTTGCCCACAGTACTTTGTGCTTGGGAAGTCACCAAAGTACTTGGTTTTATACCCTACATTCCCTTCTTCTGGTGCCTCCCAGGGCCAAGAAGGGGAACTTGAGGAACAATATCAGTGTTGAGAGATTCTGTACTCATTTGAAATCTTTTGCCAATGCCAATTGCTCGGAAACTTCTCATTCAGCTTTGTGTAGGGTTATCTGGGGGTCTACATTTTTATTTTCTTTGGCCTTTAAACCATAGGGAAAACTCCACTGGATTCAACCCCAAGGGAGAAGCTAGGTACAGAAGACCCATGTACACTAATAATAATTCACATTTCTATTACATTTTTAAGTTGACAAAATCTTACCTTGAAACTATGTGAGGTAGATAGTGTAAACACTATTATCCCCATTTCACAGATGATGAAATCAAGGGCTCCCAGGAAACCAAGTTAGTATCTCTATATGCAGTCCATTTCTTCTGCATATTTCTCCAGTCTCTGGAGTCCTATCTAGCACCATTTTAAAGGCCCGACCTAGGGAGTATGAACTAGCCATGAATTACTAGTCATCAATCTCCAGTCACCATCAATTCCATATCAATCCACAATAAAAACTCAGGGTAAGGTGAGTTAATATCCTTTAACAGAGTTAACCTTGTCAAACAAGTTTCACACCTTGTTAAGGAGACATAATCAATGCCAGAACAAAGGACCACATCACTGGGCAAAGCAACAGGGACTGAAGAAGGCTGAAATACTATTTGTTGCTTCTTTCACAGCATTACAGCCCAAAGAAGCACAAGTATCTCCCGACGTGTAGACCCAATAGTTGGCTATCTATGTGGTCTGATGGAAAGGGCACCGAAAGACCCACTCACCCCAGAATACCTGCCCTCTCCTCATCAGCTGCTGTCATGTTGCCAGAAAATCCCAACATTAGATACACTCCCTTAGGGCCTGTCTCCCCACACTTTGAGCTGACAGAACATTTGCAACCAAGCTCCATTCCCCAGAGGGGACAGAGCTGTCACACCACCCCACTCCCTTCCCACAGCTCCTTCTCCTAGATGAGGAGAGTAGGATATAATGACAGTTTGGCTCATTTGACCAGGATCTGCCAATGTTTGATGCCTGAGGACCTGGGGGAGGGATGAAGGGCAGAGTAGCATTAGAAGGGGGGAAAAAGGGTGATCTGTGATCAACCTGCTCTCTTTGCTTTCCCATTCAGAATGCTGGGAGTTGAATTCTCTGGAGTTAGACTACTAACTCTTAAACTATTAAGAGTATTCCCAGTTGTCTGAAGAGATCCTAGGATAAGGGGATTCAAGGAAGAAAATTGTCTTTGTGGGATTGCTTGCTGGTTGAATCAAGTCTTCCCTTTCCTTACTCTGCTCAGACTCTACCTCAGATGCCTCCTTAGCTGCAAAAAATAAAAGTTATTAGGACAAAAGATCACTGAAGCATATGAGAAGGAGATGTTCTTTCAGAGACTTGATCCATGACAGGAAACCATTTGGAAAAATCATAATGGATTTGTCAGGGTCGGTAATCAGAGGGATCAGACAAGCTCTAGACCTTGGAGAAATTGCCCAGACTGCTCCCACTCTCCATTTTGCAGAGGAGAAAACCGTGGCCCAGAGGGGGGAAATGATTTACCCACACAAGTAGTAAGGTGCAGAACTGAGATTCAAGGCAGATTCCTCTCTCTAGCTCCATATGCAGTGTTTTTAACCATCATACATCACAGTCTCTGTATAGTGTGGGTGGGAGGGGTGGAAGAAACATAAGCTTTCCCCATTGTGTCGGGGGAGGTAGTGGGAAAGATGGTGGGAGGGGAAATATTAAGGCTGATTGTATGCACTAGAGTAGAAAAGTGACTAGGAAATCTTTCATTTAAGGAAAAAATAGTTGGAGGAGGGCAAAATCCAGTGCATGTGTGTATAGGGGTGTGTGGGGTGGGTATTGGTGATCTAAAGAACAGTTTAACAACAGGGACAGTTGTGCTGGTAGAAGGGGTAACCCATACCCCAGAGATTCTTGTCTGTACTCCTAAAGAGAGTCTGTGGTGAAGATGGGCTTCCAGAAGAGGGGCATCATGATGACAGAACCCTGAGAGAGGGGTATTGCAAGATCTCTGGATAGTGATGGTCAATAAAGTGTAAGACAAAGGACCTTCCCTACTGAGAGTAAGCCCCCAGAAATTGATGGTGCCTCTGGACAAAGTTCTGGATGCTCTGTCCTGGTTATAGTTCTGCATCTGAGCCCTGGGCTTGACTGTTCCTCTTAGGTGGCAGCCTAGTCACCAGCAGGGAAGAGACCCCCTAAGCACCAAGCCTAATTCATCATGCCTTTGAGATTGCTCTGGCACTGAGGAAGCGGGAAAATGGTTGAGGGTGGCAGAATTCTATCCTATTCATGTTTCTATTCTCAGACTTCCCTAAGGATGTGGATGTCTCTGACATTTTTCTGTAACCCCTCAAGATCTCCTTCATGGCACCTCAAGGATTTCTGGGGCACTTGCTTTATAACAAAACCACCAGGTTGTAGTTCGTTTCTTTTTTAGGTGTTTTTGTTTGTTTTCTGGATCAGAGAGGTGAAAACTTAAACTTTTTCCTAATCCACCCTCTGTTTAGGTCCCGCAGGGTGTATATACTTTCCCCTTTCCCCCTCCACTCTGCCTTTTTCTTTCTGCAGTGCTTCTTCCTGTCGATACACAGACTACTTTCACCCATCAATTCTTGGTGGGGATTTTTTTTCCTTTGACTGTTTTTTCCTTTAGACAGATAATAAATAAGGCTGTTTGCCAAGGTCATTTTTTACTTTGTCGCAGTGCAGGTAAGGGAGTGTTAAATTATATATAACCACAGCCCAAGCTACTTTTCACTCTCTTGGTGGCTCTGGGATGAGCTGGGCTGGGCTGGTCAGGAATATCTGCCTCCCACCTCCACACACTTCAAATTGACTGGAGAGGTGGGGACCTGAGTAGGGAAATGTCTTGCTACAATTCTTTCCTTGGAAAATGGATGAAAGGGGAGAGGGGAGGGAAGCTTCCTTCATTTGTAGTAAAGACCAATGGGTTCTGGCAAATGTTTTGGCTCAGCTCTCTAACTGGAGGCTGTAGATGGCCTAGGGAAAGTGGGGTGGGACGGGGATCAAGGGATACTTCCCAGCCTGAATGCATTTAGCCACCTTTCCAATTCCTTTCCAAAGGGAAAAAAAGGGTTGGCTGGCAGAATTCATTCCAAATAGCAGAGAGGCCAACAATCATTTTTATTTTGCCTATGTGTATGTTCTTTGATAGTCCCAAAATCATTTTATGTTTGTCCTGGGGATATAGTCTTTGATATTTTTTTAAAAGCAGATTTACCTTCCTAATTATGTTTGTCTCAGGGTAATGTTAATAATAATTTTTATTCCCTAAGCAAAAACTGGTGGTGGGAGGTGGTCGAGAATCATCCTGAATGTAAATAATAAGAGAGCTGAGCTAGGCTTTTAAAATTTGCTACAGGTCATTATCGGTTCTGTTCCATTCAATTCAAGCCAAGTCGATAAGCATTTACTAAGTGCCTACTGTGTGCTTGGCACTGGGGTGGGCCCTGGGGATGGACAAAAATGAAATCAGCTTCTGTCCTTAATCAATCACCATGAATTTTAATTATGTGTACTTTGTTAGATGCCAGAGATAAAAACACAAAATTTGAGGAGCTTGGCAGGAAGGGGAAGGAGGCAAAAGACAAAACATACTTACAAAGGTTTATATCTACATACAGAGTACATACAAGATAATTGGGGGGGGGCTAGTTAGTAGGAGAGGCGTGGGACTTAGGAAAGATTTCATGTAGAAAATAGCTTTTGATCTGGGTCTTAAAGGAAACTAAAGATTCTAACAAACGGAGGTGAGGATAAAGAGTGTCCCAGGAGTTAAGGAGCAGGCAGATAGGAAATGGAGGAGATGGGAGATGGAGCGCAGAGAAGGAGGAGCTGTAGGGAGACCAGTCTGGCTGGCCCACAGAGTGCACGCAGGCAGGCCGGGAAGGGACTTTGGGGCCAGATTGCAAAGAGCTTTCACGGTCAAACAGAGAAGTTTCTATTCCACTGGGCATGTGTGGAGTGGTTTCTCCACAAATAGAGAATTAGGAGTGGGGCTGTATTTGCAAATCAGCCGACCCTGAGTTGACATGGTGCTGTCCACGGCTGTTGTTTTTTCCCTCCTCCATTCTTTAATCATTCCTCAACTACTCCAGGCTCCACACAATGCAATCCTCTCTCTGTTCATTCTCTTCCTTAGGAGGCTGTACTGACCCCTTCTTCCTTTGCCTTCTCTATATCCCCAAGCTCCCTCTGTCCTTGGGCCTCTAATAGTGAGTCTCCACATGACCTGGGGATCCTTGGTGCCAGACTGTTTGGGCAGATGGTGAGACTAGGGAGCTTCCTGAGAGTGAGCGATAAGGCCCTGGCACAAGCAAGGGAGGCCGCAGGATTTTGTCCTTCCAGTCACACAAATTCGCCTTCGTCTTCTCTGTGTCCTGCTTCTCTGTTCCTCCTGTCCCAATTTAATCAGTTATTGAGTCTATTGATTCTACCCCTCCCTTCACCAGCATCTCTCCACTCAAAGGACCTTAGTTCAGGGCCCTCATGTCTTCTCGACCATTACAGTAATCTGCTGGCTGGTCTCCCTGCTTTGTTTCTATACTCTACCCACTCTGACACAAGACTGATACACCCTCTACAGAATTGCCAAAATGATCTTCCTAAAACATGTCTGACCATGTCATTCCACAGCTCAAAAGTCTTCAATGGATCCCTTCAGATTAAAATACACATTCTTCCACCAGGCATTTAAAGCACTTCACTATCTGACTCTAGACCATCTCTCTAGACTTAGTTCACATCCTTCCCTTTCAATATGCTTTACATTCTAGCCATACTGACTTGTTTATTATTCCTTGAACTCAATATCCTATCTCACCCCTCCGAGCATTTGCACAGGCTGTGTCCCACTCCTGGAATCCATTCCTTTCTCACAGCTGTCTCTTAGAATCCTTAGTTCTCTTCAAGGCTCAGCTCAAGTACTTTTTTTCTATAGAAGGCCTTTCCTCATTTTCCATGTTGTGACTGTTATCCCCCTTGTCAAGAGAGGTAGTGTGGTATGATGGATAGAGTTGGCCCTTCAATACTTACTAACTGAGTGAACCTGGGAAAGTGAAAGTTTCTTTAGCTCTGTGAGAACCTCAGTTTCCACATATGTAAAATGGGACTATTAATAGTAGCTCCTAACTCACAGGATTATTCTGGAGATTAAATAATTTATATAAAGTGCTGTATGAACTTCAAAGCTCTATATGAATATGAACTGTGACTATGATCAAATGTCTTAATACATACTTATTGTTGTACATCTGCTTCTGGTAAAACTCTAAGGTCCTTCCTCCCTATAGCCCTGGGCCTAGAGTAATGAAGATCTGAATTCAAATTCTGCCTCAGATATTTACTCTGCAACCCTAGGCAAGACATTCAATCACTGTCTGCCTCAGCCTCTTCATGTATAAGAAGAGGAAAATAACTTGCTGTGAGAACAACCTGAGTTAATATTTGTAAAACACTTTACAAATATCATGTAAGTAGTAACTATTGTAATTTTTAGGACAAGTAGGCAGCACAGTGGATGGAGTCAGGAAGACAACTTTCTGGGTTCAAATCTGACCTCAGATGTTTACAAGTTGTGTGACCCTAGGCAACTCACTTTATCCTGTTTGCCTCAGTTTCCTCATCTTTAAAATGAGCTGGAGAAGAAAATGGCACACCATTCCAGGGTCTTTGCCAAGAAAATCCCAAATGGATTCACAAAATGTTGGACAAGACTGAACAACAAAAATTATTATTATTTCCTGACACCTAACTTAACACATCACATATACTAGGTGCTCAAGAAATGCTTGTTGAATTGAATTGTGGCTCTGTGAGAATACAACTCCCTCTTGCCCCTGAATTCTACATTTGATATTTGGTCATTCCCTTAACTTTCCCAGGCCTCAGTTTCCTCATGTGCAAAATGAAAGGTTTGAACGACTTGACTTCTGTGGTCTCTTTCTGCTTTATTGCTATAAACCTCTGATGTAGCTACAGTCCAGAGAAACAAAAATGGATGGATAGATGCATGGGTGGATGGATGACCTCTCCTGATCTCTCTTAGCCCTAGGATGCTGTGTTTGGGCTGGGGATCTGCCTGCCTTAGGCAGCACCTCATGCCGGAGCCCAGACAAGCTGAATCAGCTGCAAAATGAAATTGAGACTAGAGGGACAATTGAGCAGCTAATGAAAACTAAAAACAGGAAGAATAAACAGAATAACTGTGTACACACACACACACACACACACACACACACACGCACGCACTCACAATACCCTTTCCTCAGGAAACTATGAAGGATAGCACGGATGGCTTTGAAACTGCCTTTTGGAATTAATATAATGTCTACACAATTCGGCTGCTCTGATGAGACCTGACTGCTGGGCCAAACAGCCTCTCCCTGGGAGCGTCAGCTCTTGAGAATCCCTCCTAGGAACCCAGGCACCGTGAAGTTCACTCCCTGAAGCTGGCCTCTGCTTCTGTGTCTGCAGGGACGGCTTACAGGCTGGTTCACCGTCCAGCTTCAGGTAGGCAATCGTAATCAATCAATCAATATTTCAATGGTGTTTCTTGGGTGCCTACTATGGGACAAGGCACAGTGCTAGGTGATGGGAATACAGAGACAAAAATGAAACCATCTCTTCCCTCAAAGAGCATACATTCTGGCTGAGGAAAACACCCACATGCACCTAAGTATATACAAAGTAAATAAATAATACAAAAGGTGTATATTGTGCTCTCTCTGCTATTTCCTCTACACAGAGAAACCCGGGTTCTGGATATCCAGGTCCGCACACATAACGTGGATCCATGCCAAGCCCGAATCCTCGCTTTCTGTTGGTTCATGCTGCTGCCTTCCTTCTGTAGCAGCTGCTCCTCTCGTGTCCTTCGGGGCCCTGGAGCTAGGATCTTGGTCTGACCTCCCAGCTCTGTCTTGCTTCAGGCTAGACCACGGATCTCAAGCTGGGCGCCTCTTCTAGCCTTGGTCTACCTGGGTGGGTGTTCAAGGAGGACAAGCACCTCTGGTATGAGGGCTTGCTGAGCCCTTTTCAGGGCTGCCCATCCACCTCCGGTGCCCACCTGGCACACAACTCTTAACTTGTGGCTCCGAGAAGCTGTAGCATGCTCAGCAGCCACACCCCAGTAAACCATCTCTGGGGATGGGCTAAACTAGGCTGAGGTAACCAATGGGCCAATGGATCTGTCCGTGAGTTAGCGGCGTGTCTACTCTAAACATATGAAGACTTCCTCCAATGGAATGGGTAGATGTGTTCCAAAGGCCATGAAAGCAGCTGAAGCAGAAACTGTGGGGCACTTAGAGTTCGGTCTGATCTGAGATTCCAAGATCATCCCCTGCATCCTGGGCCATCCCCACTTATCCTGACTTTTGTCCTGCCATTGGACTTTGATATCTCTGGAAGAGAGAGTAAGGCTGATGACTTCATGCAACTGCCTAAATCCAAGTCACGCACAAGTTGACATCACCTGGTGACATCATAAGTTCACTATAAAAGAAAAAGACAAACAACAAAACTTGATTATGAAATGGGGATATAGATTAACCCTTTGTGGGTTCATCCACCAAGAAACAGGGGACCTGGATTCAAGTTCCAGCCCTGCTGTTCATTAGCCATGTGACTTTGGGCCCGTCTCTGTTATGTCTCTGAGCAACAGTTTTCTCATCTACGAAGTGAGGTCATTGACATAGATCATTTCCCAGGTGCCTTCCAGCCTTTGTATTCTATTCCTCTTGTTTCTGAGATGCTTCATGTCAAGCACACGAACATCCCGGGAAGAGATGATGAAGATTTGGATATTTGCGCCTGGGATCACTGGGACAGATAGGTGGCACAGTGGATAGAATGCTGGCCCTGGAGTCAGGAAGATTCATCTTCATAAATTCAAATCTGGCCTTAGATATTTACTAGTTGTGTGACCCTGGGCAAGTCCCTTAACCTTGTTTGCCTCAGTTTCCTCATCTGTAAAAAGAGCTGGAAAAGGAAGTAGCAAACCATTTCAATATCTTTGCCAAGAAAACCCCAAATAGGGTCACGAAGAGTCAAACACAACTGAAATGACTGAATAGCCCTATGATCATCACCAGAGAGGTTCCCAGAGAGAAAAATGGTCCCAGAGACTACACTGGCCTGTTCTGGAGTGAAGTTCCTCCAGACATATTCTATAGCTTACGGGATACCTAACAGTGTCTCATAGTCTAGAGCATATTAGCTCTGGTCTCATAGCACTTGGCTTCAAGTCTCAACTCTGTCCCTTACTATCTATATAAGCTGTGACAAGTAATTTAACCTCCCTGGGCTTCAGTTCCCTCATCTGTAGAATGAGGACATGAGTCTATATGGTCCCAAAGGCCCTTTCTGATTCTTAGTCTATGATCCGATGCTTGACCATACTGAATCTGTCTGAAATGTGATACACAGAAAGCCGTTCTGTTTCTTCAACAAAGCAAATTATTGAAGTGTTTCCAATAAGAATGAGATTAGTATAACAAAGCCTGCTAATTATGGAATTTGGAGTAGCATAGTATCTCAATACTGAAAGAATAAAAGATATGAACAATTTTTAGTAGCATACTTGTACCAAGAGGATTTGAACTCAATATCTTCTGAAATTAAGGAAGATTCTTTATGTAATATCCAAGGGCGATTTGGCCTTGTGGACACAAAGACTGCTTGATAAAGCAAGGATAGCAATCCTAGTCTACTGAGGTTAAATCAGTATGAACAGTTCTCATCTTTTATTCTCTCAGCACTAGGCAATCACTCCATCTTCAACACTTAATTATCATAACCAGCCCAGAGCAGATTGCACTTTTATCTACTCTAATTCCTAAAATACGTGGGCACACAAATGAGAGACAGAGAATTATAGTGATAGTGTGGATGATGAAATGATCCAGGAGGGACAGGATTCATAGACAGACCAGTCATACCCAGAAGCCTTGGGGCTGCCCATATTGGTCACCCAAGAACCCTGCCATTGGCAACCTTGTCTCTACATGGCGATTTGGTCACTGCTGTCTTCCGACAATGTTCTTCAAGCAGGCAGACAATCTGCTAGTTGACTTTGGAGTCAGGAAGTCTTGGATTCAAATTCTGCCTCAGATTATACATATTTGCCTTTTGGAGGGCAATTGGGGTTAAATAGCTTGCCCAAGGTTATATGGCTAGTTTGTGTGTGTGTGTGTGTGTGGGTGTGGGTGTGTATGGGTGTTAAGTGTCTTAGGCCAGAACCTAAGCAGAATGCTTTACTCACTGCACCACCTAGCCGCCCCCCTGCCTCAGATTCTTACTAGCTCTGTGACCCTGGGCTAGAGACCTAATCTGTCTCAGCTTCAGTCTCCTTACCCATGAGAGATGGAGATTGGACCTGGAGGAAGGAAGGCTCTCTACAAATGCATGTCAACGCTTTTTTGGAGAGTTGTGGAGAGCAGAGGCATAAGACATGTTGGCCAAATGTGGCCCATGACAAGCCCCAGTATAGCCCCAAACCAGATTAAAGTACAAAATAAAAATACAATAAAACATAGAGAATACTACATTTTAAAACTAAGTTAATATGCAGCCCAGAGTGATTCTCATGTATGACTTAGTGGCCTACATTTCTATTTGAATTTGATACCACTGACTGAGAGCACTGAGAGGGTGATTTTGATGGTATGTGTTAGAAGTGTCTCTTGAACCCAAGACTTCCTGAGTCTGAGGCCTGCTCTCTCTATATTACACCTCTTGTTCAGTTGTTTCAGTTGTGACCAACTCTTTGTGACCCCATCTGGGGTTTTCTTGGCAAAGACACTGGAGTGGCTTGCCATTTCCTTCTGCAGCTCATTTTATAGATGAGGAAATTGAGGCAGAGTTAAGTGACTTGCCTAGGATCACACGGCTAGTATCTAAGGCTTGATTTGAACTCAGGTCTTCCTGACTCCAGGCTCAGCATTCTATTCATTGAACCATCTACTTGCCCCACTACTACACCACATTGCCTTTCTTTTCTTTCTTTTTTTTTTTGTTTGTCTTTTTGGAGGTGGAAAGACAGGGCAGTTGGGGTTAAGTGACTTGCCCAAGGTCACACAGCTAGTAAGTGTTAAGTGTCTGAGGCCGGATTTGAACTCAGATCCTCCTGACTCCAAGGCTGGTGCTCTATTCAATGCACCACCTAGCCACCCCGGCATATTGCCATTCAGTCTGTGAAATGAGGGTAATGGTTTTGTCAGTCTCACAAGACTGTGGTAAGGATCAAATGAGATAATCCATGAAAAGCATGTTACAAACTTTGAGATGCAATAAAAATACAACTCTTCCCATCTATGATCATGTATCCTATGGAGTGAATGTTTGCTTGTGATGTCCATGATTGAAGGTGGTTGTCATCTGCCCTTAAGCAATCATTTGGTGGGACCTCTTTCTGTGATCCATAACACATGTCTAGTCACAGAACATTCTCTAGAAGTTCTAAGACACTTAGGCTACCACCCCAAAGCACTGCTTCCGACATGGAGGACTGAGGGCTTTACATTCTCAGAACACTGTCCTATTCAATCCAACAATTCAAATACAGGACCAAAGCAACAAAAACAAGAATAACATTGTTTATGAAGCAATTAAGCACTTCACATAGTGTGACAGTATTATGGCATATTAGAGGAAGGGTCAGGAAGACCTGAGTTCAAATCCAACCTCAGACACTTACTAGCTATGTGACCCTGGGTAAGTCACTCTCTTTTTGCCTTAATCCAATGGAGAAGAAAATGGCAGGATGTCTGCCAAGAAAACCCCATGAACAGCATGGTCCATGGGGTCACAAAGAGTTGGACGCAATTGGAATGACTGAACAACAACGACAATATTTGTGGCACTGTGTAGGATGCAAAAATGAATAAGATACTGGCCCTGCCCTCAGAGAACTTACAAGATGGCAGGGGAGAAATTCTTCCTAGAAATCCTTTAACATAAACCATGCCATAGACTATGGTTCCCTGCATAGATGCAGCAGGAGCCAAGTGTTAGGGGAGATATAGGGAGGGGGAGGCCATAGCTAAAGCCACTTCGCGTGTGCACGCACACACACACACACACACACACGATAAATCTCTATATCAAACTGCCTATCAGTCTTTGGTCTTTGTCCTTCTCCCTCATCAACGGGGTTATCAATATCCCCAAAATTCCAGAATGTTCTGATAGTCCCTCTAGCCTCTCATAAAACCCTTCCATGCCTAAGGGTTCCTCTTTTTCAAATAACTTTGGGAGGAATTGGGAGGCGGAATCTTACTGCATTTATGCCACCCTTGCCCTGTTCCCCTCCCTCTTGTCCTCACACTAGGAGGTGAACAAGTGGAAAAAGACAGGAGAAACTACACCCCTCTGACTGTAATCGATGGATGCAGTATATTTGATGGTCTTTGGCATCCGTTCATTTCACAGAATTCTCTGCAGCTGGAGATGCTGCTCCCTCTCCTCATTCAGTTGGACTTTCTGCATCTCCCAGGAGACAGAGCAATTTTTCACAAACAAGCAGGAAACAGCCAGGGTGGGGCCAGACGAGGTGTTACCCAGGAGCTCTTGGGAATTAGCTCCCTCTGCCCCCTCTTGCAAGGATGTTTGCAGGCACGAAGGCCAATGCTTTTATATACTTGGACACTTGGTTTCCTGCTGTGATCCAGAGACCAAGGAAATCCGAGGGAATCAAACCAGGTTTTTTCTTATACTACAGTGAACGGGCTCAGTGATTAGTCTTGGAGACCTCCTGGGGAGATTGGCTGGGGAGAAAGAGTACACATCACTCAGTGGGGGGTGAAAAACAATACAGAGAAAGAACCAAATAAAGACTAAACTCTCTGGCTTATGCTGCATGGCCCTCCCCAGTTTTGCTTCACTTTATAGGCTCAACATTGTTTTGCATGATTTTATTTAATGGCGGCATAGTGCAGTAGAGAGGATATTGAATTTGAAGTCAGAGGGCCTCCGTTCAAAGCCTGGCTCTGTGGCTTACTATAGGAAATGACCAGCTCTCAGCCTCAGTTTCCTCATCTGTAAAATAAGGAGGTTGGACTCGATGCCCCCCAAAGACCTCTAGCTCCAAATCTAGGATCCTATAATCTGATTTCATTAGATGTGCTCTAGGCTATAGAAAAACTGGACCCCTAGAATTACATCCAGCATAATGTGGGAGAGAGATCAATGAATTCTGACTCCGCTGCCTGATTTATAGCCATGGGCAAGTCATTCACCTCCCTGGGCTTCAGCTTTTCCCTCTGTAAAAAAAAAAAAGAGGTTAGAGTAGAAGATGGCTAACCTCCTTTCCAGCTCTTTTATCATTATCCCAAACATTGTAAAAAATAAAAAGAAAATAGTGGAAGGGGGAAGAAAATGTAAAGATAATGAAGAAAGAAAGCAAACCTCAGCTTTGTCCAGGTTTTTAAATGAAGGATGGATAGATCTTCTATAGATTTTTTTCTCTCTCTACAAATCTTTATTCCCCAAAGCAGAAATGAGGAATGAGGACTTGGGAAAAGCTGCCAAAACTTCTGATGACATTCTCAATTCCCTTGAGGGGCTTGGAAGAGGTGCAACTTCCCTTCCATTCAATAAATATCTATGAGGTACCTACTATGTGCCAAGTCCTTTCCAAGGGGAAGGAAGGAAGGAAGGAAGGAAGGAGGGAAGGAAGGAAGGAAGGAAGGAAGGAAGGAGGGAAGGAAGGAAGGAAGGAGGGAAGGAAGGAAGGAAGGAAGGAAGGAAGGAAGGAAGGAAGGAAGGAAGGAAGGAAGGAAGGAAGGAAGGAAGAAGAAAGCAATGATTACAGTGCCTGGCATATTGTAGGTGCTTAATAAATGTTTCTTGATTGATGTCAATGAAACAGTTTTGCTTTTTCGACAAAGCAAATTATTAAAGTGTTTATTCAGTGTGAAAAACGTGATAATTGTGGAATTAAACATTTTAAGTATCATCTCTGTATTGAAGGAATAAAAACAATCATTTTTAGTAGCAGCCTTGTATCAAGAGGATTTGAACCCCAAAGATTTTCAAGTCAACAAGCTTTATTAAGCACCACTTGTGTTCAGAGCACTGTTCCAGGACTGGGAAATATAATGATGAATAAAGCATAGCCCTTGTCCTCAAGGAATTTATAATGTAGAGCAGTTCAGGGGAAAGGGAAAATAGATATAAATACTATTAGTCAAAATAGACTGTGATAACTACATAGGTGTACATACTAAATAGAGGCTTCTGGGTGGCTCAGTGGATAGAATGCTTGACTTGGAGTAAGGAAGACCTGAATTCAAATTTAGCCTGAAGATACTCACTAGCTGTGTGACCCTGGGCAAGTCATTTAACCTAACTTTGCCTTAATCCGTTAGAGAAAGAAATGGCAAACTTCCAGTATCTTTGCCAAGAAAACCCCATGGACAGCATTGGCGTGCTATGGTCTACAGGGTCATGAAGAGTCAGACACACTCGAACTATTGAACAACGACACACCAAATAGGAAAAGAGATCTTAGGAGGGAGAGACTATATCTGGAATTGTATCCCACAGACACAAACCACACAGATTCAGGATAAAGACCAGGAAATAATTCTCCTCAAACTGGTGATCAATCTGTGTGTATCCTTTTTCCCACTGGCTGGACAATGTACTGTTGTTCCTACAAGGAAGCAGCGATCTGACAGATTAACTTTGATTTTTGCAAATAACTTAGAGGTCATCAGAAGGGGAGTCATGAATTCCTTCTCTAGCTCATTTTACAGATGAAGAAACTGCGGCAAACAGGGTTAAGTGACTTGCCCAGGGTCACACAGCTGGTAAATGTCTGAGACCAGATTTGAACTGAGGTCCTCCTGATTTTAGGGCCAGCATTCTATCCACTGAGTCACCGGTAGCCTAGAAAAGCAGATGAGAGCCAGATTGTGGAGGGTCTTAAAATGCCAGATCAAGAAATTTGCATTTTATCCTATAGATAATGGTCAATCACCAGAGTGACCCTAATTGTTGATGATAGTTTATAGAGCATTTGCATTTCAATTTGGTGTCCTTACACCAAAGGTCCCAAATATACTTCCTAATCCAAAGGGATGGTTATCAAATGGGATTCTGGAGCCCATCGAAAGACTGGGCAGTTTCTTGAGCTATAATCTCACTGATGTGAGTATTCCTCTGAAAGCCACAGATCCTTAGGATTTGCATTTTGTAGAATAAGGTTGGAAAAGCAGCATGGGAGATATTTTTGAGCATCATTTCTACCCCACACACATGTACAGGGAGGTGACCATCTGCTCTGCCTTCCTATAGGGCTCACCCTGCCACTGCTACACACACCCAGCACTTAGGACCATGGCTCTGAGAAAGATGGGCTGGTAAGAGGTTGCCATGTATGTACTTGCTATGTGCTAGCGTCAGTGCGGCATAGTGGAGAGAGCCCTAGATCTTGGAACTGGGAGATCTGGGTTTGAATCTCAGCTCTCCTACAGAATATTTAATTTTAGGCAAGCTCCTTCCCCTCTGTGGGCCTTAGTCTCCCTCAGAAATAAAATAAGAGAGGAGATGCCGTGGGCCAGTGGAAACAATACCACATCCAGAATCATGGAATGTGAATTCAGATCCTTCCTTTGATTCTTACTGCCTGGATGATTCTGGGCAAGTTAGTTCTCTCACTTATAAAATAAGAGGGCTGGAAAGAAAAAGAACTGGGTTTGGAGTCAGAGGCCCTGGGCCCCAACATTACCTCTGATGCTTCTTCTTTTTTTTTTTTTTTTTAAAGCAATTGGGGTTAAGTAACTTGATCAAGGTTACACGGCCAGTTATTTCTGGGTGTGGTGCTAAGTATCTGAGCCCGGATTCGATCCCAGGTCATCCCGACTCTGGAGCCGGTGCTCTTACTCACTATGCTACCTGGCTGCCCCTCTGATGCTTCTTTGTTACTTAGTCAGTTAGTCATGTCTGACTCTTTGTAACCCCATTTGGATTTTTCTTGGCAAAGATGTTGGAGTGGTTAGCTATTTCCTTCCTAGCTCATGTTAAAGATGAAGAAACTGAAGCAAATAGGGCTAGGTCTTGCCTAGGGTCACACAACTGGTAAATGTCTGAGACCAGATTTGAACTCAGGTCCTCCTGATTTTAGGGCTAGCATTCTATCCACTGAGCCACCTACCTACCTCTATTGCTGATGCTTACTACCTGTATAACTTTAGGCAAGTAACGAACCTTGCTAGGCCTTAGTTTGGGGTGGCAAGGTAGAATAGTAAATAGTCTTCCTGGGCTGGAGTCAGGAAGACTCATCTTTATGAGTTCAAATCTGGCTTCAGACACTTATTAGCTGTGTGACCCTGGGCAAGTCACTGAACCTTATTTGCCTCAGTTTCCTCTTCTGTAAAATGAGCTGGAGAAGGAAATAGCAAACCACTCCAGGATCTTTGCCAAGAAAGCCCCAGATGGAGTCACAAAGAATTAAACACAACTAAAATGACTGAGCAAAAGCTATTTAAAAAGGGACACTGGACTCAACAACCTCTGACCCCCTTCTAGTCCTGGATTTGTGAACGGATGAACCTGTAATCAGACAGCTTCCACAGTCTCTTCCAGCTTAGAATCCTGTGATTGTATGATCCATATTTCCCCTAAAATCCCCTGAGGGACCTCAGGAAATGTCAACCTTCATACATGGGAACCCTAGGCTGATCACAGGTACACAGTATAGGAGGCCTGTCAATCCTACAACTGGGCACAGCCTTATACTGTCAGCTGTTTGAGGGGGACAGGTAAAATGATCAACGCTTACCCCATCCCCCAATCAAACCCTTGATATGCTAACGTATTCCCCTCTCCCATCAAGGCCTCCCACCCCTCTCTCCAGCACCGTCCCATCCCATCCCCAAGAGAAGAAATGTGCTGATGAGATTCAGAAAACGCCCCCTCCTCTCAGGCACTCACTCTGGGGCCCCAGGAAAGGGGGCTTTTAATAGGGTTTGGCTGTGGCTCTAGCTGGCGCAACGATGCCTGTAGATTTAGTCAGAGAAACACATGGCAAAAAGGTCACATGCTCCAAAATTAACAGGAGGAAAACCTGCCAGGAGGAAAGGATTTGCGTAGAATTTTCATGGGGAGCTTCCTTCTCAAGCATGTGACAAAGAATCCTCGAGTGACTTCTGGGCCCTGGCCCCGCACACTTAGAATAAGCCTGTTATGATCTGTTCCCACTGTCAGAGGGCTCCGTGCCTAGTAGTAACTCCAGACAATGATGTCTTAATTTTAAACCCTGGGGCAAAGCTAAGCCTCATGCCTGTCCTTTGTCCTTTTCTCTTTTTCTTCACTCCTCTCTCCCCATTCATCTGTCTGCCATTTATTGACAAAGTTAGATCCCAGTATATTGTTAGGCAAAGAATCCATCTCAAAGTCGGTCTGTCCAGGTCTTTGGAACGATCCAAAGGATACTGGAGTCATAATGAAAAGGCCCTGGAATGGGAGAGCTAATTGGTCAGGGTTATTCTGGTGTTAGCTCTGCCACCAGAGCAGCAAGAGCACTTTTGGCACCCTGGCTGTACAAACCATGAGGCCTGGGGCAAATGGCACGAATGCTATTTCAAGGCCATCGTTGGAGATACTGCTACTGGAGGTCAGGGTTAGGCCAAGGAGTAGTTCCCTTGAGTTGTAGCCACCCACCACAGGGAGGGGAGTGTACCATCTCGTAGTTTCCTACTTTAATTAATTCTTGCTAATTAGGTTCAATATTAGTTTTGTTTTCAGCTAAAGGACTGCTAATGTTGTCAGTACCCTTTAAATATAGTCTTAGATCAAAATTCTAGTCATCTCACCCTACTCACGCCTCTGTCTTTCACTAGGTAACTGAGCAACTTAGGAAGGTCGTTTTACCTTTTGAGATTTCCTGTACTTCATAATTTTAATGGGGAGTTTGGATCTGATCATCACAAAAGTCCCTTCTGATCTAAGATTCTACAAGTCTCTAACCTTAGGCTAGGGGAAAGAAGGAAGACACTCACTGAGGTTCACGGATTGTCAAGAGAATGGGCAAAGAGCTTCTCTTTCTAGTTTGGAGGAAAATCTGGAGTCCAGAAAAAACATCCAAGGTTTGTCCAGGGGCCCTAGAAGATGGCTACCCTTATTGTACTGAACAAAGACAGTGTGCACAAACACTGGATTTTCAGTTTGAGGTCCTGGATTCAAATCAAGCTTTGATTTTTACTAGCTATATGACCTTGAACAAGTTATCTCTTGGGGTCTTAGTATTATCCTCTGTAAAATAAGGGAGTTAGTCTCAGTGATTTTTGAGATCCTTTGAAGTTCTAATAATATGCTACAATTCCTTAAAGTCATTCTTCCTCCCCCCTCAGGATCCAGGCACAAATGCTGGGTTCCTGTGGCAGAGGCTGTGGGAAAAGAGGCTGGGGTAGCTTACCTGGGTGTATTTTCTGGGCACTGTGACACTAAGCATTAAGAAAGGAACCTTTTGGAACTAGGAGCTTGATTTCCCCTAGTGAAGACTAACATAGCTTGGCCTTGACAGCACAGATGTAGATATATGCACATACACACATCCACACTTTCCCCCACAGATTGTCTTTCTTTTCCTTCCTTCCTTCCTTCTTTCTTTCTTTCTTTCTTTCTTTCTTTCTTTCTTTCTTTCTTTCTTTCTTTCTTTCTTTCTTTCTTTCTTTCTTTCTTTCTTTCTTTCTTTCTCTTTCTCTCTCCCTTCCTTCCTTCCTTCCTTCCTTCCTTCCTTCCTTCCTTCCTTTCTCTCTCTCTCTCTCTCTCTCCCTCCCTCCCTTTCTTTCTTTTTCTTTCTTTCTTTCTTTCTTTCT
>NW_027186372.1:10264696-10270925 GCF_028583685.1 Petaurus breviceps papuanus
ATTTGGGGTTTTCTTGGCAAAGATCCTAGAGATTGTCATTTCCTTCTCTAGCTCATTTTAAAGATGAGGCAAAAAAAAAGATGAGACAAGCAGGGTTAAGTGACTTGCCCAGGGGCACACAGCTAGTAAGTGTCTGAGGCCAGACTTTTGAACCTATGAAGAGGAGTCTTCCTGACTCCAGGCCTGGTACAGCATCCACTGTACTATCTAGCTGCCTGTAACATCTAGCCATATATAGCTATAATATATATATATATATGTAATATATATACACATATGATAGTAATAGTAGTAATAGTAGTAGTAGTAGTAGTAATTATATAGTAGCTGCTATGTACCAGGCACTGTGCTTTACAGTTATCTCATTTGATCCTCACAACAGCCCTGTGAGGTAGGTGTTATCCTTGTCTCCATTTTACAGTTGAGGAAACTGAGGCAAACACAAGTGAGTAGTGAGGATGTGAGGAAGTCAGGTCTTCCCAGAGACCAGGCAGAATATGTCCCTGACAGAAGCCTGGAATTCCACCATCAGGTATACATTCTTTCAGGTTTTAAGTATATCCTCTCCTAGCAGTCAAGGTGTAGTAGAAAGAACAATGGAATTGGAGTGAGAAGATCTGGATTCAAGTTCTGCCATTTACCATGAGTCAACCTCCCGGAGTCAGTTTCTTTATTTGTAAAGGGAACCAGCTCGATTAGATGTCTGAAGGGGCTCTTCATCTGTATCATTAGAAATTAAACATAAATATAACTAGGGGCAGGATGTAACCTATTATTAAATTCCTAATGCTTTATTGTGAATGAATGTATGTAAACCATTTCTATAGGCCATAAGGCAGAGTGGCTGGATAGCCTGCCATGAAATCAGAAAGATCCAGATTCTGATCTTGCCCCTGAGACATAGTGTGGGAATGAACAAGGCTGTGTGCTTTGGGTGAAATATTTGACCTCTCAGTGCTCCGAGGCAACCCTCGATGATCGTCAGCTGTAGAACAGGAGCTAACATGCATGGTAGAGACATTTTCTGTATAGGCCTTGCACCCAAACCAAACAAAAACAAAAAGCTCTCTTCAGAGAGTCCCAGAATAAAGAATGCAGCAATGAGGATGGGGCAGGCGACATCCTGGAAGAAATCAGGATGCATTTACAAGTAACTAGTGGAATAGAAATAGGAGCATCGAACACAAGCTTCATCTGCTTCATGGTGCATACCATCATACCATCAATCAGTCAGTCACGTAGCCCAGCCTGATACCACCAGAGGCTTTGCTACATGGGCTCCTTTCCCAAACTCATCTCAGGGGCCTGGGAACCTATGCTGCTGCAAGAATCAGGAACCAGAGCCCTAACTCCTCTCTGGCACCAGTTCTGCATTTTCCAGCAGGCTCTGAATCGTGTAATTATCCATGCAATAATTATGCCTGGCAGAGAGCTAGGGTTCTGCCGGAGGAAGAGTCCCCAGAGCATCTCCTGAAAGAGTAAAATCATTCTCAGCCCAGCTTCCAGGCAAGCTCAATGCTTGTCATGCCCCACATGTCTTGGCTGCTTGATTT
The DNA here is from genome assembly GCF_028583685.1 of Petaurus breviceps papuanus. Classification (NCBI taxonomy): domain Eukaryota; kingdom Metazoa; phylum Chordata; class Mammalia; order Diprotodontia; family Petauridae; genus Petaurus; species Petaurus breviceps. The sequence goes on from NW_027186372.1 coordinate 10,266,250, forward strand.
AAGATCCATCCTCCATCCTCTCTCTGTATTCCTGTCCCTAGCCCTGGTGTAGTAAGCCTTAGGTTCAAACCCCCCTTCAGATACCTATGTGACCCTGGGAAAGTCACTTAATTTCTCCCGGTTTCTGTTTACTCATCTGTAAAACAAGAGGGTTGAACTTGATGCTTTCTGCCCCCCCCCCCCTTTATTCATAATCTCTGATCCCTTCCAGCAGGACTGGCCCTGGGTGGGTGTGAGCAGACATCACCAGCTCTCTCCTGCATCTCCTAGCGTTTCCTGGCTCCAGGAACAGCTACAGGGTCTTCAACAGACTTGAGGGCCTGTCTGCCACCCTCACTCTGCCTCTCTCTCCACTGAAGACTTCACCACCATCCTGCTCAGCTTCCCATCTATGTTTTCAAGATGAACAAAGCCTCCTCCAGGACTGCCTCCCATCCGGCAGGCCTCTTACATCTCTCAGGGCCCTATTTATAACCCTTGTTTTTTTTTTTAAATCTATCAACTCTGAGCAAACAGCTAATCAGGTTACTTGGTCGCCTCAGGTCTTCCAATGTAATTATAATTCCTACTAAGGCACCGGTGAGTGTCAAACTCATTTCAGCTGCCTCTGCAGATGCAATAATCAAAGCGTCAGGATTCCTTTGTACCAAATCCTGTACAGATGCTGCTTGCAAGGAAGACTTGGGAGTGAGAAATCTTAAGAGCCAGGTTTCCTTCCCCACCCTCACTCACTCATCACCTCCTGCTTTGCACCTCAGGGAGGCGGAGAAGGGCTGCTAGAATTTCCCTGGCAAAGCTAGAATTCAGGCCCAGTCCTCCATGCCTCCCAGACATGGTCCCATTCCACATAATGCCCTTTACTCATGGATCCCAAACAACAAACACAGATGAGCTAAATGAGATCTTTAAGATGAAAGGAGATTTGAAGAAAAAAAAAAGCAAAAAACAGCAAAGGAATGTTCCATTTGGTCCTTAAGCTTAGAAAGACATTACCCTTTTTTTGGTGGGGGGAGACCTGGAAATATATTGAGTAATCCTAAGAAATCAAGTGAAATTCATGGGAAGCCCTGTGTGACACTGGGCATTTGTGCCCCTTCAGCACTCATTCCCCCCCCCCCTTAGTTTTCCCCTCTGTAAAATGAGAGGCTGGCTCTGTCACTACCATTTCTAAAACTGTGATTCTGACTCTTGTTCTATGAAATCACAACCCAATCCATGGAGAAAACATACTCAGTGTGGAATTGGCATAGGTTAGCTTCCCTGGGTGGTAATGTGGGTTATGTTACTGATTTAAGGAATAAATGGTGACAGGGGATGGGGTTTAAAGAATAGTGCCTTATAACAATACTCGGGAACAGTCCCACCATCCCACACCATCCTTCAGTGCTCAATGCTCATGTGACCTTGACGGTGCAAGACTCAGCTTTCTCATCGGTATAATAAGGGTGTGGGTCTATCTCTAAATTCCCTTTTGGAGCTAACTCTTAAGATGCTCTGATCCCTGATTTCCCTATTTCTACTGATGGGAAAAACAAAACAAAACAAACAAAACACTTTCTCAGTCTTCAAGGCTCAAATTACTCAACCTCAACTTATGCTCACTCTTGCTTGGCTCTCCACATCTAATCAATTGTCCAAAACGGTCAATCCTATGCCTAAAATGTTTCTCGTATCCTTCCTTCCACTTTCATTGTCACAGAATTAGTTCAGGCTCTGATTACCTCTCATCTAGGTTATTGGAGGAACCTCTTAGCAAGTCCTCTGGCTTCTCCCTTCTACCTTGCCTCTACTTCCCTCTCTCCCTCGTCCATCACTATCCACCATAGTTCAGGCCCCCTCACCTCTCTCCCTTGGCCTCCTATTCCGTCTCCCAGTCAGTCTTCCACACGGCCACCAAAGCATTTTTCCTAAAGTTGGATCACACTGTAGTGGCTTCCTATCCTCTCTAGGGTCAAATATAGGCTCTCCTGTTTGGCATTTAAATTTCTTCAAACGTGACCCCTTCCTACCATTCCAATCTTCTTACATATTACCTCTGAACACATGATGCACCTGGGATGCCCTCCCTCCCACTTCTATGTCTTGCAGGCCCTTGGTTTCCTTCAGGACTCAGCTTAAATCACACTTTGTACACGCAAGTGTAAGTTCCTTTGCTGATAATGTCAGCTGCCAGCTCCCTCTCTCTTCGAGCTACTTTGCATTTATTTTGTATATGTTACGTATATATTCATACATGTATATGCTGTCTTCCTGCTAGAATGTAAGTTCCTTGAGGGCAAATACTTTCTCTCTTTTAAACAATTTTAATTTATTTTATTTTTAATTTATAGAATACAATGAGCATTTACATCACACAGTATAATAAAAAATGACTGCACGTGGAACGGCAAAGCTATTATGCATAACTTGTTATTCCTTTTAAACATATAATAAAGTTGTCATGTAAATTTCTTTTTTCCCCTCCCCCGGAAAACACTTTTTTTTTGTCTTTTTGGAGAGGGAAGGCAGGGCAATTGGGGTTAAGTGACTTGCCCAAGGTCACCCGGCTAGTATCTGAGGACAGATTTTAACTCAGGTCCTCCTGACTCCAGCGCAGGTGCTCTATTCACTGCACCACCTAGCTGCCCCTCTGCAAATATTTTCACTTAGTCGTTTTATCCCCGACACTTAGTGTGTAGTACCTGACACATCGTGGGTATTTAGTAAATGCTTGCTTGCCAGATTAATTTTCCTAACAAACTAGTCTGATAACACAAGATTATAAACATTCAATGGCTCCCTATTGCCTACCAAATAAAACCCCCAAATCCTAGTCTAGTGTTCAATTCCTTCTACAATATAACTTCAAGACAGGCGGCATAAGTCCACGGGTTGGAGGCAAGATTGGGGAGATGGAATGGGAGTCAGAGGTCTGGATTCAAATCCTGATTCCCAATTGCGAAGACTTTAGGCTAGTTAGACTCTCTGGGCTTCATTTTTCTTATCTGTAAAAATGAAGTGATTCACTCAGATGACAGTCTAAGGTTCTCTCCAGTTCTGCATCTATTCTACCTTTTGCCTGTCTTATATTACTCCTTTTCAGAAACCTTATGCTCCAACTCTATTGAAATATTTCACTCTTCTCAGATTTCTTTGGACCTTTTGAGTCTTTGTGCTTATGTAAGCTGTTCCCTCCAGCTAATTCTTCGCAGTCCCATTTGTTGAAATCTTTTTTTCCCTAATCTTTGGAGGACTCACTCAGGTGGCTTGTCTTCTCTTCCATGAAGAGTTCCCTGTCTTTCAGCCAGAATTAACTTATCCTTCCTTAGATCTTCACAATGGAAATTATTCCATTCTCTCTGGTATTCTAATGATTTGTTCCAGTAGATTATATCCTCTTTGAGGGAAAGGACCACATCTTTGTTTCTCCCTCAGTGCCTAGAATGTGACTTTTTGCACATGGTAGGCATGGTAATTTAATATACTGGGGAAGCTAGGTGGCATAGTGGGTAAAGTGCTAGATCTAGAATCAGGAAGACTCATCTTTCTGAATTCAAATCTGGTCTCAGACACTTGCTAGCTGTGTGACCCTGGGCAAGTCACTGAACGTTGTTAAAAACTTAACCTCTGTTTTCTCATTTTTAACATGAGCTGGAGAAGGTAGTAGCAAACCACTCTAGCATCTTTACCAAGAAAACCCCAAATAAGGTCACGAAGACTTGGACACAGCTGAAACAACCAAACAATTTAATGTATTACCCTTACAGGACAGAACAATGCTTATCCTCAAATTATGAAGTCTTTAATGGGAAAATTTCAGGGAGCAGGAGTAGAAAACACAAAGATCAAATGAGAAGTACAGAGCCTTGCTGTTGTCTCTCAAACTGTACAGAAAGAAGCAGTAACTCTATCTACACACAAATACAAAATAATAGTAGCCAGCATTTATATAATGCTTTAATGTTTGCAAAGTGATTTATTTATATTATTTTATGTTTATCCTTACAACAACCCTGGGAGGTAGATACTATTATTATCCCCATTTTACAGTTGAGGAAACTGAGGCAAAAAGGTCAATTGACTTGCCCAAGGTCACATAGCTAGTAAGTATCTGAAGCTGGTTTTAATTCAGGACTTACTGACTCCAAGCCCAGTACTCCATCCACTAGACCACCTACCTATCTCTTCATATAGCATCATCCCTGCCTCCACTACCCATCAGAGATGCTATAGAGAGGATTACTTCATGGGAACATAGGATCATAGTTTTAGGTCAGAAAGGGACCACAGCATACCCACCTACTCCAAACCCTCATCCATTTTTTTTGGTTTGTTTTTTTGGAGGGGGAAGGCAGGGCAATTGGGGTTAAGTGACTTGCCCAAGTGTTAAGTGTCTGAGGCTGGATTTGAACTCAGGTCCTCCTGAATCCAGGGCAGATGCTCTATTCACTGTACCACCTAGCCACCCCATTCTTCTTTCTTTCTTTCTTTCTTTCTTTCTTTCTTTCTTTCTTTCTTTCTTTCTTTCTTTCTTTCTTTCTTTCTTTCATTCTTTCTTTCTTTCTTTCTTTCTTTCTTTCTTTCTTTCTTTCTTTCTTTCTTTCTTTCTTTCTTTCTTTCTTTCTTTCTTTCTTTCTTTCTTTCTTTCTTTCTTTCTTCTCCCTCATCATTTTATAGACACAGAAACTGATGCTTCT
>NW_027186372.1:10271025-10340869 GCF_028583685.1 Petaurus breviceps papuanus
TTTTTTTGGAGGGGGAAGGCAGGGCAATTGGGGTTAAATGACTTGCCCAAGTGTTAAGTGTCTGAGGCTGGATTTGAACTCAGGTCCTCCTGAATCCAGGGCAGGTGCTCTATTCACTGTACCACCTAGCCACCCCATTCTTCTTTCTTTCTTTCTTTCTTTCTTTCTTTCTTTCTTTCTTTCTTTCTTTCTTTCTTTCTTTCTTTCTTTCTTTCTTTCTTTCTTTCTTTCTTTCTTTCTTTCTTTCTTTCTTTCTTTCTTTCTTTCTGTCTTTCTTCTCCCTCATCATTTTATAGACACAGAAACTGATGCTTCTAGAGGTCATGTGACCTGTTCAAAGTTACTTAAAGTTATGTTATAAGGCAGGATTTGAATGCAGATTCTCTGACTCCAGAACCAGTGTCCTTTCTACTGTCCCACACTGCCTGTCCAGAGGGTAACTTAGACTAGATGACCTTGAAAGTCCTTTCCAATTCCTTTATCAAAGTTCCTTTGATAAGGGGGCTCTACCTCTGGTCGCTAAATGGCCCAGGTTTGTGAACATGTTGTATCTCTTACCTCTAAGCAAGCTCAATATATATTTATGGAGTCTGGGCTTAGTGATTCATAGCACCCAATGACAAGGTAATCATTTGCTGAATTAAACATGGGGTCTGAAATGAGAATGGGCGATTAGAAGTCAATCTTCCAGGCCAGACGATTCTCACTAACAAATTGAAGTGATATTGGGCATTGGCCTCCCAGCAAACAGAGGCTTGCTGCACCATAAACCCATGACAGGTAAGTAATGGCCCAGGTGGTTTAGGGAAGGGCTGCCTGCAGCCTTACCCTCTCTCCGGATTTGGTTTATTGTTTTTCCAAAAATTTGGAGGGCATTCAGGGAAAAGAGGAGGAAGCTCTCAAAATGTGAAGAGCACCAGGGTTATACGGTGGGAAAAAAATCACAGGACTCAGAGGAAAGACAAACTGTATGCTAACACCACCCATCAGTGTGACCTGGCATGTGCCGTCTGAGCCTTGGTTTCTCCATCAGTCAAAGGGGCTAATAATACTTGCCCTAGCTTCTTCACAGAGTTGCTTTGAAGTTCAAAGGAGCAGCTGCTGTTGCTATTGCTGCCCTTCTGACCTGAGGGGCTCGGCATCCAATGTCGTTTCTTTTAGCTTTTAAATACTGTCCATGGGCTTTTCTTGGCAGACACTGGAGTGGTTTGCATTTCCTTCCCCAGCAGATTAAGGCAAATAGTAGCTAAGTAATTTGCCCAGGGTCACACAGCTGTGGGAGTCTGAGGTCAGATTTGAACTCAGGTCTTGGAGGATAGAAGGGCCTTCATGTTATGGTCCACAGAGTCACAAAGAATCAGACATGACTGAATGACTGAACAACAACTTCCTGACTCCAGGCCCAGTGCTCTATCCACTGAGCTATCTTAATTCAGGAGCAGAAGTAGATAGCATGGGGCAATTATAATGGCACCTCTTAGTCAAAGGACCTGGGTTCAAATCCTGCCTCTGATACTTTCTCTGGAGCCCTAGGTGGAGACCCTGCCTCAGATTCACTTCTCTGCAGACAGGCTGTACTTTTTATCTTCTATTAATTCACTTGCTTACAAGTTCACCCACTTCTTCACAGAGGTCTAAAGAAAAGCAAATGCCCACTTTACAAATATTATTTTATTTGATCCTCACAACAGTCCTGGGAGGTAGGTACTATTAGTATCCCCATTTTACAGTTGAGGAAGCTGAGGCAAACTGGGTTAAGTGACTTGCCCAAGGTCACACAACTAGTAAGTTTCCAAGGTCAAATTTCAACTCAGGTCTTCCTGACTCCAGGCCCAGCACTCCATCCACTGATGGATGGTGCTCTAGCAGCCTGACTAGACAAGCGTTGTTCTATGAATGGGAAGTGAGTGAAGCAAACCAGCAAACAGCAGGTGACAGAGGCAAACAGTACCCCCACAGGTCTGTGAAGTTGGGAGAAATCAAAATGATGCCCCTGGTTCCTACCCTTTGGGAGATGACAATATAGCTCTGTCTCTTTGTCCTCCTCCCCCTCCCCATGGCCACCCCTCCAGCTCTGGCCTTCTACTTCTGACTAGCATGTGGAGCATTTCCTGACAACTCAGCATGGAGGGGAGGGGATTCTGGGATCCCGAAGGCTATGGCAGCAGTGAGAAAGGCTTCAAGATGAATCAAGCCTCTTGAGCATGGGTTCAGATTCTGCCTCTGAGACTCAGAAGCACAGATCTGGAGCTGTAAAGGACTTCAGTGGTTATCTGGTCCAACTCCATCATTTTACAGATTTGGGAACTGAGGCCCAGGAAAGTTAGTGATTTGCTCCAGTAAGTGCCAGTTAGGACTGGGACCCAGCTCCTCTAACCTCTGAACGAGTTCTCTTTCCCCTGCATCCCACTGTTCTGCCTCCTAACTGTCCAGCCATAGGCAAGGCATTTACCCACTCTGGGCCTCAGTTTCCTCATGCATAAAATGGGGTGAATAATGTTTACTTCACAGGGTTGTTGCAACACTCAAATGAGATCATCTATATATGAAGTATTTTGCAAGTGCTATTTTATATAGTTATACAATATAGTCATTCACATAATATAGTCATATAATAGTCATTTCATAGAGATCTATAATGTAGTCATTTTATAGTCATGTAATAGAGTCATTTTACATAGTTATATAATATGGTTATTTTATAATCATATAATAGAGTTGTTTTATATAGTTATTTAACATAATCACATTGAATATGACCATATTATGTAATACAGTATATTTATAGATAACATTATAATAAAGTTTATTTTTATATAATATAAATAGTATAACTATGTTCTAGGGCAGCTTGGTGGCACAGTGAATAGAACACTAACCCTAGAAGGACCGAGTTCAAATCTGGCCTCAGACATTTACTAGCTGTGTGACCCTGGGCAAGTCACTTACCCCTGTTTGCCTCAGTTTCCTCATCTGTAAAATGACCTGGAGAAGGAAATGGCAAACCACTCCAGTATCTTTGCCAAGAAAATACCAAATGGGGTCTCAGAGAGTCAGACACAACTGAAACAACTTGACAACAACAAAATGACCGTTCTATAATGGTGCATATAAAATCTGCTCACATTTTATATGCCATTTATTGTCAGCAATTATTAAGTAATAGATTTGGGATTCAAACTTAGTTCCTCTGAATCCTAATCCCATGCCAATGCTTATCCCAAGACTGCAACAACCTTCTCACCAGTGTAACCTCTCCTATACAGTCTATCCGACCTTATGTCAACTTCCAAAGTCATCTCCCTAATCTTTCCTTAGTGGTTATCTGTCCCTTACTGAAATCTTGCTCTTTATGTGGGGAAATCAGAGTTTATGGAGATAGGGGGTCTTGTTCATGGTCTCACTGACAGTAGTAAAACTGAATTCAAATCTTCTGAATGCAACCAAATGGAACAAACTTTCCATTGTACCACCTTTCCTTTCCCAAACCAAGATTCTTTACAGTTTAGTTCTTCAGTTTATAACCTACATTCCAGTCATATGTTGCTCCCCTAATGTACCCCATACTATTCTGCCTCCACACCTTTGTTCATGCTGTTCCCCCCACCTAGCAATCTTTTCCTCCATAAAAACATGCACTTGCTGAAATACTACCTATGCTTCAAGTTCCGTCTCAGATACCGCCTCCTTCAGGAAGACTTTCCTGATCTTCCAGTTATATGGGTTTCTTTCTATTCTGAATTCCTATAATGCATTATATTTTTTCTTATGAGCAAAAAAAATTGTATTTTTGCTCACATTATAATTATGAAATCCCATCTTCAAAAGCCTTTCTCCCAGAGACTTTGGATTTCCTTCCTATTCCTTTAAAGGCAAGGGAATAGAATTTGGGTGATTAACAGGTAACTGTCATCTCTGAAGGCATCTGTGAGAGGGACTTGGATAGCACAATGAGAAGAAATTCTTTTTTGAAATTTAGGATCATGGAGAAAAAGACTATGAGAGATTATGAAAGTTAGCAATCGCCTTTGAAAGGAGCTGGAGAGACAGATTGAGAGAACTGAGTTTAGCTCTAATTCTATGGAAAAGAAAGTCTCGGAATTCTTGAGAAACTTTAACTGCTATTTTAAGAACTGGATGTTAGACTGTGGTTTCAGTGTTCTATGGATGAGTCAACAGGTAATTTGTTGGCTAGATATAACTCTGCTGTGGTCTTCATCAAAGCAAATAACTTGTTGAAACATTTATTCATGTTTATGCAATAGACATAACCAGTAACAATGATGTTGAGACCAATGGGAGAGAAAGTATTGGAAAAGAATTTACTTAATGCCCCCCCACATACTCTCCAATGTTGGGGCTCAGAGCTAATTAATTCATTTTTAAATTATATTTTCTGTATTATGCAAATTCACAAGGTAACTAGAACGTACCCTTTGACTGCCATAAAGATGATGAGAGAAAAAATAAATAACAGTCAGTAGCAAACTACAATGTGAGTTTTGTTATGTCTATCCATGAGAACACCTGAGTACTGTCATCCTGAAACACACATGCACACCCTGTCCACAGGATTTCTACAGGTGGCTTAACAAAGAACTTGCTACAGTTAGTTATCTGTCTGCTTCTTATTTCTGCTCATTAAACTGCAAATTCTTTGAGACCTTGAGCTATTTAATTATCTCTGTATTTTCTTTAGTTTCTAGCACAGTATCTTATACACAGTAAGTAAGAGACAAATATTTGTTGAATTAAGTTGAACAGAAACCTTGGGCAAATCAATTAACTGCTCTGGACCTTGGTTTCCTCAGCAGGAAAATGAAGGATATAGTCCATAAAGTTCTTTCCCACTCTGAAAGTTTATGATTATACACAGTGGAGAAAGTATTGGGATTTGGAGCCAGTCCTGGGGTTTAAATCCAGACTCTGCTACTTATTACCTGTGTGACCTTTGCACAGACCACTTAATCTCTGTGGGTTTCATTTTTTTTTATCTGCAAAATGAGGGCACTGAACTAAAGGACCACTGAGGGCCCTTCCAATTCTAAATCTTTGATATATCATACTTTTTTAGATTCCCCTCCCCCCACATATACAGGGTTTACTATAATGTCATGTGTGGAAAGGATTCAACAATGTTGATTTTTTTTTGTCTTTTTTGGAGGGAGGAAGGCAGAGCAATTGGGGTTAAGTGACTTATCCAAGGTCATACAGTTAGTAGGTGTTAAGAGTCTGAGGCCAAATTTGAACTCAGGTCGTCTTGACTCCAGGGACATTGTGCTGTTCACTGTGCCACCTAGCTGCCCTAATGTTGGTTGTTTTTAGACAAAATAGGGCAGGCTAACAGGTGACAATGAAAATCTCATTGGCATAAGGTGAGGCCCTTGACTAGGGGTGGAAAACTTGTGGCCTTGAGGCCCCATGTGGCCTTCTAGGTCCTCAAGTGTGTCCCTGTGACTAAATCCAAACTTCTGTTTCTGTGAAGTTCAGATTTAGTCAAAGGGCTGCACTTAAGGACCTAGAGGGCCACATGTGGCCTCGAGGCCACAGGTTCCCCACTGCTGCCTTTGTTACCACCTGGACATAAAACCCATTGGCAGATTCAATTCAAATCAATAAGCATTTATGAGGCATTATCTATGTTCAAGGAATTGAGTTAAAGTCTACTGATTGACTAATTGTGGTAGATACTGAGGATCAAAGGACAAAAACAAAAATAAAACACCCTCAGCCCCTTCCCTCAGAGAGCTTACATAGTATTGGGCTCTGCCCACAGTAAACTCTAGCTAATTCTCTGCTTTATCTTTCCAGATCACATCCAACAAACTCCAAGAGACTCACGGACCTGCCAGAAGCACCATTATGGGTATGAGGGAGACCTGATCTCACCCAGCCCCATGGCATTTTCATTTATTAAAGATCTTATTTCTTCATCATTTCCAAGTAACATACTAGCAAGTCTACATTAGCTGCCAAGATTTCTTCTCTTGTTATTGTTCAGTCATTTCAGTCATGTCTGACTCTTTGTGACCCCATTTGGGGTTTTCTTGGCAAAGGTAATGGAGTGGTTTGCCATTTCCTTCTCTAGCTCATTTCACAGATGAGGAACTGAGGCAAACAGGGTTAAGTGATTGGTCACATAGCTAGCAAGTGTCTGAGGTCAGATTTGAACTCAGGTCTTCCTGACTCCAGGCCCAGTGCTCTCTCTACTGTGCTACCTACCTTACCCCTCTCTGCCCACTCCCCACCCCCGCCCCGTCACTTGTCTCTGCACATTTTACAATCTGGCTTCTGATATTATCACAGGACTGAAATCACTCTCTTCAAAGTCACCGATGATCCTTTTCTAGCCAAATCTCATGGCACTTAATTTTCCTCTTCTTTATTTCTTTGTTGCATTTGGTACTTCTGAGCACCCTCTTCTCCTGTATACTCTTTCCTCTCTGGATTTTCATGACTCTGATCCCTTGGTTCTCCTTCCTGTCTGACCAGGTCTCTCTTTTGATGAATCACCATATCATCCCCCAACTGTGAGAGTCCCCCAAGGCTCTTCCACTGGGCAGAATTCTCTTTTCTTTTTACTTTCTCACTTGGTGAACTCATCAAACCCAAAGGTTCAGTGATCATCACAGTCATCACCTTACTCAGGAAACTGAGGCAAATAGGGTTAAGTGACTTGCCCAGGGTCACATAGGTAGTAAGTATCTGAGCCCAGATTTGGACTCAGGAAGGTGACTCTTCCTGACTCCAGGATCAGAACTCTATCCACTATACCATCTGGCTGCCCCAGCTGTAAAATTGGGGAACGCATTTGAACTCATGTCTTCCTGATTCCAGACCCAGTGCTCTATCTACTGGGTCATCTAACTGCCAATACGTGCTACCTAACTGATACTATAGAGAGTTAAAAGGAGTCCCTGTCCAAGGGGCTGCTTTTCCACACCCCACAACTTATAAAGTCCATGTGATTTCCAGTACAATACTAGGTAGAGTACCCAGAAATAGAAGAGGACTCAGGGTTCTCTACAAAGTAAAGAAATTCCTCCTGTTCAAAAAAAGCCACTGATTAAATCTCTCCACTCTTTACAAATTAGAGTGCTAACCTGGAAAGGGGTCCACAGAGGGGTAAAGTATTCACATCTAATACCACAGAGACAAGAAACACCACCTTTAATTCTAGTGGACCACCTGCCCTTAAGATCCTTGTACTGTTCCTGTGACATTCAATAATGCCCTGGGTGGGCCCTTTGCAGACAGGAAGGATTTAGGATTTGTTCTCTATGTTGGGGCTCCCTGCCTCATTGGTATTTTGCCAGCCACACCTCAGGTTACTGTTCCCTGGAAGCTGATTTTTAAATTGTCTTCTCTTCCCCCTGTCTCCCTGACCCATCACTCCATTCTTGCTGTCCTCCTTTCCCAGAATCCATCTTGCCATGGTCTCTGCCTTCTACTCCCAGCTAGTCTTTTTCTTCCACCATCACTGCCTTCAGTTCTGCCTTGCTTGTTTCCTGGTAGGCCTTCCTCTCCCCAAGAGATGGTGCTAGCTTATGAGCAGTTGGAAGACTGAGGAATTAAAACTGGAATCCTGGTTGATAGTATAACTCCTTTCACATTTCTTTGAGAAGGCTACCCCTGGGCTATTTAAAACCTCAGTTGTTAGACACTGAAATCTTGTAGCTCCACCCTCTACAGAAAGGGTCTCCTCAGACAGTGGTAGGAGCCACTCTTTCTTTGGGCTCCAACATGTTTCTATTTTCTACTCTGAGTCAGCTCCTGGTGAATCTTCCACATTTAGCTTCTCTCTCCTCCAGTGCCTGGGAAGCATGATCCTGGCCTAGGCAGCATCTCCAACTGAATCTTTTGGGGGTTCAAAAAGAACCTCTTTTTCACTTGCCTTTTCACCTCTCACCTTCTCCCTAGGTAAATGGACCAAATTATGCAAATTACCTTAGACTGCTTCTCACAGATTCCAAAAAAATAGAAAGAGTGGGGGGGGAGGTGCAGTATACAGCTCAGGGTGATTTATTCAAGGAAGAAAAGCCCTAAGTAAAGGCTCAGATGATGATACATTGGAATATCAATGATGCTGAGGCAAATTGGAGCTAAAAGAGTTGTTCCTGGCTTGCTGGATAATAAGTGTTTACTGTATCAATTAAAATAACTACAAAGTTAATATGGAAGATGATATATTTTGATCTTATAGAGGATGGGTACCTAATAAGCACATTAACTACCCTGATCTTTAGTGATGGGAAGTTTAACTTTGCTGCATTAATCAATGCACAGATCCCACACCTCCTGGCATAATAAGGAAGCATTTCAGATGGATCTGTTCCATTTCTCCTAATATTAAGGAGGTTGGGAGGAGCGCCAAACTCTCAGCAAAGAAAGGGGTTATGGGGAGAGACGTTCAGGCAACAGGGACAAGAGAACCCCAGTTCCTAGACTGGGAAACCTTAACACGTGGGGCTTATTGACAAATAGAGCCTTTGATGAAATAGACCCTCCCCCAAGGGAGGAGCATCTCTGTGCCTTTCTTACTCAGTTTTACACAACACATTCCCAAACTTCCAAACCTCAGTGCTTCCATTTAGTGAGTCACAAGTTCCTTCCTTCCTTCCTTCCTTCCTTCCTTCCTTCCTTCCTTCCTTCTTTTCTTTCTTTCTTCATTCATTTGTTTGTTGCAAATTCTCATAATTGTTAAAATCTAAAACAATGAATATCATTAAGCACCTACTGGATGCTTAGGGTATGACTAGGACCTTAAGGACACGGAAAAATACAAGTTATATTCTCTGTCAAGGTACTTAAAACCTTACTGAGTCAACAACTTCATCTATAGCTAAATCTGTCTGCTTATCAATCTATATTGACACCCATATCTATGAATTAAGACCTGTTGACATTATCCCCCACTCTCTTTTCCTTTATTCCGACATCCGGCAATGCAGGGGTTCCATTTTGGTTGCCAAGAACAACCCCTTTACGTGTGCTTTTTATCCCAATCCCTTCTGGAATTCTCCAGCAACTCATTATAGCTTTCTATATTTGTACCTGTATCTATAGCTCTCTCTCTCTACTGTCTTCAAGATTCACTCACTTCATATCTAACACCCAATCAAAATTCAGGTAGCTATATATATATACCCTCACCTCCCAATTTGTAAACTTACTCATCTCCCATGGCCTATACCTCTACCCCAATGCAGCCACACAAGGATTGGCATATCCTAATTCTTGCTATCATCTACAAATGCTCTACTTCAATATTTAGGAACTCTGAAATTCCTTCATACAGTCACAATCTATTATCACTCCACCTGTCCCTCATGACCTCAGTCCTGTTCTTTGCTCTCACAATGACCCTCAATTCCTCAGCCCCTTACTTATTTCCCAGGCCATCAGCCATACATTGGTTGCGCTCTCCTGCCTTCCCCATTTCAACCCTTTGGTGAACCTGTCCAACTCCACATGACCTTCTTCTATTGAATCTCTTGCCCCCTTATCCTACCTCTGATCTTGCCCTACTAAGCCTTGGCCCTGGATTATTTCTACCATGCACTGCCTTCGCTCCTACTCATATGCTACAGAATGATGCTAGAGAAAAATCACACAACAATGCTTCCTGGATCCATCACAAATTTATCTTATGTAAACTCAACTGGGTCCTCACTGCTGCAAGGAAAACCTTTTATACATCTCTAATTGACTCATGTTTCCACAGTGGTTTTTCCAATCTTTTTATCTCTCTTCAAACCTCTCATAGCTCACTCTCTTCCTACTTTGTCAGCAGAGAAATTTACCTCATATTTCACTGAAAAAAAAATGAGGACATTTATGGGGAGCTTCCTCTTCTCCCTTCCTCCTCAACTCTTATGTTATAGATGCCTTCTGCTGTTATCTCCAATTTCATCTCCTGTCTCACATGAAGAGCTAGGCTTTCTCCTCATCAAGGCAAATGCCTCTATATGCACTCGTGACCCCATTCTGTCCTCTCTTCCCCAGAAGAGTGTCCCTTTGATTACTGTTACTCTCTCACTTGAATCTCTCCCTGTCTACTGGCTCCTTCCTTACTGCCTACAAATACGTCCATGTTTCCCCCACCCTCAAAAAATCTTCACTTGATCCTTCAATCCCTGATAACTATCATGAATTTCTCTCCTCTCTTTCATGGCTAAACTCCTTGAGAAGGCTATGTATGATACTTCTTTTCATCTCATTTTTTTCTAGACTCTTCATTTGACTTCTAACTTTATTATTCAATACAAACAGCTCTTTACAAAGTTACTAACGACTTTGTAATTGCCACCATTAATGGCCTTTTCTCCGCCCTCATCCTTCTTGACCTTTCTGTAGCCCTTAACGCTTCGATATTCTTTTTTCTCTAGGTTTTCAGGACATTACTCTTTCCTGTACCTATCAGACTACTCCTTGTCTGTCTTTCTTGCTGGGTCTTCATGCAGATCACACCCACTAAAGGTGGGTGTCTCACAGGACTCTGTCCTGGACCCTCTTTTTTTCTCCCTCTATACTATTTCACTTGGCGGTCTCATCAGCTTCCATGGATTCAGTTATCGTGTTTATGTTGATGTTTCTCAAATCTACTTATTCAGTCCTAATCCTTCTGCTGACCTCCAGACTTATATATCTAAGGGCCTGTTGGATAGCTTGAGCTGAATATCCATCTTAAACTCAATATATACAAGACGGAACTCATTATCTTTCCTCCCAAACTCTCTCCTCTTCCAATCTTCCTTATTGCTGTCAAGGGCACCATTATCCTCTCAGTCACTAAGACTTGCAGACCTACATGTCATCTTCAACTCCCCACTTTATCCCACCCCCATATCTAATGTGTTGCCAAGTTCTGTTGACTTTAACGTCACACTATCTCTGGCATATTCCTCCTTCTCTACTCTGACACTGCTCTCACCCTAGAGAAGGACCTCAATACCTC
Organism: Petaurus breviceps papuanus; assembly: GCF_028583685.1. NCBI lineage: Eukaryota > Metazoa > Chordata > Mammalia > Diprotodontia > Petauridae > Petaurus > Petaurus breviceps. Next base: position 10,281,983 of record NW_027186372.1, read on the forward strand.
ATGCCTACACTGTTGCAATAACCTGATGGTTGGTTGGTCTCCCTGTTTCAAATCTCTCCCCACTCTAAGCTCTCCATCATTCAGCTGCCAAAGTGATTTTCCTAAAATGCAGGTCTGATCACGTCACCCCTCATACTGAATAAACATCAGTGTTTCCCTATTATGTCCAGGATCAATATAAAATTCTCTGACATTTAAAACCCTTTATTAACTGTGTTCCCACTCCCATACAACACTTCTAGTTTTCTTATACCTTATGCTCTCCCATGTACTTTCTGATTTGGTGACATGTACCTCCTTGCCATTCATTCTTTGAATAAGATACTCCATCTCCTGACTCCAAGCATTTTCACTGACTGTCTCCCATGCATAAAAGGCTCTCCCTCCTTGTCTCTGCTTTCTGAGTTTCCTGGCTTCGACTGTTAATATCTCAGCTTCTACAGAAATCTTTTCCTGATCCTCTTTAATGCTAGTGCCTTCCCTCTGTCGAGTGTCTCGGATTTACCTTGCAATTATCTTATTTGTACATAGTTGTTTACATGTTGTCTCCCCCATTAGACTGTGTGCTTCCTGAGTGCCAGGATTGGCTTTTGTCTCCTTGTTTCCCCAGAGCTTACTGCCTTTCTTTGCATCCACAATGCCTGACACATAGCAGGCACTTACTAAATGTTTCTTGACTATTAACTGTTGACTCTATTTCTCTTGATATGCATATATACACAATATATATTTATATATACAAACATATAACTCATTGAAATAGATAATATATGCAAAGCATTTGGCAAACCATAAAACACTATATAAATATTAGCTAATAACTATTACTCTTTCTCCTTTCCTCCTTTCCCCTACTGCCTCCTAATCTTCACTCTACTTATCAACTGGTTTCTTCCCTGTTGCCTAAAACAGGGAATTCCAAGTCTCTTCCATCCTTAAAAATGATTCACTAGACCCTACCATACCCTCAAACTATTGCACCATATCTCTCCTCCCTTCCTCAAATTTCTAGAAAAAGCTATCTGTATTTGTTACTTTCACTTTCTCTTCTCTTACTCATTTCTCAATTTTTCGCAGCACTAGCTTTGTTCAGTTGAAACTATTCTCTACAAAGTCACAAAGGATCTCTCAGTTTCCAAATTTCATGGTCTTTTCTCCATCTTCAACCTTATAGACATCTCTGAAGCATCTGACATTGTTCACAATCCTTTTCTCCTGGACACTCTTTTTTCTCTGAGTTTTAATTATACTAGTTTCATTTGATTCTCCTCCTACCTGCTTGACCATTCCTTCTCATTCTCCTTCGTCAGTGTACAATCTATACACACCCCCTAATGGTGGATCTAGCCTTGGTCTGGCCTTGACCCTCTTCCCCTTTCCACACTCTTTACATTGGTGATCTCATCAAATCCCATGGGCTTAATTATTCATATCTATGCAGATGAGACCCCGATCTATATAACCAGCCCTGATTGTGTTCTGAGTTCCTGGTCATTGGACATTTTGTACAAAATGTCTCATAGGCATCTGTAGTGCCAAATTCCCATTCCCATTACAGCATTATTAACCCTCATTATTTCCGTAACAGAACTAATCCCCTTTCCCTTAAAATGAACCCTTCTTATAAGCCTCTCTTACAAACTCTCCTAGATTATTATGATGGTTATAGTAAAGGTATCACTATCTTTGTTCATGCCATGAGGGTTGGAATGGACGTCAGGCATCACCATCCAGGTTCAAAACTAAACTCTTCACTGTCCCTCACCCCATACATCAAGCATTTGCCAAATCTTGCTGTTTTTATCTGTATAATACCTCTTGCATCTTACCCCTTCTCTCTACTCACAGTCACTAGCTTAGTTTACACCTTTATCATCTCTTGCCTGGATTATTGCAAATAGCCCCCAAATTGTCCTCTACTCTTAGAGGCAGGTAGGTAACACAATGGATAGAGTTCTGGGCCTCAGGAAAACCCAAGTTCAAATCCAGCCTCAGACACCTACTAGCTGTGTGACCTTGGGTAACTCACTTAACCACTGCCTACTTCAGTTTCCTCAACTTTAAAACAGGGACCATAATAGCATCCACTTCCTAATATTGTTGTGAAGATCAAATGAAATATTTGTAAATCCTTATCATAGTGCCTGGCACATAGTAGATGTTATATAAAAGTTTATTATTTTTCCACTTTTCCTTATTCCCTTGCTTATTTTAACACAGATGCCACAGTTATTTTCCTAAAGTACAGATGTGACCATGTCACTCCCCTCCTTAATTAAAATCCAGTGACTTCCTATGAGCTCTAGCATAACATCTATACTCTGACATTTAAAATCCTTCACAATTAGTCACCAGTCTACCTTTCCAGGCTTAATATAATTTTTCTCCTCATCACAGTAAATGGTCTAGCCAGATAGGCATGCTTGTTTCTCCTCACACACAGTAGTACGTTCCATGGACTGCTCTGTGCTTTTGAACTGGCTCCCCCCATCCAAGAATTCATTCCTTCATCCCCTCCACTTTGAAAAATTTCTTTTATCTTTTAAGACTCAGTTGAAGATTTTTCTTCTCCCTCTACCTCCACTCACTAGATCACATATATTTATATTTATATATATGTATATACACACATATACATATATATATGCATATATCATCCCCCCATTAGAAAGTAAGTTTCTTGAGAGCAGGGACTGTTTCCGCTTTGTTTTTGCATCCCTAGTACCTAGCACAGTATCTGGTAAATAACAGCTACTTAATAAATGTGTGTTTCTTGATCGATCTCAATTTGTATCTGTACTTGTATGCATATGTATTATGTGTGAATGTCTGTATGCCTGTATGTATGTGTTTGTTTACATACGCAGTATGGAAAATTAGCTGGAATAAACTATAATTTTGCTATGGTTATTTTTGTATCTTAGCACGGTGTTTATCATATTAAACACTTCATAAATGCCTTTTCATGTATTCATAAACAGGCGATAAACCCACTTTTGTATGATTTTATAAGAATTAGTTTGGGGTATGGGTTGGTCACCGCGGTTCATTCCAACCCTCATATTTTCTGATTCTTTCATCTGTGGTCCCTTAATCATCACTCTCAAGCTCAAGCCCACTTCTCACACCTAGGAGAGCAGAAACAGAACATGTGCTATTTCTGATAACAACAACAATAATAATACTGATAGGTTTTTGCCTGGTGGCTCTTTTTGACTGAAGTTTCCCAGATGACAAAATGTGAGTTCCATGAGGGGTGGAGAAGGATGGCTCTTTTTACCCTGCTATAATGGTAGCAGGGCCTTCCCACATAGAGTGTGGACTCAACCACCTGGGACCCTGGTTGTCCTTCATTTCTTTCTCTTTTTTCCCCCTTTTTCCTTTAGCATCAACCTAATAAACAGAAAAAGGTCCTGGAATGCCTTCAAGGGCTGGCAAGAAGCATCTACCACAGTGATTGTTGTGGCGGTGGCAGCAGCAGGAATGAGTTGGCACCAAGGGAAGTTATCAGCTTCAGAGAGAGCAGGCCCACTGGAAAGAAGATCATGCTTGGCCCAGTGGAAGGGATATGTAAAATGGCTAATTAGCAGCATTTAAAAAACTGTTTATGTCTCAATGAGGCTTGAATACTAGCCTCCCAACTGATTGTGAAAGCAGTAATGTTCCTGGATTCTGTCTTAATCATTCTGTAATGCATACTATGATTCTTTTGTGTTCATTTTGGGTTCAGGATAAAGGATATGTTCTGTACACAATTCATATGTAGACATTAGATACTTAAAAAAAACCCCTCCCCCCCCCCCCCCTTTTCAAGGAAACTCTAGACTGGAACCCAAAGTAGAATTGTCCTTTTAATAACTATAGAAGCAACAAGTCAATGAATGTAAGAACAGAGGAGTCTGTTTTCCATATTTGAGAAGTCAGGCTTTCTCAGCAATGTATCCTGTTCAAAACTTATGTCTGGGCACAGAGAAGGAAAGGGAAAGTATTATGATCCCCTGAAAGCCTCAGCAAAGGTTACTTCTAAGTCTCTATGCTACATAGGTATCTAGGGAAAGAAACAAAACAAAACAGAGAATGGTATAAAGCAGTATATAATCCAGCGCTAAATTCTGTGATACAAGCTTTAAGGTCTATAGTTGCTATTCATCAATGAGTGCTGTAGTCAGAAGAAATCTTTTTAGAGGATGTGGAACTCCAGCTACATCTTGGAGCTGAATAAGAATTGGACAAGTGCACAAGACTGGTGAAGATAGATCAGGTGGAAGGAAGTGTATGAGCAAAGTTTCAAAGAAGGCAATGAGCATGGCTTGTGCAGAGTGGAGGATGCAAAGGAGGCAGTATTGGCTAGCAGAAAGAAGACTGGATCTGATGTCAGAGGATCTGGGTTTAAATTCTGATGTCGCCACTTATTTCCTGTGTGACTTTGGGCAAGTCATTTACCCTTCTGGGGCCTCAGTTTTTTAAATGGAAAAAAAAGAGTTGGTCTAGGTGAACTCGTAAGTCAATTCTAAAGCTATCATCCTAATATCCTAGTTCAGTCCTGCTGACAACTAGGGTATAGCCCTGGGGTGTGGAACCTGCAGTCTCGAGGCCCCATGTGGTCCTCTAGGTTCTCAACTGTGGCCCTTTGCCTGAATCCAAACTTCACAGCACAAATTCCTTTAATAAACAAATACCCTTAACAAAAGGATTTGTTCTGTGAAGTTTGGATTCAGTCAAAGGGCTGCACTTGAGGACCTAGAGGGCCAGGTGTGGCTTTGAGGCTGCAGGTTCCCCACCCCTGATATAGCTCAATGATGGCAGACCTTAAGCAACAGGCAGTGAAATTTGGGTTACCTCTGATACTACTACTAATTAACATTTATTATACTAATTACATAAGCTATATTATACACTAGCAATAACTAACATAACATTTGCTATGTTCTAGACACGGTGCTAAGCCCTTTCTAATTATTATCTCATTTCATCCTGGAAGGTAGCTGCTATTATTACCCCCATTTTACAGTGAGGAAACAGGAAAAAAACAACAACAGCAAAGTTTAAGTATCTTGCCTAGTTTCTTACTCTGAGTATCTGAGGCCAGATTTGAATTGGAGGTCTTTCTGATTCAAGGTCTGAGGTTCTATGCATTATACCACTTAGCTGCCCCTAGAGATACACTTTACATTTATGGAATAGGAAATGAAAAAATGAAAGTGGAATATCTTGAGCTTCTAGTCCTTTATGATTTCTCCTGATCGTGATGGGCTAAGACATTCCATGATCCCAAAGACTTTGCTTTTACCAAAAATTAGTACCTAAGATCAAGCTTCACCTCTAGTAGTAGCCAGTGCTCTTTCAATTAAAATGACAAACAATATGGAGGCTCCCAGGTCTAGAGATGGAGTCATCTAATTCAACCTTCCCCTACCTCTATTTTATAGATGAGAAAACTAAAACTTGGGGAGGTTAAAGGCAGAATATGAAGCCCAGTCCTCTGGCATGATGATCTCTATTCTTTCTGTTTTTCCACACTATATGGGAACAGCAAAGCAGGACCTTGCTTAGAAGAAGTTCCACAGAGTGTGGACTGGCCTCAGCAGGGAAATTAATCTATCAAAAGTCTACCAGGCAAGAGGGCAAGTGCAGCTTCAGCTAAATGGGATGCAAATGATGTGGCTTCTGCGCTGCAGCCCCAAGCACCTTTCCTAATTGCCTGAGGATGGGGAAAAGCCTGGCCCCTTCCACTTGGCAAAAGGCTTTCTCTGAGCACCAGGAATTGGAATATGAGTTGGATCAGTGCAGTGAGCTGTGTGCAGCTGTCTGTGACTGACAGGATGGCCTTTCTGCCATTACTTCCAGTTGTTGGGAGTACAAAAAAGAGCGACAGTTTGGTTAATTGCTTTATTTTATTTTATTTTGAACTTAATGAGTGCCAAGTAAAATGAGCATTTCCTTTCCTTATGCAATAGGAGAGAACTGTTCATGAAATTTGTAAATCTCTCTATTGTAGAGCTTGGCTTTCTTTTCAAGTGTATAATAAAAGCAACATTTCACAGTTGTCCTGCTTGTCTGTAATCCTTTTTGGTCTTTTTTGTTTGTTTGGCGGAGGAGGGAGGAAAGAAACTCTATCCCAATCCCTTTTCTCTTTCCCACCTCTCCCTGTCCAGAGACGAAAAAAAAAAAGCCCCAAAGTTCTTGCAACAAATATGCATAGTCAAGCAAAACAAATTCTCACATTGTCCATTTCTGAAAATGTGCATCTCATTCTGCACCTTGAGTTCATCCTCTCTCTGTTGAGGAGGTGGCTTAGTTCATGATCAGCCTTTTGGAAGTGTGGTTGGTTATTTCACTGATCAGAGTTCCTGAATCTTTCAGAGTTCTTTTCCTTTTCAACACTGTTATGTGTATATGTATAAGACATTGTACTGGTTCTTCTCACTTCACTCTGAATCAGTTCATAGGAGTCTTCCCAGGTTTCTCAGAGACGTTCCCTTCACTCATCCCATTCCTTGCTATAGAATAGTATTACATCATATTCGTATGCTATAATACGTTCAGCCATTCCCCAACTGATGTGTACCCTTTTAGTTTCTAGTTCATTGGCCCTAAAAAAGAACCACCATAAATATATTTGTACACACAGGTAAATTGGCTCTCTTTGAACTTTTTTTGTGGGGGGAGGGAGATAGTCATGATATTGCTGGGTAAAAAGGAATGCATAGTTTAGTAATCTTTTAGGCATAATTCTGAATTGCTTTCCAGAATGGCTGCACCAATTCACAACGCCACTAGCAGCGCATTGATAGGTCTGTTTAATTTCTTCTATGAGATAACATGTAAAATGATAAGAGGACTCTTTGTTCTTTCCTCCCCACCTCTCCTCTCTTCAGAGAAAAATCCAACGGTATTTAATACTCAAAGAATCTCAGAACTTGAAGAGATCGCTCAATTTAACCTCCTCATTTTGCAGGTGAGGAATCTGAGTCGTAAAAAGAAGAGAAGTGACTTCCCTGAGGATACACAATGAGGAAGCCACAAAACTACCACCAAGACTCTGTCTATCTCCCAGTCTAGAGTTCTTATCCCTTGAGACTGCCTTTTGTGTCTCAATATCTTCCCCCTGCCCCAAATCTAGTCCTCTTCTGAACTTCCTTATTTTTGTTGAGGAAATCACCAGTGTTTCTTTCTCCTAGGTTGGCAGCCAAAGTCAGCCTAAACTCTTCTCTTCCCCATCATCCCTCATATGCAATCAGTTGTCAATTTTCATGAATTAGTTCTCCATCAATTCTTCTGGATCTGCTCCCTCCTCACACTTTTTACAATCCCTACCCAATTTAGGCTTTCATCATCTCTCACCTAGGCTATCTCTAATCCATTTTCAATTCAGCTACCAAAGATATGGTATTCCGGAAGCACAGTTCTGACAGTATAAATCTCCTGCTTAATAAACTCCAATGGCTCCCTTTTACTTCTATGACCAAATACAAATTCCTCTATTTAGAATTTTGCAACTAGGTCCCAACCTACTTTCCCAGACTTTTTCAGCCTTATTAAAAGTTATTCCACTTAAGCACTATTTAATTCAGTCAAATTCTTCTTCCTGTTCCTTACACATAGCATTACTGCAGCCTGGGCCATCTCCAAAAGTTCTGATCAATATCTGGCCACAGGACCCAGATGGTTCTGGAAGAGAAAGTAAGGCTGTTCATTTGCACAGCCCTCCCTCATTCAAATAAAAGTCAATTTCAAGTCATGTCATCATCTCCCTGATTTCATGGTCTTCTTCAAGAATGAAGGACAAACCACCACAACATAGGATTCCAATTCCAATTTCCTTGACTGTCAAGTCTAGGATGCACTCCCTCCTTATCCCCACCTCTTAAAAATTCCTTGTTTCCTTTAAAATTCAGCTCAAACGCCAGCTCCCATATGAAGCCTTTCCTGATTCCCTGCAGATTCTAGTGCCTCCCCCCCAATTTATCTTTTATTTTCACATGTATATGTCTTTATGTATATGTGCATATATACACATATATGTTACCAAATGAGATAATAATTGCAAAGCTCTTATCACAACGCCTGGCACATAGTAAGTACTTTATAGATGTTAGCTTCTATAAAATATATACTATATAATACACATACATGTATTCACATTATATTAACTATATATGCATATGTGTATGCATATATATGCAAACAATTCTTGCCTTCATTGAGAAAGGGCACTATAAATATGTGTGTGTGCATTGGGAGAGAGCATGCTCATATGATGAATGTGGTATATATGTGTGTATATGCATATGAATGACAGAGAGAAAAAGGAAGAGTGAACATGAACATGAACATGCTATTTCTCAATAAAAACAGGGATTATTTCATTTCTGTCTTTTTATCTTCCTATCCTAGCTCAGTTCTTGGCATATTTGTTATTCAGTCATGTCTGACTCTTCATGACCCAGAGAACCATAGTACACAAATACTGTCCATGGGGTTTTCTTGGCAAAGATGGCCATTTCCTTCACCAGTGTGTTACAGCAAACAGAGGGTAAGTGACTTGCCCAGGGTCACACAGCTAATCTGAGACCAGATTTGAACTCAGGTCCTCCCAACTACAGGCCCAGCACTGTATCCATTGAGCCACCTGGCTTTCCCTCTTGTCCCTCTAGGTAGACACTTAACAAATGCTTAACGATTGATACACAAAGCTAAAAGTGCCCACAGATTGGGAAACTCTCAGTTTTGTCTTTTTCTTGGAATAATGAAGACAGAAGAGTATATTCTATGACAATGTGACACAAAGAGAGAAAACAAACAGGACAGTCATTTGCTAAAACATTTCTTGATTCCACATTTTGCATCTAATTATTGACATTTATAAATCACTTTCATTCATTATCGCCTTTGATCTTTACAACAATCTTGTGAGCTAGGTGCTGTCATTGTCCATTTTGCATATGAGCTAACTTAGGCTTAGAGAAATTGTGATTTGCTCATAGAGCTGGAAAGTATCTGAGGTGGGATCTGAACCCAGATTTTCCCAAATTTCTATTTTCCAATGATCTACACAGAAATATTGCCTAGTAGTGAGGGCCTGACAATGCACATCAGATTTCTCCTAAGGTCCCAGTTTTCTAAGTAACTACCAGAGACTTGCTATTAGGCTTTTTAAAACACTGTTCACTTCCAGCCTGATAAATGGGAACATCTGCTCAGGAGTGATTATGCAGAGCTTTGCAGTACTTTTCCCAATGGGGAAACCTGGGCTTCTCATCTTCACTGTTTGGTTTCCATGATTTTAAGGCAGATAGTATGTCACAAAGATTACCAACAGCATGAGAAATGATGTTCCTGGGAAACAACTCTCCAGCCACAGGAAAGGGAGACTGAATGAATACACTATTTTGAAAAACACAAGAAATATTAGTTTGGGTCACTTTTATGGTCAGTCTAGCCCAGGAATCAGAGAAGCCCCAAATCAAAATATTAGAATTTAAAAAGACACCAGAGGTCTAGTTCAAATCATACTCAGCAGACAAATGGTCATCCAGACTCTGCTTGAAAACTTCTAGTGATGGGGAGCTCACTACCTTACTATATAGACCATTCTTTTTTTTTTTTTTGAGCTGTAATTAGGGTATTTTCCTTTCCTTAACTGCTTCTTTTCAACTCCCCCCCCACACACACACATTGTTCCTACTTTTGCCCTCTACCAGACAGAACAAGTCTAATCCTTTCATCTGATGGCTCTTTATCTATTTGAAGATAGCTCTCTCTCAGTTCTCCCCACATACACAACTTCCATCTAGAATCTGCTTCCTTCTTTCTTCAGCATAAGCTTATGTAGGGAGATTTCGAGTACTCTCCAACATTTTCATTGCCCAAGGCTTCTCCATGTCCTTCCTAAAATATGGCACTCAGAAATGAATACTGAAGATGAAGTCAGACCAGGCCAGAGGATGGTGGAATTCCCTATCTATTTAATTCTCGACATTATATTTTTATTAATGAAGGCTAAGATTACAATAACTTTTTTTGGCAACCACATAATTCTTTTAGATTATGTTGTATCTGCAATACACTAAAACTAAAACTAATGCGTGTTTCGGTGTTCCTGACAATATTGTTATGGGTTCCTGTTACTCTTTTGTACTCATTCTCCATTACCTGCCTTTGTTTCCATCTTCTGTACATGTCTCTTAAATATTGTGGTTGATTGATGAATTCCCTGTATAGACACATGGGCAAGATAGGTATCCTTTTAGTAAGATGTCCTTTTCCTTCCTCATCAGAATTGCTTGTGTTTGCATCTCAGTAACTAATTTTTTTTTTCTATTTTAGAAATAGGAGTTGCCTTGGCTATGTATATACCCTCTGCCATTACATTTTATCAAATTAAAAAAATTATTGATGTTTTCTGTTTCTTACATCGCTATAGCATCCCATATATCCCTCTCTCTCTTCCTCCCTGAGAGCCATCTCACATGACAAATAGTATTTTTTAAGAGAAAGAGAGAGAGATCAATATATTGAGAAAGTCCAAAAACACGTATGTGTGTAAATGACTGGATCTCCCACTTCCATGAAGAGGTAGGTGGAATTTGTCTTCTCATATCTTTTCATTTGAGTCCTGTTCTTTCCATTTATATTGTTGTAGTTATTATGTATACCGTTTTCTTGGCTCTGCTTACTTCATTTTGAATCAGTTCATATAGATTTTTCCATGCTTCTCTATATTTATCACACATCATGCCTTATAGTACAATAAAATGCCATTAAATTCATGTACCACAATTTGTTCCCCAATGTATGAGCATATCTTTTCCCAAATCTTAGCTGTCACAAAAAAAGAACTGCTATAAATATTTTGAGTATATGGGAACTTTTTATCTTACCAATGGCTTCCTTGGAGTATGATCAGTAGTGGAGTCTTTGGTTCAAAGGGTACAAATATTTTAGTTACTTTTTTACATAATTCCAAATGATCTTCCAAAGTGATTATACCTTTAACAGTTCCATAAACAATGTATAAATTTGCCTATCTTCCCACAATCCCTTCAGCATTGACTAGTGACATTTTTTTTCATTTTTGTCAATTTTCAGGGGGTAAGGTGAAACCATAAGTTTTGATTTGCATTTCTCTTAATAGTGATCTGGAGCATTTTTTCATGTGGTTGTGAATAGTCTGCAGTTCTTTTGAGAAATGTTTCTTCATATCTTGGGAATGATTATTAATTATATATACACAAATATATATATATATATGTGTGTGTGTGTGTGTGTGTGTGTGTGTGTGTGCGTCTGTGTGTATAATGTATACATACACATTCATTGTTTATATATCTTTAATACCAAACCCTTATCAGAAAAATTCAGTCATTTATTCTTAAAGGCTTCCCATGCCTACTGAGTCAAGTATCATTTGTAGACTCTTAGAGTATAGGGTCCTATCAATGCTTTCTCTGAATTTAATCTTTCTAAATCTAGGCTGTCCATTATTCTATGCCCAGTACTCCCCCTTCTGATATATCATAAAAAAGCATACATCCCTAATCTTTGAGGCTGACGTTATGGGGACCTTTCATGCTGTTACTTCTTTTCCTCTTTGTGGGATGGTGACACCAAGGGAGAGTCATTCACACTCATCATTTCAGCTTCAAAGGTTAGGGATATACTATAACATCCTAATTTTTCTTAATCACCCGTTCTTCAGTTAATAGCCATAATGTATTGAATCTTTTCTTTTTTGAAGGTAAATTTTCAGCCTGTTCTACCTCTTGTGTGTTTGCTACCCATCATATGAGTATTTTCCTTTAAAGACATGCCTTAAATTGACCTTTTTCTTCAAAGGATCACAGATGTAAAATTGGAATGAACCTCAGCCACCATCCAGTCCAATGGTTCTCCAAGATGATTCTAGGAGTTTTACTCTGTGTGCCAAAAATTGTGTGGACATTACATGGCAATTAAAGGTTTCTTGACTGTCGAGTAGCAATTTTTTCATACAAACGAAGAATACTGGACAATGAGGAAAATAGTTTGTGGAATCCTAGAAGCACAGAAAGGTGAAACCACTTGTCCAAAGTCACACAGTAGTATAAATGGGATTTGAACTCACCTTCCCTAACTTTGACTATGTGCCTCTTTCCATGATAACACTCTGTCCAGTTGCCAACCCATCCCCAGCTTGTCTGTTTCCCTTCTGATATAACTACTACTAATACTCCCTATGGTATAGACACATCATAGGGAGGGAAATGGTATTTTGCTTTGTTTTCTGAGCTTTCCCCCCCCCCTAAACTGGAAAGAAGCACAAGGCATTTAATAAGTAAAGTCAATTCAAAACCACTAGACCAAATAACAGGATTCATTGCAGATAGAGTGCTGGTAGCTGAAATTCCAACTGAAAAACCAACTTTTCCTGCTGAGCTCACAACTCTGTAAAATATTGGATGGCAGCCAAACGTTCCATATCAACAACATCATCATCATCATCATCATCATCACCGACCATTGTCATTGTTGTTGTCATCACAGTCATTTCACTGTTCATTCTATATGAGGACTTCTCATATAGCCCAGCTATAATGCATTCCCCTCTAAATACTGCCATATACGTGTAACATACATGTGCACTCATATGCACATTTATGTACATACATAAATGTGTATACATTTATATATTTTACATATTTTGTATATACTTCTATATATTGTCTGCCTTGATAGAATGTAAATTTCTTGAGAGCAGTATTTTTTGCTCTTGCCTTTGTATCTTCATCATTCAGCATAATACCCACCACTTAAAAATTGATTTTTGATTGAATTATTGACTAATTAGTTCAATTAACCTTTTGGGGGTGGGGGCAGCTATGTTTAAGGCATTGTGCTACCTGCTATGGCAGACAGGGATAAAGAATAGACTTGTGAGTTCAGTGATCCATAGTTAGACAGTGCAGTGGGTAGACTGGAATTTGAATCTTGCCTCAGACACTAGCGGTGTGATCCTGGACAAGTCACATAACCTCTCAGTGCCACAGCTTCCTCATCTGTAAAATGGGGATCATAATAGCCCCTACCTCCCAGGATTGTTGTGAACATCAAATGAGATAATGTATGTAAAGTTCTTTTCCAACTTTAAAAGACAATATAAATGATAGCTTTTATTATTTCAGTGGAAACTCAGATGTGGAAATTTCTTCTGTCTGTGAAGGTTGGTACCTTCTTTACAATGTATAGTCTTAGTTGCTGGAACCCTAAGAGGTTAGGTGGCTTGTCCTTGGTCACACAACAGGAAGGTTTCATAGACAGGACCTGACCCCAGGTCTTCCTGGCTATGAGGTCAGTCGTTCCTTCGTTAGGCCATGCTGTAGGGGAGATTAAGAAAGAGTAAGGTATAATCCCTGCCCCACGCGGAGCCCCACGCGGAGTCAATCGTTTAGTGGAAGATCTGTGGTTCACAGGAAGGAGGGATGGCTTCTGGCTGGAGGAACGGGGTGATCAGGAATGTTTTCATGGGGGATGCAGCATTTGAGCAGGGCCTAGAACTTCCAGGAGCATTAAACAGGGTGAGATGTTCATCACTGGGGAGAAAATGCTAAGCAAAAGCTGCAAAGTGAATGAATGAACACAGGGGAAAATTGCAAAACATGAAGGCATCTCAGAGAAGCAGAGAAAAAAAAAGAAATCTGTGTTTTAAGTTGAACACGTCCTTCAAAAGCAGCAAATGCCCTTGATAGAGACCATGTGGGGAGAGTCCCATTTTCAAGAGCTCTCAGGGTAGACTAGTTTGGAAAGGAGGGGAAAGACCACTGGCTTGAGAATCAGGAGACTGGAGCTTTCTTCAGTCCCCTGCAAGCTGTGTGACCTGGGGCAGATCATTTTACTTCTTTGGGCCTATTTTATTCATTATCTGTAAAATGAGGGCAAAGAGAGCTAGATGATTCTAATGAACATACAACCCATCCACCTCCAAGATTCGGATTCTTTTTACTTTGATTCTGAAATTTCCTAGGAATCTGAAGTTGCCTAGAGTCGCTTTGTCATTTCCTGTTGCTTACTGTAAAAATCTGTTGTGACTCAATTCCATTAGAATTCTTCCTAAGTGTGCCCCTCTCCTATGCATACATGGCTGCACGCTCCCTTTCACACACATGCAAAGCATCTATCTGATTCCCTTTTTCATTGTCCATACCATAGACACCCCCTACACTTGCACATTCAGTGGAGAGAACAACAAGCCTTTGGAAATTTACAACTGGACTTGGGATTTGCAGAATGAGCCAATGTTACCCAGTGGAGTGGCATTTTCCAATTCTAAACGATGTATGAATAAAAGTCCCAGAGGATTCTGAAACAACAAATGCATCCTCAAAATTAGGAAATGGGAATGAATATAAACACATTTGAATCATGTGGGCTAAATGATGAAAAGGCTAAGAGGGAAGGTATTTGTTGATGCTGAAAGCTGAAAATCAGAGCACATAATTCACAAAATATCTACCCCGCCAATGTCTCATAGAGTTCCAACCAGTGCCAAATGAAAATGACTTGGACAATGTAACTATGCCCAATATATTTGGAAAGGAAAACTCAAGGTAGCAGGCATGTCAGCTGGCAGCAGACTGACATCATTAGTCTACAGTGGGAACTATTCAATAATAGATCCTGCATCCATGTGGAGCCAGTGTCTGCTTTATTTTAAGGTTCAAGTCACAGAAAGTTGGAGCTGGAAGTTGTTTCTAGAAGGAAGTGTTCAGGGGTTATGACATTAGTGACTATCTTTCCTAGAGCTAGCCCAGTGTAGATCAGAGGTTCTTAATCATTTTTTGGTGTCATGGATCCCTTTGGCCATCTTACAGGTGAAGCCTGTAAGCCTTTTCCCTCAGAATAATGTTTTTGAATGCACAAAACAAATACAGAGTATTACAAAGAAAATAAATTCTATTGAAATAGAGTTATCAAAATTATTTAAGTTCACAGATCCCAAATCCCCACCTTTAGGCTAAAAATCCCTTTTCTAGGCTTCTTAGGACGCTAAGTAGGTATTCAAAAATGGGAAGGACCAAGTCACACTAACCAATAGAATGCTACAACCGCAAAGCTAGAAGGGGCCTCAGAGGATGCCTGATCTCATCCATCGTTGAAAAGGAATCCCTTGTATAACGTTGCTAAAGAGAGCTCACCCATCTTCTCTTTGAGGGCCTCTAGAGAGAGTGAAGGCATTGATTCCTGAGGCAGTCAACTCTACTTTTGGACAAATCTAATCATTAAGATATTTTCCCTTTTCTTATATTTAATCAACATCTGTTTTGTCTTTATTTTTGTTTTCTTTCTGAAGCTTCTAATCTCTGCTCTTAGTTATTCTCTCTGGGGTCAAGCAAAGCAAATTCCACACCGACCCTTCGGATGCTTGAAGTAACTACCATCTGTCCCTTAAGGCTTCTCTTCTCCAGGGGAGAATAGTTTCAGTTTCTTTAACTGACCAATTATAATGGTGGGGCCTCCGGTCTTCTTACCATACTTGCTGTTCTCTTCTAGACATGCTCCAGCTTATGGGTGTTCTTTCTAAAATGTGGCTCTGAACACAATACTCCAGACAATGTCTTACCCAGGGTAGAAGGCAGCAGAGGCTTTCTGTCACCTTCTGGCTGGAGCTGAGTTCCTGAAACAGGTCCCCAGACTCACAGTAACTAACTTGCCAGGAATTTGACTATGACAAGGGTGTAACCTGAAATATGAAGCATAGCATCTTGAGAATCCTTTCACTGGGACAGATGGGGGGGGGGGTCCCACCAGCCTCAGTGTGACTTGGATAAGTAGGTAACAAACTATATATATATAGGTTTTTGGAGGGGGGAAGGGAGGGCAATTGGGGTTAAGTGACTTGCTAGTAAGTGTTAAGTGGCTGAAACTGGATTTGAACTCAGGTCCTCCTGACTCCAGGACAGTTGCTCTATTCACTGGGCCACCTATCTGCCCAACACAAAGCTATATTGAAGAAGTTTGTGTGACACAGGCATAACCAGAGGGGCAAGAAGATGGGGCCTGTTAGAGGGGGAAAGGACCAATTGTGGCTCCTTTGAAGTCTGTGGACAAAGACCAGTTTTTCTGTTTCTTGCAAAGCCTGATGGGACCGTTAGGGAAAATCACCCAGGGCCTCCTGGATCTTAAGTCTTTTTTGATCAGACCAATGATTTCATTGGTATAGTAAGTTCCTGGTGAAGAATTTCATTTTCCAATGCAGAGTGATGTCCCATCTGCTATTTTATAACCACAAAGAGATGCCTGGAGGTGTTGAGAGGTTAAATGATTTGGCTAGGATCACAGAGACAATCTATATCAAAGGCCAGAATAGAACCCAGACATTTCTGATTTGAGACCAGCTCTTTATCCAGTATTCCACAGCTACCTCTTCCTAGAATTTTGTATGGGGGGTGGGAGGAAGAAAAGGAGGAAAAAGAAGGGGAAAGGGGAAAAGTTCCATTGAAGCCACAGAAAATGAAAACTTTAAATAAGTTTACAAGTCCCACTGGCTTCCCATACTTCCTCTTTAACAATGCATTTCTGCTGTCCTCAGAGAAGTGACCTCTGAAGAGGAGGTCAGGTATTCACATCATATACTCAACTGGTGAAAAGCAGCATCAGGGTGAGGTGGAAAAAGCAATAGACTTGGGGTCCAAAGCCCAGGTTTCGAGTCTTAGGTTTGCCATCTACCAACTGTGTGATTCTGGGCAAATTACCTCCTTCCTTCTAGGCCTCAGGTTCTCCATCTATAAAATGAGGGGACTAGACTAGATAAACTCTAAGGTCCCTTCCAGCTCTGAGTCCTATGACCTCATCAAATATTCATTTATGTTCTCCTATATAGAGAAGCAGTATAGCATTAGTGGAGGGAGAGTAGGACTTGGAGTCAGGAGTTCAAATCTCACCTCCAGCACTTACTGGTTGTGCAACCATGGGCAAGTCACTTAATCTCACTGAGCCTCAGTTTTCTTATCTGTAAAATGAGGGGATTCCACTGGACGGCCTCTCGGGCCTCTTCCAGCTCTCAGTCTATGATCCTCTCATCCTATGTGCATAATGCTGGCTATCACAGTGTTACGCAAAGTTATGTAATTCTATATTTGGCACCACCTTCTGACTCCATGCTGGACTTCACTTAATTTAGCCTTCAAAAGATGAATGGCAATCCCAGTCCTACTTGTCTCCCCATCCAACACCAAACCAATGTCACTACAATCTAATTGTACTGGGAACAGGTTTTCCAGAGAAGGTCGTTTGCCCAAAGCATATATGTAGGTTGCTGAACTTCATATGACAGCTCCACTGTCCGGATCAGGCCCAAGCAACCTGCCAGCCCTAGGCCCTTACTGGTCAGATCATCTCAGGTCTAAAGGGAGACAAGTCCAGCCAGACTGAGACTTCTTCCTAATGATGCCTAGAGAGCCACTTAGGGCAGGCACATCTTTTCAAGGGCATTTTTTAAAAAGTTCATATTGTACCTAAGGGTACATCATTGTCCCCTTTTAGTTAACATCATTAATCAATACATGGGTGGAGCTTGGGGTCACTCAAAGCACTGACTCCCACATTTCATCATAGTCACAAAGTTGAGAAAACTCTCTGGGTATAAGTTATGGGCACTAACAAATCCTCCGGAAAATTTCTGTAGCATTTATCTATTTTAAAAATACAGAACAAAACAAACTTTTCAACATCCTCTTTCCTCCTTATGCCTGTTTCTAACTGCAACAAAGATATTGGCATATTGGTGATGTGGTTCCTTTGGCCCCAGCAAGAAGCATGCTCCCCAGCCCAACTCAAACAAGACAAGAGCCTCTCCCAGCTCCATCTAGACCTCCTGCCAACTTCCACCTTAGGCTACCCATCCAGAGAGTGGAAAAAGAACAGAAAAAGGAGAAGTGTCCCTCCAGCTGAGGAGGCACAGCTACAGAAGTTCCTGGGGACAGAAGGGAGTTAAGGTTCAGGGGAGCATTTGACTCAGGTCACTGTGTTTATTTTTCAGTCCCACCCCCCCTACTGTCCCTTTAGACTTCCTATTCAACTCCCTGAAGCTTTTCGTTAAGCCTCATGCATAGATGAGGCAGAAATGAAGCCTCTGTTTGACCTGCTTGCTACTGACTTCCTGAGATGGGCGGAACAGGAGCTCTGAGCATCTTATCCCACCAGGCAGCTAATTCGTTTTGGTTTGCAGACGGAAGCTCTCCTTTCCCCTGCTGGGATTCCTATGCCTAGAGCTAACATAGACATGTGTGTGGTCCCTGTGTATAGTCGGTACTCCGAGATGTCATGGGAACCAGGAGGTTTTCAAATATATTTATTTATTCTCTAAAATTTCCACCCCATATTCTCTTTTTTTGGCAGACTTTCAGTCCTTCCCTTCCTCATTTGCCATTTTCCTCTCCCTCTTATGATTTAACTGAAGCCAGGGCTCTGATAGTCCCTGGCAGCACCTGTCAGTCCCCCATACACATGGCCAAGAATGGCATGGTAAACCCCAAAGGTGTATCACAACCACAACTAGGCAAAACCTGAGCTCCCCCCGTGCTGTTTCTTTCCCCGGAATTCCCAGGGAATCTTGCTTCTATAGAGGGGACCACACTTGCCCCTCACTTCCATCTTTACGGGTTTGTCGCACATGGTGGTCCCCTTTGCAGCACTCCAGCCCCCAAAACACAGCTCAGAGGAACAAAAGGTAGTGGAGGAGAGAAGCTTACCTTTGGAGGGTCGCCTTTGTTTGGTCTGCAGAGAGGAGAAGGTGCCCATCACAGCCCCCATGATCACTGGTAGTTGTGTGTGACTTTGGCTCTCCTCCCTCCCCCGCCCCTCCCCCTCTTTTAGAAAGAGATCAGTTTGGCTTGTCTACTAAAAAAAAAGAAGAAGAAAAAGAAAAAAAGGAAAAGGAAAAGAAAGAAAGAAAGAAAAAGGGGCAGCCAACACTGCAGCTTGGTATTCAGCAAACGTTGGGGTTGGAGATTTTTTTTTCTCCTCTTCAGTCAACACACATGCACTGACTCACACAAGCAGCTGCTCTGTTATCATTCAAAACAGCTCCCCATCCAATGGTCATGCCAGGTAGATTCCCTCAGACCAGGGCTGAAAGCAGATGCATCAAAATATTTACTGGAGCTCAGCCCCATCGACACATCGGGCTAATCTTTACTCCCGTTCCCGAGGATGGTTGGAGCCAGGCAGCCAGCCGCCTGCGGGGCTGAGTCTCAATACCTCCCCTCCCCGTGCATACTAAACTCCAGTTCGGGAGGCTTGGGGTGGGTCTCCCGGGAGGCATGGGACTGGGGCTGAGTACCAATCATGAATGAATGAGAACCTGCTCAGTGCAAAATGGGAGTGAAGTAGTCGGAGGCAGAGCAGCTGTGCGGCAGGCGCGCTCGCTGTGATTAATAGAGTCTTCGGGAAGCAGGAATTAAAATTGTTGGGGCGGGGGAGGGGGGACCCTCTTCCCTGGCGCATGACCTCCTCCTTCCCCACCCCGGCAAAGAAAGGAGAGTGTCGGACAGCCCGGGGGCAAATTGCCCCACGGCTTGCTTTTTTTTTCTTACTTCCTCACGTGTCAGATGCATGTGCTAAACTGGCTAATGATAATATCCTCATTGCGTACAGTGCAGGATAAAAATGGGCATATATCATCGTGAAGGAGAAGCCTCAGCTATTGGCCTTGTCACCTCTCTCACTGTAGCAGCAAATTTTCCCCCAAACCAAAAGATGCAGGGTTGCCTTTAGAGAGAGTATATTTCATCAGCGCCTGTCTTTGAAATGCCATCAGATTTTTCTCTCCAGTTCTCAGTGTATTTATACATGGGCTCTGGGAGGGGAAGGGGGTCTGGGCCAGAGAAGGCAGATGGGAGAGAAAAATTGAGCTAGCTAGCCCCGGTTGGGATGAAAGAGGAACACAGGTTGCAATGTCCTCCCCTGCCACTGACCACACCCTGCCCTGGGAGCCTAGAATGCCCTAAATCCTGCAACATCTTCATAAAAGTGGTGATGGAGGAACCCCAGAATACTTTCTAGGAACTCCAGGAATGCACCCTAGAGTCACTGCACGGATCAGACTTCTAAGGAAGGACAGAAAGCCCCAAACCGGGGTTCTCCACCATGTGCTCTTTGAGGATAGTCGTCATTTCAAGTCAGATTATGGAATCATAGAATTCAGAGATTGAAGGGATCTCTGGGAACATCTAGTCCTTCATTTTACAGTTGAGAAAACGGAGGCCTAGAGAGGGAAGATGACTTGCCCCAAATCACACACCTATCTGGTGACAGAGACAAAACTAGACCCAAATCCCTCCATTGTCTAGTGTTCTTTTAACTGTTGCTTGGCATCTGGTGTTTTCTGATCCTGAAATGTGAGGATGGTTTGAGGGGTACCCACCTAGGACCCTGGCTGCCCCCAATTCAGATGATATAAGGCTGTTGGAGAGATATGTTTGATGGTAGTGATCCCCTCACTCCCACTAACCCCATAAAACCGACAGAGCTCCATTTCCCTGCTGTAAAGCTTATAATCTAATCAAATCTTATTTTACACAGTTTGTGTGTATATGTGCACATAAGGCATGCAGTGACGTGTGCAGGTATGATACAATGAGAGGGGTCAAGGAGAGGTCCAGACCAAGTACACTAGAAAATATGCGGGGAGAGAGAGAATGCTTTTATCTGGGGAAATAAGGGAAGTTTTCATGCAGGAGATGGGCCTTGAAGGAAGAGAAGGATTTTAATAAGGGGCTCTGAGGAGGGCATTCTTCCAAGCCCAGAGGATGACCCAGAGGAATTCACAAGTGGCAGAAAGAGTAAGACAGGGGTCAGCTAATAGCCCAGGTGCTGCAATACCGACTGTACAAAGAAGAACAATGAGAAATTAAGCTAGAAATGTAAACTGGAGCTAATTTGTGGAAGGACTTAAATGCCAGACTGGGGAGTTTGTATTTTATCCTAAGAGGAACCATGGAAGATATTTGTTTTATTTTGTTTTGTTTTCGTGTGTGTGTGTGTGTGTGTGTGTGTGTGTGTGCTTTTACAGGACAGTGCATTAGGAAGATTAGTTTGGCAGCTGTATGAAGGATAAATTGGAGAAAGGAAAAACCAGAGGCAGGGAAGGCATCACAGCTCAGTGGAAAGAGTGATGAATCGATTTGGAGTAAGGGGACATGGGTTCAAATCCCTGATCTGCCAAAACACTGTCTACCTCAGTTTCCTTATCTGTAAAATGGAGCATATGAAAATAATAGCACCTACCTCCCAGGGTTGTTGTGAAAATACAATGAGATAATGTTTGCACAACATTTCACAAAGCTTAAAGCACTATATGAATACTAGTGATTATTATTACTATTACTAATCTACAAATATGGTAAATATCAACATAACCCACATCAACAAAAACTCTTTGGAGTCCTCAACAAATTTTAAGACTGTGGAGTAGTCCTGAGACCTACTCACTGATCTGGGAGATGAAGGTTCAAACCAGGGTGATAGTTGTATAAATGAACAGAGGATAAATAGGTATAAGTATGGTGGAAGGAGAATATTAGTGGAAGAATATTAGTGAGATGATAATAATCATATCTATAGCATATTTTACTTTTTCAAAGCACTTTTTTTTTATCGTAGGTACTGGCTGCTAGGTGACGTAGTCAACATTTCAGTGAGCCCAGAGTCAGGAAGACCTGAGTTCAGTTTTGGCCTCAGACACTTAACCGGTTGTGTGACCCTAAGCAAATAATTTCATCTCTATTTGCCTCAACTGTAAAATGGGGGTAATAATAGCACCTACCTCCCGAAGTTGTTATGAGGATCAAGTGAGGAAATTGTAAAGTGCTTCGTACAGTTCCTAGCACTTTGTAGGCATTTAAAAAGTGTTTGTTTCCTTCTTGTGCTAGTAAGGAAAATGAGGGTTAGAAAGGCCCAGTGATTTGCTCTAGTTCTAAGCCCCCATTACTTAGTAGCAGAGTGGGGACTAGGACCCAGTTGGGAACCTCCTGACTTCTAGCCCTTGGTCCTTCCACTCCCAAGAACCTCCCAGGAGGAAGCCATGGTTCATAATTCCTTTCTTAACTGTATACCTGTCATTCCTTCAAATTCACAAAGCCATGCTGGGTCTAGCTAACAGAGAGGGAATGGGGAGGGGTAGGTTCAGGGAATCTGTTCCTTTCAAGTGATATGTAGGATGGCCCTTTTTTTCTTTTTTAAAAATACTTCATTGATGGTCTTTAAAAGAAAATTATTGTTATTACTCACCAATGATTTCTGACTCGGTATTAGAACACTTCTTCCCAATCAGGAAACATAGTCAATCTAAGCAAATCAAAACATAGGCCATGCCTAAAAATGCCTCCCTCATTCCTAACCTCTTGTCCAGTTCCTCCCTGCTTAGAGAGCAGAATGCTTTCACCACTAGTCCCCTGAAGTCACGATTGGTGACAGCATTGGTCAGAATTCTTGTTTTTCTTTTATAACTCCCTTGTCACTTTTCTGTACAGTATGCTCATTGCCTTATTTAGTTTTAGAATGATGATCAAATTACCTCTGCCTTTGCTCCAAAAGAGGATGTGTTAATCTAACACTCCATTCAGCATCCCAGTATTTCCCTACTGAAGTCTCTCTCTCTGGCTATCACTCCCCCATGGATGTTCTTTTTCCCATTATAATGGAGATCTCTTGAGAGCAGAGACTCTCCTTGCTTTATAAATGTAGGTGTGTATATAATTTATGTATATTCTTGCTTTATAAATGTATGTGTACATATACATATATGTGTATTTATGTATGTGTATATGCATATAGATGTATATATATATATATATATATATTATGTATTAGCTGATGCTGTTGTATTCCCAGACCTCATCCCAATGTATGGTATTTGGTCATCCTGTAAATTGTTCTAGCTCTGCTTACATGGTTGTGTTTCATCAAATACCAATCTTCCCAAGCTTCTCTGAATTCTTCATATATTTTTGCTTATTACATTTCCATTACATTCCCATGCCACGTTTTATTCAGCCATTTTCCAGTCAATGAGCACCTACTTTCTAGTTCTTTGCTACTACAGAAAGTGCTGGAATATATATATGTATGTATATGTGTATATGTATATGTATGTATAAGACCTTTCCCTCCTTTTTTGACCTTCTTGAGGTATATGCCTAATAGTGCTACCCCTGGGTCAAAGGACATGGAGTTTAATATTTTTTTCCTGGTATAATTCCAAATTATTTTGCAGGACAGGGGAACCAATTCACAGCTTTGTCAACAGCTTATCAATGTGCCAGCTTTCTTATAGGCACTCTAGCACTTATCTTTTAATTATTTTTCCTATCTTTGACAATTTGATGGTTATGAAGTGAAAAAACTCAGTTTTAATGTGAATCTATTTTGTTTTTAGTGATTTGGACCCTCTTTCATCGAGTTGCTGATAACTTGCATTTCTTCTTTTGAAAACCACCTGTTTATTGGTCTTTAACTACTTACCAATTGGGAAATGGATCTTGTTCTTATATATTTGTGTCAATTTAGGGATGGGCCTTTTCCAAGAGTAATGAAGCATCTGTTCAGTGAATTTCCAGGTCATCTACAGTTTGTTTGTTTGTTTTTTCCAATGGGAGTGAGAAGAAAGAAAAACAGGAGATACTGACTGAACTTCTTACTGGGGTTATGATGATGACTTTGGTCTACTCTGGCAAGGTTGTTGAGCTTCTGTGGGTGGTGATTCCCAATCATTGAAGTTTTTGGAAGCAGGTTTCTGGATTTTGTGTGAAAGGTAATATTTGTAGGAAGTCTCAGAAGCCAAGACTTACACCTAGGTCTTCTGACACCAAGATTAGCTTTCCTTCTATTACATCATACTGTCTCTGCTGCACTTTGAAAGAATTGCAAATCTTCACCTCTGTGTTGAAATAATCTGACTTAATAGTGACAATAGCAGGTAGCATTTACTTATTTTTTAGGGTTTACAGAGATATATACATTTCTTCTTCATTTGACTCTCACAATGATCATGAAAGGAAGGTGCTATTATTATCCGCATTTTACAGATGGGGAAACTGAGGTTCAGAGAGGTTGGGTGAATTGCCTAGGGTCACACAGCTAGTAAATGGCTGAATCAGGATCTGAAATTAGTCTGCGTCATCTAGATGGAAAGGAACATCAGACGCCTGAGCAAATCTGCAGTCTTCCCTTAGAGAATAGTACCTCCTGAGGAAGAGAAGCTTGAGTCCATGAGATTTCTGCTTTCTTTGTGAGATGCTTAGTTAATAAACATTCACTGCCACAGGATACTTATTGTCCTTCCATGGAAACAAAGACATTTATACAAACTCACAGATATTCTAGCACATTGACTTGCTGTACATTTCATCCTTACACTTTCTAGGAGATGCCCACAACAAAATCTTGAAAATTCGAATAAGTATTAGGAATGGAGGAGGATTATATTTTTTAAAAAGATCTGGCTTGGAGTGGTTTTGCTAGGTGGCACAGTGAGTAGAGTGCCGACCCTGGAGTCAGGAGGACCTGAGTTCAGATCCGGCTTCAAACACTTAATACACACACACACACACACACACACACACACAAACTAGCCATGTAACCTTGAGCAAGTTACTTAACCCCAATTGCCCTCCAAAAAGCAAATAGATAAATAAATAAATGAATAGATAGATAGATAGATAAATTAATAACTGAATGAATGAATAAATAGATAGATAATGAATAGATAGATAGATAGATAGAGAGATAGATAGATAGATAGATAGATAGATAGATAGATAGATAGATAGATGATAGATAAAAAATAAAAAGACCCTGGCTTTTTTTTTGTTTGTGGTGTGTGTGTGTGTGTGAGAGAGAGAGACAGAGAGACAGAAACAGAGACAGAGAGACACAGAGAGAGACAGAGACAGACAGACAGACAGCAGAGACAGAGTGAGACACAAAGAAAGAGAGACAGGGACAGAAAAAGAAATATGCACATAAACCCAGTCCAAGTGCATAAGGGGTTATGTCAACTCTGATGGAGCCATGCGACAGCTTCCCATTCATAGTTTCTATGGTGTAAGCTTCTGCTTTGTTATCTAGTAAAGGTCTCATTCCTAATGGTAGTGATGCTGGGGAACAGCTGCCTTGGAGGCATCATCCTAGATTTTTGTACTCTTATTCCACTCCCCTAAACCCAGTTCTACCCTCAGGGATGTCGAGACAAAATAAACATGGCTCAGATTTCCTCATCTTCGGCTAGAGGAGTTTGTCAATGGACAAGATCTTTATGGAGCAATAGGGGACAGCAAGACCATGCATAGACCTGTGTGTATCTCTATCCATTGTCATGGTTTTCTTAAATTTTGTTAAGACAAGTCCTTCCATGTAGTATCTTTGGGGTACCTTAATTGTCTTTCAACTACTAAATCTATTTCCAGTGTCTTTTCCCATGTTAAGGAAAGATTCTTAAATTGGATCAGGAAGGAGATGCAGTTGGCCTTGATTTTATTCTGCTTTGTGTTATTCTCCAAGTGTTTTACATGTGTAATTCTTGTCTCCCTGGCTAGAATGTGAAGGCCTTGAGGGAAAATTTACATGTAAAAGACATGCATCTTTTATTTCTTTTGTGTATCGACCCCATCTCTCCAGGTGCCCATACTAACAATTTTTACATTATAGATATTTAACAGATTCTTCATAGATTCTCATGGCTGGGAGGTATCTCGGAAACCTCTAGTATAAGCCACACCTGAGCAGGAATCCCTTGACAACATTCCTGTTAAGTGATAATTCGGCTGCCACTCTAAGAGCTCACTCAGGTGATAGGGAATTCATCCTTCCTTAAGCAGTGCATTCTATCTCCGGTTAGCTGTGGCTGTTAGGATGCTTTTTTCACCCTTATATTGAGCTGAAATATGGTTCTCTGCATCTTCCCCTGGTTACTCCAGGTTTTGCCCTCTGAGGCCAGACAGAACAAATTTAATCCCTCTTCCACACGACAGCCTTTCAAGTGCTGGAAGACAGCTAAATGGGGCTAATGATACCTACACTACCTGTATCATAGGATCTGTTCAAATAAGATGAAGAAAGTCGAGCATTTTACAAACCTTTGAGATTTTATAAATTCCACCTATTTTTCTCTTTAGGCTAAACATCTCCAGGTTCTTCAAATAAGTGTCATGAGGTAGGGTTGATTCTAAGTTCTTTCACTATACCAGCTGCCCTCTTTTCAGCTTGACAATGTCTTGCCTAATATGTGGGCCAGGCTTGAGCACAATACTCCAGACGTGGTCTATCTAGGTCAGGACAAAGTGGGGCTATGATGTCTCTTATTCTGGATACAATGAAACCTAAGAATGTATTGAATTTTGGGTTGTCACATCATACAGTTGATTCATACAGATCTTACAGCCAATTAAAATGTGCAGGTCTTTTCTACATGACCAACATCCACATCTTCCATGTTCTATATCTGTGAACTTAAATATAGGACTTTATATTTATTTTTATATGTTAAGATAAGTCCTTCCATGTAGTATCTTTGCAGTACCTTATTTGTCTTTCAACTATTTGTATTTATTTCTAACAAAATCTTTATATTTCTAACAAATTTCACCTTCTGTAATTCAGTCCATTGTTTTTTCTTGTCAAGATCTTTTGGGGGTGTTTACTTTATCTAATGCTATTATCCTAAGTGTTAGCTATCTCATTCATCTTTACGCTGTTTACAAATCTGAGATACTTGCCATTCAGGCCTTCATCTGATACTTCTTTGACACTTCCCTGAATTCTTGGGCTTTTCCAGGTAGGCACTCTCTCCAACATTGTAGATCACGGCCCATCTATGCTTTCTGATCCTTTGTCATTATTATTATTTTAGGCAATTAGTGTTAGGTGATTTGCCCAAGAGCCCAAGGCAGGATTTGAACTCAGGTTCTTCTGGCTCCATGACCAGTGCACTATCCACTTCACCATCTGACTGCCCCTCCTCTGTGATAATTCTTGTCCTTGTTCTCTCATGAGGTATCAAAAAAGAATCTACCTAATATTCTGGAGACCATTCTCTAAATCTTTTAACATTTAATAGGTGCCAGAAGAATTTTGGCTAATGTTTTTCCCTTACTGGTCCATCTCCTTTCCTCATTATTCATCTACTGTCTGATATTTTTAGGTTACTTCTTGGGCACAGTGGTCACTGATAATATGCCTATTTACTCCACCATGTATTTCCCCATTGCTCTTTGGATCACCTA
Source organism: Petaurus breviceps papuanus (assembly GCF_028583685.1). NCBI lineage: Eukaryota > Metazoa > Chordata > Mammalia > Diprotodontia > Petauridae > Petaurus > Petaurus breviceps. Next base: position 10,309,240 of record NW_027186372.1, read on the forward strand.
CAGTTTTGATTCTTTAGATACAGCAGTAGTCATTTCCCGATGTGCTATGGAAAGAAGTAGGAATGATACCTGGGAAAAGGTAGACAAGATTATAGTGGGACAGAGACAAACATACAAGAAAGCAAGCCATGCTGGGGGCAACATCATTTGGAAAGCACTGAAAGGGTGATTTTCAAGCTATCTCAGAGGCAGAGACTGAGTAAATGAAAAACACACACATCACACTATTGGTACCCCAAAAGATAATTGAGAGGATGCTGGTAATTGCCAACTTATTTATCTACATTCTCACCTTTATAAAATCATTTTGAGGATGACCTAACACTAAGGGCATACAAACAAGTTTCTGTATAAAATCATTTTGAGGATGACCTAACACTAAGGGCATACAAACAAGTTTCTGTAAATGACTTTCTATAGCAGATCATGTCTTCACAGTCATATAACTGATTAAAAGGTGTAGAGAATATAAGATTCTATTGTGTTTACTGTTCAGTGAACATCTAAAAAGCATTTGGCTAGGTAAGGTAATATGCAGCCACCAAAGCTCTCTTGCAGTGAGGTGTCTTTTATGCAGATATTAATATTGTACATAATTCCTTGATAAATGAAGAGAGATAACTGTCCAGCATCCATTGGCCACTGCTTATTAAGTGAAGCATAAAATAGAGAGATGGATGCTTACCAAGGTCTTGCACAGATTCCAAATGGAAGGGGGATTTCCAATAAATGAAGCTCTCCAGATGCTCCTATTTGCAGATAATATTGTGATGGTTGAATCAAGCCCCAAAGTACAAGAGCTCTTTATCAAAATTCATCCCCACTTGGAAGAGATCAGCCTAACAATCTATACAGGAAAAACCAAATGGCTGAATAATGTCTATTATCCAGAATACAACAAGCAATTGGGAAAGACAGTCCATTAAGTTAGTCCATCAGCATACATATCTTTTATAGGTCCTGCAGATGGGCAATGAGCTGGGCCAAGAACTGAATTGGAGAAGAGAAAAGGTTAGATTGTAAATTGAAAATTATGCAACCTTTTCAATTGTTCCTGGCTACTCTCTGAAACAAAACCTTGCCTTAAAAATAGTTAGCACACTGGGGCAGCTAGGTGGCACAGTGAATAGAGCACTGGCCCTGGAGTCAGGAGGACCTGAGTTCAAATCCAGCCTCAGATATTTAACACTAAAACTAGCTGTGTGACCTTGGGCAAGTCACTTAACCCCAAATTGCCCTCAAAAAAGCAAAAAAAAAAATAGTTAGCACATTAAGGTTTGTGAAATGTTTTACAATTATTATCTTGTTTGATTCTCACAACAACCCTGGAAAGTAGGTGCTATTGCTACCCCCATTTTACAGAGGAGGAAACTGAGGCCAATATATGTTGTGACTTGTCCAAAGTTACACAGCTAGTTGGTGTATAGGGTGGGATTTGAACCCAGGTCTTCCTTCCTACAAGTCCAGGGTTCTTTGACCATTACAACACCTAGCTTCTGTTGATATATGTATGTTTTTCATTTTTGTATCACCTTTATTTCCATTTTCCCTTAATTTTCCTTCATTTCCTCTCTTCCTCCTCTATTGACAAGTGATTCTTTGCAACAACAACAAAAAAATAGAAAAGAAGGGAGGAAAAAATGTTTCAGCAACTAACAAAAAAGTCTGCTGGGTCCCACAGTATATGCCATGTTCTACATCCATAAGTCTACCACTCTAAAAAAAAGGAGAAAGATACATTTTTTTTCAATTATTTTCTGAAGTTAAACTTAAAATCCCATCTTTTTAAGACTGACAGTTTCTGGTAGTGAAGCAGGTTCAGTATCTGTAGGCCTTCACTAGAGATTTCTCCATAGTTGCTCAAAGCTCAGCAATCCTCATCTGAAAGTTCTTGAAGTCTTCTGGAATTTCATTTATCTGGATGTAGAAATTTGAGTTCATTGTTGGTAACCATATGCCACCTCTACCTCCACCTTTATTTTGTCCAAGCATCATTTCACCAGTGTAGAAAGTTTCATTAAGATCTAAAATTATTGTTATGAGATATTAGAAGAAGATGCACTGTGATCATAATAACCTGGAGAGACTTATATGAACTGATGCTGAGTGAGAAGATGTAGCAGCAAGCACCCCAGCGTCTCCAGGGTGGCTGCTCACACAGGTTCTTGGATCTGCTTTGTTAAAGGAAAGCAACTCAAAAGGGGTTAACAAGCTTACTTTAATCAGTCAGACCATATATCGTTTACCTTGTTCAGGGGAAATAGGTCAGCACCATGAACTTCAAAGTATACAGGCAGAATTATCAAGACAGAAACATCAAGTAGACAGATTTCCAAACTGTCCAACCATTACATCCATACCCAGTCAACATCTGGGTTTCCACATCTGGGTTTTTCAAAGCCCGGGGACTCTCAACAACGGCTTCCCAGAATTCAGATCAAATCACAGAACACTTCTCAAAGTGAGTCCCAAAACAAAACCTCACATCAGGGCTTATATAGCCTTCTCCTGGCTCAGAGAATGTAACAACCTTTTGGACCCACTGGCCAATCAAAAAGTATCTACTGAAAAACAAGCCTCCCTCCCCAGGCTTCAGGTGCACTTTAGCCTAGGGGCAGGGAAGATCTTCCAAATTTGCATTCCCATTACAGAAGAGCAGAACCAGGAGAACTTTTTACACAATTACAGACACATCGTATCTGTAACAACTAACTTTGATAGAGTCCTCTCAGCAATACAAGGTTAGTAGACAATTACAAAATAGTCATGATGGAAAGGGCTATCCACGCACAGGGAGAGAACTGGAGAGTCTGAGCGCAGATTGAAGCAAGCCACTTGCTCTCTCTTTTTTGTGTTTTGTTTTGTTTTGTCCCTTCTTTCTCATTATTCACTTCATTGGTTATAATCCTGCTTTACAACTTGACTAATTATTAATGTGAAGGTATTTGTAGAACCTATATTGGATTGCATGCAACCATGGAGGGAGGGAGAAAGGAGAGAAAAGAGGGGGAGAAAATTTGAAACTCAAGGGATTGTGGAACTGAATGTTATAAACTAAAAGTAAATAAATAAAATTAAATGACCTTTTAAAAAGATCTAAAATTATTTTGTAAGTCTAATACTTCAAATATTAGAAAAGTGTGAGAGAATTGAGATGTTGCTTAACAATTTTTATATAGACAATATGTGTCAGAGGTGTGATTCATATATCATTTGCTAGCTTTTGACCATACCGCAGTGCTTCCTACTACCTTCTAGAGAATTTTTGTGTTCAGTTTTCTCTTACCAATTTTTATCCTGTCCTGCCCATTTGAAGACCATCTTGGAAAAGAAAACAGAGACAAAATAGGACTCTGCCTCTTGTTGATGGTCAGTCAAGAAGCCTTTATTGAGCAAGCTTTTACTACTAGGTACCAGGCACAAGCACTGTGCTAAGCTTTGGGGTACAAAGAAATGCAAAATCAGTCCTTTCTATGAAGTAACTCATGCATGAGAAGACAACATATAAACAACTCTATATAGTCAATAACTATACAGGATAAATTGGAGATAACCAACTGAGAAGAATTAAATTGATTTTGTATCATTTTTATTGATCTTATTTACAACTGATTGATTTTGTCCTGTCACTGCCTAAATTATGGTTCTTTGTCTTTGAACTTGGTGCAGAAATTCAGCTGGCCTGTAAAATGAGTTATGTTCAGAAATCGAGTTCTCCTGCTTATCATTGTTCTATTCTTGCCTCAAGGAATTCTGCTGTCCTTGGGGGATGCAGGGAGACACCAGGGAGTCTTTATCTTTACACCACTAAGCTATCCAGTATCCAAAGAAGTCTGGACTACTATCTTTTAACCTTACAGATGGATTTAAACAGCAAACACTTCTTAGTTACAGGAGGGAAGGAGGGGATTATTGCTAACCCTTCAATTCCCAACTTCCAACCAATCATATTGTTTCCCTAAACACAGCTACATAACCAATCATATTATCCTCAATCTCATGATGTCACCTACCCTGCTCTATTCTTTTTTCTAACCTTACAAAAATGAGTTAAGTCTTTGTCTTGCATTCTTTTACATAGAGGCAATCCATTGACCCCCTTTATTAATAAGTTTGGTACCCTATTAATAAACAGTTCCTTGCTTGAAGAGACTGTATCTCATTCTATCTTTGTGAATTTTTTACTGGCAACACAACACAACATAAGGAAGACCTTAGTATTAAGATTTTTTCATATATGATGAGTCAGTCAATAAATATTATTAAGCTCCTATTATGTTCCAGGAAGCTAAGTGGAACACCAGGCCTAGAGTCAGGAAGACCAGAGTTCAAATCTGGGCGTAGATACTTACTAGTTCGTGACCCTGGGCAAGTCACTTAACCCTGTTTGCTTCAGTTTCCTCATTTCCCCAGTTCACAGTCTAATGGGGGGAGATGACACGCATACAGCTATGTACAATCAAGCTATATGCAGGATGAGTGAGAGATAAGGGAGGAAAAGCCCTAGCAGTCCTGGGGATCAGGAAAGGCTTCCTATAAAAGGTGGGATTTTTCTGGGAATACAGGAAGTAGAGCTGAGGAAGGAGAGTATTCCAGGCATGGGAAACAGCCAATGGAAATGCCCAGAATTGGGGGATGGAGTGTCTTGGAGGAATAGTAAAGAGGCCTCTGTCATTGGATTGAAGGAAGGTGTAAGGTATAAGAAGACTGGAAAGGTAGGTGGAGGGCAGGTTATGGAGGACTTGGAATGTGAAACAGAGGCTTTTATATTGGATCCTGGAGGTGATAGGGAGTCACTTGAGTTTCTTTTTTTTTTTTAAGCAATTGGGATTAAGTAATTTGCTCAAGGTTACACAGGCAGGTGTTTCTGGGTGTGATACTAAGTATCAGAGCCTGGATTCAATCCCAGGTCATCCCGACTCTGGGGCCGGTGCTCTTACTTGCTGTGCTAACTGGCCGCCCCAACTTGAGTTTCTTAACTAGGGGAATGACGTGGTCAGATCAGATTAATTTGACAGCTGAGCAAATGGACTGGAGTCATTCTAGTCAGTTGCTAAGCGTTTATTAAATGCCTACTATATTCCAGGAGCTGTGCTAAGTCCTGGGGAAAACTAAAAAAAAAAAAAAAACAAAGCAAAAGATAACCCCTGCCCTCAAAGAACTCACAGTCAAATGGAGGAGACACCAAGCAAACAAGTATGTACAAACCAGCTTTATATAACATAAATAGAACATAGCTAATATGCAGAAAGAAATAGAATTAAGGAGAAGAGGGTGATAAAAGTGTCAAGTGGAGGGAGGAGAGCCTTGTGGAAGGCAGATCAATCAGCAGGTTGTTTCAGTATTAAGGGTATGAGGTGATGAAAGCCTGCAGCAGAGTGCTGGCTCTTATCAGAAGAGAGACTTATGCAAGCCATGTTAGTTACAAAGGTAAAGTCACAAGATTTGGCAGCATATTGGATATAGACTGGGGGCAGAAGCGGGGAGAGAGTGAGACAAGGTGACGCTGAGATTGTGGGCCTGGGTGTGTTGGAGGATGATGGTACCCTCGATACCAATAGGGAAGTTTGTAAGCGGAGGAGAGTTGGGTGAGAAAGACACTGAGTTTTGGATAAGTTGAGTTTAAGATGTCTAGATGGGGTAGGGAACCTGTGGCCTCGAGACCACATATGGCCCTCTAGGTCCTTAAGTACGGCCCTTTGATTGAATCCAACTTTACAGAATAAATGTGAAATTTGGATTCAGTCAAAAGATTGCAGTCGAGAACCTAGAGGGCCATATGTGGTCTCGAGGCCGCAGGTTCTCCACCCCTGAGAGGGAATGCAGTTTGAGACGTCCAAACACAGTTCATTAATACATGATCTGTCTGAGCAACAGTCCTAGCCATTCTCTGTATCTTCCCCCAACATAGCTAGCAAAGTGATGTTATTTGAATTATTATTGAATGTTATTGATGTTAATTGAATGGGGGAAGTGTTTAGACCCACCCTAAAAAAAGACACAAACCCATTTCATATTTGGCTTACTACCACAAAAGTTTATCCCAAACCCCAAACTCTTCTGAAACCTCTCACTTAAAACTTTTATCTCCCACATTCATTCGTCAGGAGCAGTATGATTTATCAGAAATTCCTTAGGGTAGGAAAACGCATCTGTGTCTCATAGAAAAAGTATCCACAAAAATATACCCTGCACCCTGCACTGAGTGTCTTTGGAGCTTGGCAGATTTGCTGGGTTTAGTGCTTTCATTTCTAAAATGCTTCTGTTGTTGATTGAGGCAGGTGCTGGGGAAGTACAGGTTGTATGCATTGAGAATTCTCTGTATTCAAAACACCTCAGTCAATATCGCTGAGCCGATTGGTGCCCTCTTTCTCCTCCAATGTGTGGACATTTATGGACAGTGTAGACATCCCACAAACACAAAGAGTTTTAAGGCACCTCAGGGGCTATCTTGGCAATCTTTTCTTCTAAGAGGGAGAGCCATTATTTGAGGGAGTTGGTGGAATGCAGGCTTTTTGAGGGATAAGGCTATTGTCCTGGTATTACCCAGTGCTTAGCAACAGTCCATCTTCATACTGGTGTCTTCTCCTCAAGATTACATCCTTTTTATTCTGTGCGTATCTTGTTTGTGCACAAGTTGTTTGCATGTTGTCTCCCTCATTGGACTGTTAGCTCTTTAACAGCAGGAACCATATTTTTGCCTTTCTCTGTGTACCCAGCACAATGCCTGCCACGTCATAGGCAATAAATACACGATAACTTGACTTAGCAGAGTGCCTTTGTACATAATAAAAGCTTAATATATACTTTGTGGATTAGATTGAACTTGTCAAATGGTGAATAGACTCCTTGACATTCTAAAAGAGATTTTTTCCCCTACCAAAATGGGTAGTAATGTTTGCTGAATGAGATTCAAGGTTTCCTCAGGTCATCTCATCTGACCTCTGACCCAGGCCTCTTTGTTTATCTGTACAAGGCTCCACTATCTCTAACCTAAAACAAACCTGCCATCCGCAGAGTTCATTTACTTTTGAAATAAACTGTCCATCCTCCTCTGAATGGTATCTATATGTAGAACAAGAAAGGACATGCATTGCCAGAGGACTGTGAGCATTTTGAGATCCTGAAATGTATTCCTTTTGAGGAAATAATATCCCTCATACTCTGAGGTATGTTGGAACTGAAAGCCAGTGCTGATTGTTAGATTTTCAGTGTAAATATTTGTACCCAGTAAATTGGCAAATATTGCAAATAGGGGCTTGACTTAATTGTCTAGACTTAAGAAAGTGATAGAGAAAATGTTAATAATGCAGATTAAACTTAGAAGTGTATCACAGGAGGGCTGGTTGTTAAACATTTACTAGCAGACCCCTGCTCATACTGCTCTCTCCCTTTCCCTCTCTCCTACCTCCCACAACTGGTGCAGATGGAAGAAGTGAAACATTAGCTCTCATTCCAGACTATCTGATAACTGGACATAACTGTTTAGTTTTCATTTCTTTAAAGTGACAAGTCAAATCATTGAGAACTGAGACCTAGATGGGAGCAGGTTATGGGAATGGGGGTAGCATTGTTGTGGAATAGGAGCTATAACCATTTATTTCTCAAAGCTTTTTCATATTTATTGTGTTATTTTACTCATAATACCTAGGGGAAGTAGGAAGAAAAGGGGAAATTAAGTACAAAAAAAATAGAAGAAAGAAAGAAATGGAGAAGGTAGAAGGAAGAGAAGAAGCAAGGGAAGAAAGGAGGAAGGGAGGGAGGAAAAAAGGAAACAAGGAAGAGAAGGAGGAAAGGAGGGAAGAAGGAACAGAAGAAGAGAGGAAGGAAGAGAAGGGAGAAAGGTAGAGAGGAAAGAAGGGGAAAGAAAGGAAGGAAGGAAGGAAAGAAAGAAAGAGGGAGGAGGAGAGAAAGGAAGGGAAGAGGGAAGCAAATGCTACTTCTTTTCTGACCTCATGAATAGCCTCACAGTCCTATACCAGAGACCATGTCCTGGAAAAACACGGCTTTTGGAGTCTTGGCAACTTCCTTTCCCACAACTTTATTCAGGGAAGCCCCAGTCATGTCCCCCTTCACTCCTTTCCCTCATCTCCTATCAGTTCCTCCACAACTTCCTAGATATCAGCCTCCAGCCCTCCTGTCTCACATACTCTTTTTCCCCCTTCCTCTTCCAGCTCTGCAACCATAAACCATGATCAACCCAACTCTGCCATTGTACTTGGAGTGTCAAGCTACACGTCTCTGGACCCACTCACCATTCTAGCAATTTTCTGAATTAAAGCATTTCTCCTAGGCCACCATTCCATTGTATATGTCATTTTTCCCATTAGAGTATAAACTCCCTGAGGGCAGGAACTGTTTTTACTTCTGTAAATGTTGTCCCAACCTTTAGCACAGTGCTTGGCATGTAGTAAGCACTTCATAGATGCCTTTTCATTCCTTCATGGAGAAAGGAAGGAAATAACAATAGCAATAATAGCTAACATTTATACAGCACTTAATATGTACCAAAAATGTGCTAAGCACTTTACAATTATTAGCTCATTTGATCTTGCCCTGGGAGGCAGGTGCTATTATTATCCCCATTTTATTGCTGTGGAAACTGAGGCAAACAGAGTTTAAGTGCCCAGGGTCATACAGTTAGTAAGTGTCTGAGACTGACTTTGAACCTAGGTTTTCTGAGGGAGGAAAAGAGGAAGGAAGGAAGGGAAGGAAGAAGGGAGAGAGGGAGGAAAGAAATACCTAGGAGTAATGTGATAGCTGGTTAGGAAACCTTTGCACATTCCTCCCCATCTCCCTGTTGGTTGAGTTGGATGACTGATAAGAAAATGCTTCCATGTCAGTGACTACTTTCTAAGATTTCCCAATGCCAAAGGCCTCTTTAAATTCAAGTCTGGGAGGATAAGGGACCTAGTAGAAGTGGGCAGAGTGACCTTCATGTATTTTTTATTGACTGATATCCTGAAAAGGGTAAAACCTAGTGGGAGTTCTACTGTGAACTCTTTCTTGAGTTTTTTTAATTTTAAAAACATTTTATTTAAAGTTTTGAGTTCCACATTCTATCCTTCCCTCCCTGAGATGGTAAGCAATCAGACATAGGTTATACATGTATAATCATGTAAAACATTTCCATAGTAGTTATTTTGTACAAGAAGACTTGAATAAAGGGGAAAAATGAAAAAATAAAGTGACAAATAGCTTGCTTCACTCTGTATTCAAGCTATGTCAGTTCTTTTTCTGGAGGCAGGTAGTATGCTTCATCATTAGTCCTTTGGGATTGTCTTGGATCATTGAATTGCTGAGAATAGCTAAGTCATTCACAATTCTTCATTGAACAATATTGTTATCGCGTACAATATTCTTCTGATTCTGTTCACTTCACTTTGCATCAGTTCATGTAAGTCTTTTCAGGTTTTTCTGAAATCATCATGCTTGTCATTCCCTATAGCACAAGTAATACCCCATCACAATCACATGCCACAGCTTGTTTAGCCATTCCCCAATTGATGGACATCCTTTTGATCTCCAGTTTTTAGCCACACAAAAAAAAGCTGCTATAAATATTTCTGTACAAATAGGTCCTTTCCCCTTTTTTGGGATGTCTTTGAGGGTATAGACCTAGTAATGGTATGGCTGGTATGCACAGTTTTATAGCCCATTGGGCATAGCTCCAAATTGCTCTCCAGAATATTTGGATCCATTGTGAACTCTTGATGAATAGCTGAGCTTTCACACTCACTTAGAATTTGCATCTCTCTCTCTTCTCCATTGCCCTCTTTCATTTGGGCTGCCACTCAAGAGAGATGTTTCTCGACAAGAGTTGTTCATCAAAATGATTTCCTCTCTATCTCTGTCTCTCTCTCTGTTTCTCTCTGTCTCTCCTCCTCCTTACCCCTCTCCTTCTTTCCCTCCTTTCCTCCCCCTCCCTCTCCTCCTCCTCCTCTCCTTCTTGATAACCTCCTACAAGGAGCCCAAACATGTCAAGTACAGGAAAGTCGGGAGTACTTGTTCCCGTTTGTATTAATTGGCAGTCCCTTTCTACTAGTTTGAAATTTGCATGCTGCATTAGTATTCATGTGCATGAGCCCAGGGCTGTTCTAGAAGGAGAATGCTAGGCAGATGAGCACCAGGGCACCTATCTGAAACAAGGACTTCAGAGCAATCTGCCTGACATTAAGCCTACTGAGTGAGAGGTGTCAGACGCTGGATGCTCAGATCCCTGGGAGCTGTGCTAGTAGGAGGGGCTGCTCTCCACTCTGCTCCCCAAACCCCCCATCGGTTTTATACATCCAGCTAAGATTTGTAGGCACTCAGCCAACATTTGTATCATGCCATCATTTCATTTCACTGGGACTATTTCTGCATCATGTCTCACTGCACAGCTCTGAGGGCTTGGGAGACAATGGCAAAAACTCAAGTCTACTTGATTTACCAAACATTTATTAAACACCTACTATATGTCAGGCAACATGCTATGCCCTGGGGATACAATGACAAAAATGAGGAAAAAAATAACTCCTGCCATCACAGGTAGGACATTTTGGCTGAAATAAAGGACTTGTGTGGGGGTAGGTGTGCAATAGAACATAAGGTTGAAAAGAAGGTTGAGTCTAGAATAGATTGTGAGAAGACCTCAAATGCCTAGCTGAGGTAGACATTCAAAAGATTAAACTGACAATGAGTTATATAATGTATTCTCTATCAAGAAGTAGCTTGGTGTCCTCAGTAGAGATCTAGCCTAGGAGCCAGGGCTCTAATCTCATCTCATCTCAGACACATACAGTGTTTATAAGCCCTGGGGGTTTATAAAATAGGGATAATAATTACAGTTATCATGTAGGGTTGTTGGGAGGAAGAAATGAGATTAAAGAATAGAAAGTTCATTGCCAACATTGAAGCTGTATATAAAAGTAAGCTATTGTCATTGTTATTATTAAATAGGGAGAAGGAGTGGAGACCAGACAAGAAGACCAGTTATTAAGGGAATTATTGCTCTAAGAATAGCACAGGTGTGAAGTTATAAGAAGATTTACTTGGGTGGTAGCAGTGGGAATAAAAATAGCGGGATATCTTTTTCCTCACTTCTCTATTTCTTTCCAAAAGCAACTCTATCTGCCCAATCACTCTGGGTCACAACCTTGGGGACATCCTCTGCTTTTCCTTCTCCCCCTCCAATATCCAGTCAGTGATCACAAATCTCTTATATTTGCCCGCTCCTCTCTACACACGTGGTGACCGTCCTAGTTCAGGCCTTCATCACATCTCACGCGGACCATTGAAATACTGGACTTCTCACCATCTTCCACACAGCCCCCAAAGTGATCCTTCTAAAGCATAGGTCTGCTCCTACCACCTCTCCAGGGGCTCCCTATTGCTTTTAGGGTAAAATACAGACTCTTCTGTTTGCCATGGAAAGCCATTCTGAATTTGGTTTTGACCTAACTTTTCACATTTATTCCAAATTACTCCCCTTTACATAGTTTATAGTCTAGTTAACTGATTTTCTTGTAGTTTCCCATGTACAATATTCCATCTTTCACCTCTCTGCCTTTGTATAGGTACCCCATGACTAGAATGTGTTCCTTCCTCATCGCTCCTTTTAGGAGCAGAATTGGGACAAATAAAGTCCCTAGCTAAATCCGGACCTAGAGGATGGACATACAGTAAATTGGGGCAGGTATCACCAGTCATGCTGACATATGTCTTGCCACTGGACTCAGATGACTCTGGAGGAGAGAGTGAGGCTGATTTTGCACAGCTCTGCCTCACTTAAATCCAATTTATTCACTTGCAAGTCAAGACACTACCCTCCTCATGTCATTAGTCCTCTTCCAGACAAAGGATGGACAACAGTAAGGATCCCTAGTTTCTTTTGAATCTCTGCTCAAGCACCATGACCTAATTAGACTTTCCTGACACTTGCCCAGTCCACACCACGGATACCTTCAAAGTTACTTTGTATTCCATTTTTACATATGATATCTCAACTTACATATAAGTATTCTGTTCTCCCACACCCACACCTTGTACTCTGACCTAAAGTAGAATGGAAGAGTCTGGAGAGAGAGGCAGTTTTATTTTTTGTGTCTATATCCCTTTTCCCAGCACAGTGTCTGGCACCCATTAGACACTTAAATACTGTTGATTGATGGGCAGATATGAGAGGGCATTTTGAAGACAGAAAAACTGAACTTTAGATTGAATTCTTCTGTAGCAAATCCTGTGGGCAGCTAGTGACACAGCGAACAGAGTTCTGGGTTTGGAGTCAAGACGACCCGGCTTCAGTGACTGCTACCACTCCTTTACTAGCTGTGTGATCATGGAGTAAGTTGTTTAAACAATGGGAGTCTCAGTTTCCTCATCTGTAAAATGGGAGCAATAATACCTACCTAACAAAGTTGTTTTGATGGCAAAGCAAAATAATTCTTGCAAAGTCCTTTCCAAACCTTAAAACTTTATGTAAATGTCACTTGTTATTATTGATGACTAGAAAATTCTTCTAGTTTTAAAAATATCTCCTTGCTTTGATTGAAGTGCATTTCTTCTCATTTAGTCTTTTATAGGCATATGTTGGAGCCAGCTTGAATCAGTTCAAGAAAGCTGATTGTTAAATGCTCAGTTCAAGCATTTACATTTTGGAATTCACCAAAGACTCCAAATCAAGGCTTGGTTTATTGTTCTGGTGATTGTTTAGACTTAAGGAAGTGATAGAGAACATATCAATACTACCCACTAAACTTTAAAAGTTTCATGTATATGTTTTTTCCCCCTGAAGAGTTGGTTGTTAAACATTTACTATCACACTACTCTTTGTGGAAGAGGAGATTAAAGTTCCCCCAGCCCTCTCCTTCATCCAAGAAGCCTCAAATATAGTAAAATTAATGTCAAGTCGATAGACTGAGAATGGAAGAATAGAAGAGGAATTAAATGACAAAAATAACAAAATATTTTATTTATCATCTTTTAAAAATATTATTATTACTTTCCAATGACTCCCCTACCCTTGTAACACATAAGTAAAGATAAACAAAACCAAACAGTTCATTGGCCGTATCAGAAAATGTATATCTCATTATGCAATTATAGTCCACTATTCCCTCTGTGAAGAAGCAAGAGGCATGTCTTACCATCCATTTAGCATGTGGACTCCTTAAGGGCAGGGATTGTTCTGGCACATTCTTTGGATTGGCAGGACTTGGCACAGTGCTTGGCAAATGTTGTTCAGTCATATGAGTCCTATTTGACTCTTTGTGATTCCATTTGGGGTTTTCTTGACAAAGATACAGGAGTGATTTGCCATTTCCTCCTCCAACTCATTTTACAGATGAGGAAACTGAGGCAAACAGGGATAAGTGACTTGCCCAGGGTCACACAGCTAATAAGTATTTAAGGTCAAATTTGAACTCAGGAAGATGAGTCTTCTTGACTCATGGCACTCCACCTGATATATAGCAACCACTTAATAAACACATATTGATTTATGGATTGATTGCTTGAAGTCACAAAGTCAAAGCTTTGATCAGAGTTTTGAAGTATTTAAATGCCATTCATTAGAATTCAAACTCCTATCTCTAATTGACCTTATGCCAGTTATTAAATTAGAAAGCAAAATCCTACCCAGCAAAAATGACTGGTTTTAGAATTGCAGAACTTTAGAGTTGAAAGGCTTGTGAAAGATCCTATTTTCAAATCCCTTCATTTTATATGTGAAACAACTGTGACTATATTCAACTTGATCTAGCACATTTATTTGGTGTTTACTATGTGACAAACACCCTCTTTTAGATGTTCAGGGCTATGATAGACATGTACTTTCTTAAGTTTCATAGTCTAGAGCAGGAGTGGAGCCTGCAGGCTTGAGTCCACACGTGGCCTTCTAGGTCCTTGGGTGTGACCTTTTGACTGAGTCTAAAATTTGCAGAACAAATCTTTTTATTAAGAGGATTTGTTCTATGAAGTGTGGCCTCGAGGCCACAAGATCCCCACCCCTGGTCTCAAGGTTCTAAGGTCACACAGGATATTGGTGGCTGAGTTGGGACCAGAATGCAAATTTCCCAACTCCCAATCCACTCAGTCCTTCACATATGCGTATAAGGGCACTCCAGAGTAGATCCCAGAAGGGATCTACTATAAGGAGATGAGGGCTTGCCCATTTCTGTCTGAAAGGGGAAGAAACTTCTTCCACAAGATCAAAGGCCTATCTTATCCTTGGCTGGGATAAACAGCTATCCATAGTATATGTTTTCAGAGAAACACCAAGAAGGCAACTGTTTCCAAATATTATTCCTTCTGTGCTCTAATGCCTTGATTTTTTTTTTTTTTTTGCCTTTTGGAGGGCAATTGAGGTTAAGTAACTTGCCCAAGGTTACATGGCTAGTTTTGTGTGTGTGTGTGTGTGTGTGTGTGTTAAGTGTCTAAGGTCGGAACCGAACTCAGGTCCTCCTGACTCTGGGGCCAGCGCTTTACTCACTGTGCCACCTAGCCACCCCTGAATTTTTTTTAACAGGAGACAAAAGTCTTTCGTTCCCCAAAGGAGCTTATAATTCAAAGGAAATCATAACCTTGAAACTCACACTAAAATGTAAATGGTGACTTCAGATCATAGGATTAGAGATTTAGAGGTAGATAGGGCTCCTTTCTTATACACATGAGGAAACTGAGGCTCACAGAGATTTAGTGTGTTACGAGACGTCACATAGCTATTAAGAATCTTGGTGGTACCAAGTTTCAAACTCATTTCTTCTGGATTCAAATCCATTGTTCTTTCTATTACAAACCACTCTTTTTGAAGAATGACTTTTTCTAGGGAGAATGGGAAAAAACAAAAGCCCTGGACCCCTGAAATGGAAGAAGAGAGGACTCCATAGGTGCAGATAAGGGAAATCTGGGATTCTAAAATAAGTCCCTACTTTGCATTCTTTTCTGAAGACCTCCCTGCCAGGGTCTGATTCTTAAGTTTCTGACAGGAGAGAGAGAAAAAAAGAAAGCATCTGACAAAGAGTAGTCAGCAGGTGCCAGGTGAGGGCATGGGAATGGCCTTCATTGCCTAATGAGGATGCTGAAGGCACCTCAGAAAGGCTCACTGTCAAGTAGGTCAGGCTTCCTATTGGAGAAATGACCAGAAGATCAAAATTATCCTCAATCAGCTCATCCTCTTTTAATTTTTTCTGTTAGCTGCCAGCGGGCTCATGGCTTTTCTGCCTATTTGTGCACAAATTGAATGTCTTTGAGCATGTCTCCCTTTCACACTTCATGGGAAATTTCTATCTGTTCCTGGGGTCAGTACCTTAATGGTACCGCAACTTTTTTCCCCTTTCCTTTTGTACTCTCTCCTCTCTTTTGTCTATAAATTACCATGTAATAGCCAGGCCATCCACTACCATCTCCCTGACCTCTCATTCCTGAATGCTAGGGGAGCCATGCTACTAATTTTGAACGCTAATGAAATCTTCCTTATACTCACTGCTTGGGATAGGTTCAGTGTCGTTATTTTTATACACACAGCACTGTGCTCCGTACTCTGTAATTAGACCTTATACCTCATTGGAGACATGCCTTTCTCCTTATATATGGGGTAGCTTCTGATATTTATTATCCTGGGACTTTATGAAAGTTTTTCTACTCACTGCTGAGCACCAGAGTATACAGGAAGGCTCTGGCTCCCCTGGGTTTGCTGCTGGAATGCCCTTTCTTTTCCTTCTTGTTTATCATCTTTTTTTAAAGTTTTGAACTTAAATACAAAAACTTAAATACACAATAAGAAAAAGAAGTATAGTTTAAACTTAAATATTGAGACAAATACAAAATAAGAAAAGGAAAAAAGAAAGCATTGCCAAGTGCACAGCAGAACGAACATAAGAAACAATTCAAAATATACAGCAATAAATTTCTATTTCAAGAAAGCCTATATAATAAATACTACTATGCATTGTGTTCAGAGCCATCCATCTTTGCTTCCTTGTAAGTTTTCTTTTGTTCTGTGCTGTGCATTTTTTTACTTTGTTCTTTTTTCCCTCTTCACCCAATCTAAGAAGGCTATAATTAAGCATGGATATATTTATATATACTTATATACACATGCATGTATACATAAACAAATACATATATGCAGATAGACACACAAATATATACATATGTATGTACATGCACACATGTACTTAGATATCTATAATTATACTCATATGTAGACATATACATTCATATGCATCTATGTAAGACCATACTATGCTTATCTGTCCTCTGTTTCTCTGAGAGTGGATAATCTCTTCCTTCCTAAGTCTGAGTCTTTCCATATTTTTGCAAGTCCACCAACTTACCATTTGTTACATCACAGCACTATTCTGTCTAGTTTTTCCTAAATATACTGATGAATATGGCTGGTCCATAGTGTAGTTCCCTTATCTTTCTCTTTTGATTAGATTTGTTTTAGCCTTAACTTTGTCTGAGATCATGATTAACACCCCTGATACTTTTTTCCTAACAAATTCTACTCCTGCTCTTTACTTTATGTTCACATGTATCTCTTATTTTCTATCCTTCCCGATTCCTCTACTTTACTTCTACCCACTGCCTTGCCTCCTGTTACTTAAGCTACCCCCTCAATAATCCCTTCCTTGTTCTCCCATTCCTATTAATCTAAACACTCTTCTATAGCTCCCCTTATCCTATTCTCTCACTCTTCTCTCTAAAAATCCCTCCCTTATCCCTTTTCCCATCCCTATTCCCTTAGTCTTTTTTTCTTTCTGAATTTAGAAGACTTTGATACCCTTCTAAGTATATATGTAGTGTTCCCTTTTAAGTCATTCCCCATAAAAGTGGGGTCCCAGATCTACTAGCCCTCCTCATCCATCTAATTCCTTCCTCTCACACCTCTTTTGTAGAAGAAAATTACTCTTTTTACCAGTTCCTAAATGGTTTTGCTTTTTAAAATCATATCATACTCAGGTCTACCCCAATCTTTCTTATGAACTACCCACTTACTAATAACGCTCTTGGATTTTACATTTCCTTATATAAAGGTAAACAGTCTGTCCTTATTGAGTCCATTGTACTTAGTCTTTGATATGTACCTTATAATTCTCTTGGCTCCTACATGTCAAATCTTCTATTAAGTTCATTTAAAAAAAATAAAATCCCGAAAGTCTGACAATCCATCAAATATCCATTTTTTTTCCATTTAGGATTATGCTTAACATTGCTGGGTATGATATTTTTGTCTGCAGCCTCAATTCTTTTGCTCTTTAATATGTTGTGTTCCAAGACCTGTTGTCTTTTAGTGTAGCCACTGCAAAGTCTTGTGTGATTCTAATTGTCCTTGCCTATTACCTTACCAATTAATCTCACCAAGATTAATCTTTACTTTTATTAATTTTATTTATTAATTTTACCAAGGGCCAGTTTAGCTTCCATCTCCTCTATGAAATTAGACAGTCAATCAGTCAACAAACATTTATTAGGCACTTCATATGTTTCAGGTACTATGATAAGTGCAAGGTATACAAAGAAAGATTTTTTAAAAAGTCCCTTACCTCAAAGAACTTACATTCTAATGGGGGATTTTGCTTTATCTACACTAAACTTTTTTTTCTCAGAGCTCAACAATATACAAGGAAAAGACCATCAGTCCAGGAGTCAGAGATCCAGAGTCAGTCAGTCATTAAGTGCTGGGGACAGAAATACAAGCAAAAAGAAAGAGTGCATGTTCTCAAGGAGATTACATTCTAATAGGGGAAGTTGTTTAGTTGATCTTGTCCAGCTTTTTATGATTCCATTTAAGGTTTCCTTGGCAAAGATAATGGAGCAATTTGCCATGTCTTTTTCCAGCTCATTTTACAGATGAGGAAACTGAAACAAAGAGGATTAAGTGACTTGCCCAGGGTCACACAGCTAATAAGTATGAGTCTGGATTTGAACTCAGGTCCTCCTGACTCCAGACTCAGCATTCTTTCTGCTTCATTACCTACACATGTAAAAAGGTACTAGAAAAAATGGGGAGGCATACACGTGGGGACATGGTAGTAATATTCTAAAAATCAGAAGTACAACTGGAGAGAAATGAGAGAAAGATGATCTGGAACTCTTCCTCAAAAGGGAGGTTTTGAGGGAAACTCACCAATAAGAGAATGGGAGCACAGGAGTGAAGGATGTCCCAGGATGAGGCCAAATGTGTTGGGATTCACTACTCCCTCTGATGCTTATTAACTGGAGTGGCCTTGGCCAAAATCGCTCAATGTTTCTAGACCTCAGTTTTTCTGTAAAACTCAAATCTTTAAAAATGTTTTAAAATTGTTTTAACATGTTGTTGGGGGAAAATAAATTAAAAGAAAAAAATGAGAGGATTGGATTAAATCATAGGATCATGGATTCAGTACTTGAAGAGACCGAAAAAGCTATGTAGTGCTTCTTAAACTGTGGGTCATGACCTCTTATGGGGTCAAGAAAAATTTGGTAACAGTAAAGGTTTTGAATGTACAATGACCAAAAATTAATTAAAAATCAAATGTGTTATGAGTCTGAGGTGTTTTTGGCAGCTTTTACCTGTATTGCATAATACAATTTCATTGCAACCTTGGTTCTGAACACACAGCCATGGACACTTTGCATTGTGCATGCTGTCCCACTACACAATGCCAATGAACACTGCTAAAATGTGAAAAGGGGTCACAAGTGGAAATAGTTTAAGAGGCCCTGAATTCTAGTCTATGGGGGTATCCACTTTAAGATGTCCAATAGGCAGTTGGAGACGTGAGGCTAGAGTTTCAAAGAGACATTAGGGTTGAACAAGGAGATTTATGAATTACCAGGGTTGGAAATTGAATCCTTGAGATCTGATGAGATAACCAAGTGAAAATAGTATAGACAGAACAGAGAAGAAGGAAAGGATAGCAACATGAAGATACCCACGATTAGTGGGCCTGGCATGAATGAAGATCCAGCAACGGAGACTGAGAAGCAGTGACCAGACAGGTAGAAGAATGACCAGGATAGAGCAGTGTCACAGAAACCAGAAATGAGAGAGAGAAGAGAGTATTGAGAAGAGGGTGATTGACATTATCAAAGGATTCAGAGAAGTCAAGAAGGATGAGGATTGAGAAAAAGCCATTAAATTTGACAATTAAGAGATCAGTGGTGACTTCAAAGGAAGCAGTTTTGATTGAATGATGAGGTCAGAAGCCAGACCGCAGAAGGTAAAGAAGAAAGTAGGAGGAAAGGAAGTGGAAGCATCCATTGTGAAAAGATTTCTTTTTAACTAAAAAAGGGAGGACAGATATAGGATGAGAGCCCGTAGAGATGGATGATTCAAGTGAGGGTGTTTTTTGAGGATGGGGAGACCTGCCTGTAGGCAGTAAGGAAGCAGGCCAGTGGCCAAGGAGAGATTGAGGACAAGAGAGAGTGGGGATAATAGAGGTAGCAATCTGCTGGAGAAGACAGGAAGCAATGGAATCCTTTGGGCATGTGGAGGGGTTTACCTTGGCAAAGAGAAGGATCACCTCTTTATGAGATGGGCAACTTAGTGATGTGAAATGAGGAGAAGAGGAAAGAGGGAGTTCTCAGAGAATGATCTAAATTGTTTTCAGTGAAATGTGAGGCAATGTCCTCAGCTGAAATCATTGGGGGTGGGAGAGCCACAGGAGCTTTGGGGAGGGATAAAAAGGTTCGGAAAAGCCTCTTCAATAAATTGTGTAGTCATTCAGTAAGAGAGGTATGAAAGAATTACCTTGCCACAGAGGGGGCCCAGCTGAGATTGCATAATATAAATTTGTTCTGGACCAAGTCTGACCCAGTTTCACAATTTTCTGCAGCTTTGTCCAGCAGCAAGTGAGTGGAAGTGAAGATAGTGGATGGTGCAAGTAATTCAAGCCTGGGAATTGTCAGAGCCAGGACTAGGATAAGGCAGCAAAGGATGCTAGAGAAGAAGACAGTGTAAGATTAAAGTGGTTTACTAATGGGTCAAGATGGGCGAGGGAGGAGAAGACCAGCAGTGCAGCAGTGATGATGGCCTGGAGATGGGAAGCACTAATCATCGGAGGGATTGGAGGCCATGGTGAAAACAAAGAACAGGCACTGGGCTTGCAAGGCAGAGAAAGGTAATAGAATGTGACCAGGTGATGGCACTTCAGAGTTCACTAACATGGAACTGGAATACTTGTGGGTAATGGTAAGATCAAGGGTGTGACCATCTGTGTGCCTAGCTAAAGTGGGATAAAGTCATGGGCAATAAGTGAGTTAAGGTACTGGGAGGTTAGAGGTTTTGAGGGAGTATCAATTCCTATGTTGAATATCCTTGTGTGAGGGTAGGAGACTTGGGGATGAAAGACTTTGAACCAGGCACTCATTAAGGAAGGAAGAGAGGTATCCTCGAGGTCTACAGACAATAGCTACCACAGTTTTGATTGGATGGTTGATTGAATGAACCTTAGAGGAGGAGAGGTTACTGAGTGATAATATAGGGGGAGAGCATGGAAATGTCATTGGGAAACGAGTATTTCGATTCCCCTACCTCAACCAGTGAGTCAGGGGGAATGTGTGAAAGTGCAAAACAGGGTGGGAAGGAGTGGCCAGGGAGGCTGTGTCATCGGGAGGGAGCCAGGTCTCGGTGACAGTCAGAAGTTGAAAGGAATGGAGAAGGAACAGAAAACAAATGTGCTACCTATGGAACAAACATGTGAGAAAAGGGCCCTTGGCTATGAGTCAGATGTCAGGTTTTGTCCCCAACTAATAACCTGACCTCAGACAAATCATTTTCTGTCTTTTGACCTCAGTCTCCCCATTTGTATAATGATGGTGATTCAGTTCAGTGGCATACCGTATTCTATGTACTATGGACCTTTGAAGGTGGGCTATTTAAAATGCTGGGAGACAGCATAGTTCAATGGTGTCAAACTCAAATAGAAATGATACCTCCAGGTTACATACCGACTTAGAAATGCACATATTAACATCACCTCTGTTCTATATTTTTATTTATTTTGTTAAATGTAAATTATTTATGTTGTTAAATATTAAAATACATTTTAATCTGGTTCCAGCGGCATTCTGTTATTGGTCATACTGTTTGACTTCTCCCATGTAGTGGCTACATTGGCCTTGGAGGGAGGAAGCCCTGAGTTCAAATTCTGTCTCTGACCCAAGTTAACTGTCTGGCTGTGGGCAAGTCACTTAACCTTTCAGTGCTCTCAGCAACTCTCTGATTATAAGCATCAAAGAAAGTGCCAATCTGCATTAGTAGAAAGAATTTCCTCACCTGGGAGCTTTCTGTATCAAGGAAATTACAGGTCTAGTTCCTATGCAATGTGCTAAAGTTTTTTTTTTCCCCCTAGCCTCAGTACTAATAAAAACAGTTATGATAATAATAACTCACATTTGTATAATGCTTTAAGATTTTCAGAGCAGCTTCCTCACATGAACTCTGTGGAGCAGGTATTGCTAGTAGTCTCATTTCCATTTTGATAGATGAGAAAATTGAGGCCTCTTGCTGAAGGTCACCTAAACAGTATGGTGTAAGGTTTCTTCAAATTGCTGACATTTTCTGTTCTATGTGCTAAGTCCCCTTCCAGCTTTGACAGTCTATGTTTTAAATTTACTGAAATCAGAAATGTTTCTTCAGTTCTTCTCCCCTCCTCTCATCCTCAGCTTCTGGTCAGCAGGGACCAGATGAGAGATGGGCTGATTCTCTCATGTGAAGGCAGTTTATCAAGAAATAGCCATGGCATCTGTCCCAGGGAGAGGAAGGTTTTTTTTCTCCTCCCTATGGCTCCCATCCCCTCTTTGAACTCCAAAGCTCCACCCCTTCCAGCACACTTTTGCCCAGTGTAGGAAAAAGGGACGTGGGTTGGAATTCAGAATGCCTGGGCTAGTCATCAATTGATTGTGGGCCCCTCTTGCCCATTCAGGGTCTCAGTTTCCTTCCCTCTCAAATAATGAGGGTCATGATAGAATTCCCAGGGAAACGATGGCATCTTTCTTATTAGACATGCCAGCTGAGCTGTCTTTACATTTAGACAGCAGCCGCATGGAGACTACAAAGATCTCTATTTTTTGTGCTCCCTTTTAGAAAAGGGAGGTATTTTCCTTTCTTTGTATCTTCCACACTTAGGACAGCGCCTGACACTCAGCAAGCCCTTGACAAACATTATTTCACTGAATGACTGACCTACTGCACACCTTGCTGTTGTTTGTTCTTCATTCTCCAATGAGGACTGATGACATTAGGAGGCTGATGTCTTGACTTGCCTGTGAATGGGATGGAAGCGAGGCAGAACTGTTCCAGGTCATCAGCCTCACTCTCCTCACTCTCCCGAGTCATCTCAGTCCAGTGGCAAGACAAAAGCCAAGATGACTGGCTATGGCCCAGGATGCAATGGATGACCTTGGCATTCGTCTATCACTATTTGTATAGAGAGTGTTGCATATTTTATTCAAATAACACATCTCAGTAAGAATTGTAAATTTCTTGAGCGCAGGGATTATTTCAGCTACAAAGCCTACCCACAGTGCTTGGTATACAGTAAGTGTTTAATAAATATACATTGAACTGAGTTGAACAGAGGAAGTTAAACAGAGCTGATCTGGGTTTGCTTTTAGGTTCACCAGGAGGAAAAACACAAAAAAGTACATTAGTAGCAGAGAGAAATAAATCTCATTTCTAGCTTCCCAGAGGGCATTCTGTAGAAGACACAGGGTCTGCCTGGCAGCAGCTCGTAATGAAGACTTCATGTCTGTGCCTCCAGTTCCCCGAAGTAACCCACAGCTGAGGCTTCAAAGGAGCAAAAACTGGCTTGTGTTACTGGTCAGAGCGCTGGAGTGTGACTTTTAATGATCCTTATTTCAAAGTGCTGCAGGCTCTGAAATGGAGACTGATAGGGACCTTGGATATCACTGGGCCTAACCCCATCACTTACAGGTGAGGAAGCAAAGACCCAGCCAGCCAGAATGATTTGTCCTATGTTACATTCGTTGGCAGAGCTGCTTAGTTACGTTAATGTGGAAATCCTTCCCATTCCTGACCTCTCCTCTAGACACACACACACACACACACACACACACACACACACACACACACACACACACACACACACACACACCCTTGGCCTTCTTCCCATTTTCCCAGCCATTTCTAGACCATGCTGCCTCCACTCCAGCCATTTTCTTCAATCCCTTCCCACCAGAATCATTTGTACGTTGGCCCCTGTGTCCCTGGGTTCTAATAGTGAGCTTTCATCTTATATTCCTGGAAATTAGACTTCCATGTCATTTTCTGGCCATTTCCAAACTGTGCCTTCTCCTTCAGTACCATTTTTTTCTGAATTACAATGTAAGCTTCCTGAAGGCAGGGATTGTCCCCTTACTCTGTAGTTGTGTCTCAGAGTGCCTGACCCAGTGCCTGGCCCATTATAAGCATCGAATCAATCATTTGTCATTAATCATTTGCTCTTTCCTGCCATGTCCCAGAGACAGAACCAGTGGTCACTTGATTAGACTGAAGGGGTTTGGGTGGAGAAGTCCATAGAACAGGGTAGAGCAGCAGAGCTGGGTGGTCAGCAGAGACAGCTGCCTGTGGGGTGAAATGGAGGTGCTACCTGAGGAAGACCCTATCAGGATGGGACAATGGAGGAAAAATTGTTTCTGGAGTTGGAGCACTTGAGTGTAAATGGCCATTTATCCCCTGAGTAGGTTTGGGCAAGTTGCTTAACACCTATTGGCCTCAGTTTCCTAATCTGTAAAATGAGGAGGTTGAACTGGGTATCCTTTAAGGTCCCTTCCAACAATACTTCTGTGATCCTATGACTTTGCTTGCCCATTCTCAGTGGCAGGAGAGCCTTAAGGCCTTGGGTCTCTGTCTATTTTGCAGCACTCTGACCTGGATTCAGGGGGATGCTGAGCCAGGGTGTTCCAGGTCTTTTAATATGAACCTGCTTCATAAACTTGGAGGTGGAAGGGGCCTTCACGGAGGCAGAGAAGCTTGCTGAATCAGGTTAAAGGGCAGTAAGAAGCAGAGCTGGGATTTGAACTTGGATCTAGTGAGAGGATCAGAACTCTATGCATTGTACTATGCAGCCTCCTTAGGCTCTCCCTCCCCTCTCTCTCCTTCCTCCTCTCGGCACTCCCAGTTGTAAACATTGCCACCAGCTAAGAAAAGATACAGAGGGCGTGTTGCCCACCCCTCTCTTATTTTATCTTTACTGTACCCTTCCTCCAATGCCTGCTCACCAAAATCCTGCCTTAACACACCCCCTTCCCAATTCTTCCCAGAACCTTTATGGCCCCAGGAGGTGAGGGAGGGACCTGTCAAGGGGATTGGATTGTTCTTCTCTGCCCCTCCTTTCCCATTCTCTTTGCTTCCTCTTCTCCCCTCCTCCCCAGCCATGTTGAAGGTTCCCTGGGGGTGGTTCCCAGAATAGCTGTCTCTGCAGAGACAAGACACTGAAGGGTAAAGGGGTCAGGGTGCTGTTTCTGCAGTCACATGGCATTTGCTGTTGCCAGTCACCTCTGTGACTACTATTCTATTACATCCCTCAAAAGTGTGACTGAGAATAAGGAGCATTGGGGCAAATGTCCAGAGAATCTCCCAGTAGCCTTTGAAGAAGACTGACGTCCAGAGAGAGCCTCTGCCCAGACTGAGGAGGACTTGGTAGGACCCTCTCCCCACCCCCCATGGTCAGCGCCTGCCATGGCCAGGGCTAGGGCAAGAAATGACATGGCAGAGATTCTTCTAGCATCTCAATTTTCCTCCAATATTCCCCAAACAAATATATTTCCTAGATGTCTGTTGTATGGAAATGGAGAAGAGGGAAGGCGGAATGAGCATGATTTTATTAACTTGTTAGCTATATCTGATGTATGATATACTCTAAATGAAATATTAAAGCTCAGGAAATTCTACAAATGCTTCCACCCACCACCCCCCTCCTGGGGATAGGCGCTATATTAGTGAGATGAGTCATCTACCACCACTTAGGGCTTCAGCACTGAGGGGATCAGGCTTTGAGGATTCATTGTGGTCCTACCTTCACAGACTGGATGAGACAGCACAGACAGGGGTAGGAATATAATAGGTGAGTGGTTTGGGGAGATAAAATTCACATGAAAGAACTTTCTGAGAACATCCAAATTATCAGCAATGCCGGATGGAATGATGGTTTAATACTGCTCAGTGGAAAAGTATGAATTGGTTGTATAAATACCCACAGCATGATGTGCTGGTTAGAGTGCTGTCCTTGGCATAAAAAGATACAGATTTGAATCCTATATGAGCTACTTACTGGCTATGTGATGGTGAGAAAGGCATTTAACTTCTTAACGACTCAGTTTCCTTGCCTGAAAAATGGGGATAAAAGCAGTTTTTTACTCCTTATTTCACAGGATTATAAGGAAAGTGCTTCAAAAGGCTTGGGGCATTATGTTAATGTTAATTATTATTATAAACTGATATGAACGTTTTTCAGTTGCCTCATACAATGAGAAATCTCTCACAGCAGCTATCTCAGAAAATTCTTCATTCCAGTTGAATTTACCTTGGAGTAGTCATGTACCTATATAAGGTCTTTCTCCTGTGATTGCTGTCCAGTGCCCTAGAGTGGTGGTGTCCAAAGTGGACACCATGGAACAATCCCCTTCTTTCCACTCACACAGTCAGCATGCTAGTTATTATTACTTCTCTCTCTGTGTTTCTCTTTGTCTCTGTCTCTGTCCTTGTCTGTCTCTCTTGGCAATCAAAGTTAGATGACTTAGCTAAGGTCACACAGTTAATAAGTATCTGAGGCTGCATTTGAACTCTGGTCTTCCTGACTTCGGTGCCACTGTTCCATGCACTAGTGGCTCCTCTCTCCACTATCCTGGCTGCCCTTTCTTTACTTCTTGCCAGGACTATTGCAGTAGTTTTCTAACTGTGTCCTTGCCTCAAGTCTCCCCCACTCCAACCCATCCTCTGCGCAGCTACTGAAGGGATTTTCCTAAAGTATGTAAGTCTGATCACGTTCTTTCCTGCTCAACAAACTCCAGAAGCTCTCTGATCCCCTTAGCATTAAATATAAAGTCCTCTGTTTGCCATTTAAGATGGTTCATAGCCTGATTCCTTTCTGCTTTTGGATTCTTCTCATATTTTGCTCTCCCCCTTCAATCCATGGTCCAGTCATACTGGCTTACTTGCTGTTCCTTGCACACAGCACTGCATTTCCCATCTCTGTGACTTTCTATCGGCTGTTCCCCATGCCTGGAATGCTGTCCCTCCTCACTTCTGCTCCATGACATTCTGGGCATCTTCGAAGACTCAGTCCAAATGCTACCTTCTGGGGGTGGTGGGGTGGGGGGGGAGTGGAACTTCCTGGGCCCACCAGCTTCTACTGCCTTCCTGTCAGAGATGACCTTAATTCTACTCCTGCATATGTATCTACTGGCATGTTGTCTCCTTCATTGGTATGTAAGGTTCTTAAGGGCAGGGTTCATTTTCTGGCCTATCTTTGCATCCCTAGTACTTGGGAAGGGGCCTGACCCCTAATAAGCACTTAAATTCTTGTTGACTGAGTGATTTAGGGTGAGATGAAAAAAGTTTAGAGGCCAACTGCCCAAATAGCATGGTTAGGAGAGAGGGAGACTTCATAGCTTCTGGATTCTCTAGAAGCAAAGGCAGAAGCTGAAAATGAGATGCACCTCACTAGGACATCTAATGTAGGTAACAACTTCTAATTTTGTTAGAGATTTTCATTATACAATAAAAGATTAAGTCAGGGGGCAGCTAGGTGGTACAGTGGATAGAACACTGGAACTGGAGTCAGGAAGACTCATCTTCCTGAATTCAAATATGCCCTCTGACTCTTATTAGCTGTGTGACCCTGGGCAAGTCACTTAACCCTGTTGGCCTCAGTTTCCTCATCTATGAAATGATCTGGAGAAGGAAATGGCAAACCACTCCAGTATCTTTGTCAAGACAACCCCAAAGTCAGATATGACTGAAAAATGACTGAACAACAACAGCAACAAAGATTAAGCTGAGCATTGGGTAGTATCTCTAGAGTACTGGATTGAGTGGCTAGGCATTAAATAGGAGGAAGCAGGATATTGGTGGATAAAGATGTCATTCTGGAACTTTCAAGCCCCACTAGTAAGGACATTTATAGAGACATGCATATATTAGGACTTTGCTTCTGAATCTGAATTTGTGTCTTTTTTCTTTTTTTTTAATTATTATTTTTTTACGGGGGGAAGGCAGGGCAATTGGGGTTAAGTGACTTGCCCAAGGACACATGGCTAGTAAGTGATAACTGTCTGAGGTTGAATTTGAACTCAGGTCCTCCTGACTCCAGGCAGGTGCTCTATTCACTGCAATACCTGGCAGCCCCTGTGTTTTTTCCTAAAGAAATAAAGTGATTAATTCTATTAGAATAATAAATCTAGAGCTGTAAAGGACCTTTGGAATGATAGTACAACCCTCTTGATTTTATAGCTGAGGAAACTGAGTCCCAAGGAAGGTTAAGTGGTTTGCTCATCATTATATAGGTAGTAAGTGGAATTAGTTTGCCCCCTACCTGGGTGGGTGAGTGACAACTTTGTGTCTCCTGTTGAAGGGAGTAGGCTGCTAATGGGTCTTGAGAACCTAGATATTCAATGATGTCAATATTCTTTTAAACAATGAGTGATCAAATTTCCTTCCTTCTACACCTCATGGCAAAAGGCTTTCCTTCCACCACTCAGTTTGAGTGGAAGATGGGTTACATAAGCTCCAGGGGGAGGATTTGAACCCAGCTCCTTGAATTTCCCCACTTTTTTTCCCTCTGCTTTCCTCAGAAGTAGTCAGAACAGAGAGGCGGCTCTCCCTCTGTCTCCTTAAAGACGGTCAAGTTAGTTCAGTGAGTCTAGCAGCACACTGAGGCTTAGCTTATGCAAATCTATGTAAATGACCATGCAGATGATCAAAAAATAGTGCACACATTTCCATTCCCCTCAACTGGAGAGAGATTTGGCGCCTACCCTTCTTCCTTTAGCAGAGAAGGAAGCTTAAAAACAAACTACCGTTTTGCATGAAGAACAGCCCAGGGACTTATGTTTTATTTGTGATTTTCATTGGGGATTTCTCCACATCTTCCCCCAACCTGCAAATCAATCCTGGAGCTGGAGGTGTGAGGTCAAAGCTTGAATCCAAATGAATAGCTAGACCTCGTCTGACCTAGGCAGTTCCTGAAGGAACATGCTAGATGGGGAAATCCGACAATATTGTCGGGATGACAGTTATGTGTTTTGCAGCCTTCCTGTTCCCAAGCTCTGTGTGAAGGGCCTCTTCATCCGGGATGCTGCCATTCCTTACAATCAGTGTGCCCTAGGCTTCTATTATCCAGTCTGTGTGAAGGAAGAAACAAATGCTCACATTGTTTTTTATCAACAGGAATCTTTGTGCTAATAATTGCTGTAGTCAATTTCTATCACTTGCTCCAACTACTAAATAATAATAATAACTCATATTATAATTATTATACAGATATAATTATATACGAATATAATTATATGTAAACATTCATGTGTTACTTTAAAGTTTGTAAAGCTCTTTTCCTAAATTATCTTAGTTGATTCAGCAAGTAAGCACCAGTGAAAAAGGTGGTAGATTTGCCCCCATTTTATAGATGAGTTTCTGAGAGGTTAAGTGATTTATCCAGGGTCACTCAGCTACTAAGTGTTTGAGTAAGAATTTATGCCTAAATCTTCCTGACTTCAGGTCTATTAGGACTCTTGTCTTGCCAATGTCTGCATCTTGAGTGTCTCTCCCCCTTTAGCCTAGAAGGTACTAGTCACCCTGAGGGCTCTTACACCCTTGACTTCCATTTTTCTTCCCAAAGGTTCACAAGGAAGTTCTTGGATGTACAGAGAAGATTTACTCTGGGGTCCTAGTCAGATATTAACTAGGGATAGAATAACAGAAATAGAAGGGAATTCAGATATCATCTAGTCTATACCACCCCGAATTTTACAGATAAGGAAAATGAGAACTAAGGAGTGAAGAGAATTGCCAGAGGTCATCCAGCTAATCAGAGACAAATCTAGAAAGAAGACAGTTCTGCTATAATGCTTGTTTGGAAAATGTGAATTTGTTCCAATGCAATTGATATGTTAGGGAATTTGAGCAACACATGAATTTTACATTTGCTTATGAATGACTGTCTACTGGAAACAGTGAGAATGCAGAAAATGATACCAGGCCTCTTATTTTCTGTGTGCCACTGATGAAGTTTTGAGTGCTGTGTCCTGAATCCCATTTTTCCCATAAGTCCTGGGGTTTTTATAGTGTGATTTTGCAATGACAGGTGATTTTAAGAATGCTTCTTCCCATTATAACAGAACTGACTGTCTAAGTCTCCAGGCTCCCACCATATAAACCATAGTTTTCTCTTCTTTCATTCTTCCATTAAAGATCACTCATATAGAGAAAGATGGAAAACAGGTAGCATTGCTAGAAATTAGTAGGTGTCCTGAGCTGCCAGCACAGGCCTGCAGACCCCTATGCTAACATGGGCAGGCTGGATGGATGCATTGAGAATAACTGAATCTCCTTGACATTTCATTAAGAGGTGAGAAAAGTCCCTTGAATGCTTACTTAAGGATTAGTGTCACACCACTGGGCTCCTTAGCAAGCTGAAGGCCCTGTCTATAAACTCTTTAAGAAACTATAACTGAAAGAAGAAAAATACAGAAGCTGCTAAGCCATGTTTTTTCAGTGATGGGTTTTTGGCTGTAATGGAGGATAAATCAGGCAAAAGATGTATCCTTGAACAGACAGAAGTAAAAAACCAAGCAAACACATAACCATTCCACAGTCTTCTAGATCTGGAATATTGCTTCTGAATTACAGGTCAAACCCTGAGCTCAGGTCTTTTCTGAGACCCAGGACTGAGCAGACACACTGAACCTAACATAGAAGAGAATTTCCAGACTATTTCGTTCAGTGGTCTTATTTCCCAAATGAGATAAATTCTAGAGGTGAGCTGACTTATCCAAGGCATCTGTAATGGAGAGCCAAGACAACAACCTAGGTCATCAGACTCTTAAGTCTTCTTCCTTCCCCCCTTTCTCCCTCATTAGAATAAAATTCCTTTTTCTGGTCACCATGCACCTAAGTGTGTTGTCTTTTTCTATGAGAATGGAAGCTCCTTAAGGATATAAACCGACTGTCTCATTGTACATGCATACACATACATATATGTATACGTATATGTGTGTGTGTTTGTTCATTTCGGTTGTGTCTGACTCTTCATGACCCCATTTGGTTTACCCCTAGAAAGACGACATAGTTCTGTTGTGATGCTTGTTTGGAAAATGTGAACTTGCCCCAATGCAATTGGTATGTTAGGGAATTTGAGCAGCACACGAATTTTGCCACTTTCTTCTCCAACTCATTTTATAGGAAACTGAGGCAAACAGAGTTAAGTGCCTTGCCTAAGGTCACACAATTGATAAGTGTCTGAGGCCAGATTTGAACATAGGTCTCTCTGACTCCAGGCTCAGCATTCTAAGCACGGCACCGCCTGGTTACATGCTCGTGCACATGTGTCCACGTGTACATACATACATACATACACGTAGTACTTAGTACAATATAGTAGTAGCCCAATGCTTAGTACAATGTCTATCACAGTGGTTGGAATGGAATTAAGCTCTTAATAAATGCTCATTCATTCTTAATTACCATTCCTTTTAGACAAAGAATGACCCTTTAGGTCACCCCAAGGTTTTGTTTCTGACTGGAGCATCCATATATTAACCAAGATCTCAATCTTCCACAGACCTCCATTGAGCCATCATTTGTGAATTTTCCTAAACTTTTCTTGAATCTCTTTATATTTTTTCCAATCTATATAACTGCGTCAAGGTTACAAAATCTATGAGTTTGTTACTTCCATCATATCAAATAATTCTGACTTTTGTTTAGCTTAAAACTACCACTTTCCAACTGCAAGAATTATCCTTATGAAATCATGGTAAATATCTCTTCAGGGGAATTTGCAGGAACCCTGGTGACTACATGAGAGGAGACCTGTCTTAATGAATGGAGAGTAGGCCTCTTCTCCAGGAAAATCTAGACAGTGTCTGCCCCAGAAATGCCCTCCCTCTGTGACCTTGGGCAAATCTCTTCACCCTTTCATGCCCCAGGCAGTTCTAAAAGACCTCAAACTTCAGAGAAAGTACTGACCTGTATTGACATGGAAAAGTTCCCATGGCAGAGAACTCACAAGCCCAGTCTCTAACCCTTATGGCCTCAGAATCCAAGTAAAGTCAATAGAATCAACAAAAAAAAAGCCATAGTAGGCAAAATTTTTTTTTTCCTTCCTCTAGTGATAGTCTTTACATATGCCTCTCTCTCAAGTCCCCTAGCCAGTACCCATCCTATGCTCCCTTTCTGAATATTAATAATTATTCTTAAAAATCATTATATTTACATAGGAATAAAATATTTAAATATTATGTATAAGTATAAATTTAATGTTTATATATTCTTATACTTATTATTATAGAATAAAATTATTTTAGTATGCACATAAATTTCTAAATACAAATTTAAAATAATTATTAATATATCTTTTATTATTATTGATTTTCATAGTGAACATTCCTATAGCTAAGGTTTACAAACAAACATACATCAAAT
>NW_027186372.1:10341269-10362764 GCF_028583685.1 Petaurus breviceps papuanus
CTCTCAAAAGAAATGGTGAATTTAGAATGCCATGGCAAGAGATTTGGGTAGCATAGTGGAAACAATTTTGGATTAACAGACAGGAGAACTGGGTTCCAGTTCTAGGTCTGTCATTAACTAGCTCAATGACCCCTGGCTCAGTCATTTCCTGTAGCTGAGTCTTAATTCCCTCATTGGTAAAATGAGAGACTGGGCTGGATGATCTTCAAGGTATATTAGGATGCTAATATCCTTGCATGGTGAGTGAGCTAGGAGAAACCTTGATTCTAAGGTCCTGATAGTTTCTCTCTCCTTAGTGTGGTGTGTTGTTGCTGTTGAGTTGTTTTTCAGTTGTCTGACTTTTCAGGACCCCATTTGGAGCTTTCTTGGCAAAGATACTGGAGTGGTTTGCCAGCCTTTCTCCAGCTCATTTTTACGCATGAAGAAACTGAGGCAAACTGGGTTAAGTGACTTACTCAGAGTCACATAGCTAGTAAGTTTCTAAGACCAGATATGAAGTCAGGTCTTTCTAATTCTAGGCCTGACGCTCTATTAACAGCACCCCTCGATTGCCCTAATGTAGTATAGAGGCATGGAGTGTGAAACAGCAGTAATTCACTGAATTGAGGGTCACAGAGCCTTGGCCCTTGTTCCAGGGCTGTTATTTACTCCTTGTGTGACATTGAACAAGTTGCACAATCTCTCTGGACCTGTTTCCTCACTTGCAAAATGAAAGGGTTAGTAGAAGGTCTCTCAGGTTCCTTCCATCTGAATTTATGACTCTAGGATATTTCCAGCTCTAGACCCTATAATCCTAGCAAGCAGTCATCCCACTTACTAGAAAGGTTGGCTTTGCAATTCCTTTCTCTTTTGTACTTTCATTTATCTTTTTAAAAATGAATTTTACCAATGCATTTTGTTTTTATATTGTAGTTATTTCAGCAAATATCTGCTTTCCTTCCTCTCCTCTCCTCTCCACGGCCAGGATGAATCCCCCTTAGTAAAACAAAGATATTGAATAACAAAGAAATGTCCCATAGGGCATTAACCAAATTCAAATTCATGGTTCCCACATCCTGGCATAGAGTCAGTCACCTCTTCTAAAGATGTCTATAACATTCTGCCCCATTCTCTGCCAAAAGGAGTTATGCCTCCCTTCTTAACATTCAATCCAGAAAGAAAGAGTTTTCCCTTTATTAAGGAGAAACAGCAGCCATGAGCCCCACTGGGACTTCACCTTTCTGATAAGACCACCAAACCAAAAGAAAAAAAATAAAGCCCTAACCCAGTTTTTGAATTCTCAAGCTTCTGTCTGCTATCTGAAATTCTGGGGTTTGATGTGATCCTCACAGGCTACATCAAATACAACTTTTCAAAATTCCAACTCTGAATTGAAATAAATTTTTTTTAAGAAGTCCTTCCCCCTCCAGATTCTGCAAACCCTCTGTTTTTCCTTTCTCATTTTCATGGCCCAAGTTGAACTACATATTCCTTTTTCATTCATGAAAACAGTCCCATGGCTTGTGTCTTCTGAGCTATGGAGACTTTAAAAGGACCACCAAACAGAGCCATAAAAGCAAATGTCTCAAAGAAGAATTCTTTTGACCTAGGAGACTGGAGTTATAGCTGCATTCTTCTGGAAAGTAACCTACTTTCCTAAAATCTTCACATGTGAAAAGAATTAACCAAGACAATTATCCTTCTTGTTTTATATGTGATGGAAAACAAATCAAGTTTTCAATAAACAGAAAATACCAATCAACTATCGCTGTCTCTGATTAGAACATTTAAATAAATCATCAAGGGATAACATATACTATAAACACATTAGAACAAACAGCTATGGCTAAAGAAAATATTTACCTTAGGAGAAAGAGAAAATAATAGACTGGAACAAAACTACCAGACAGTATATTATCCATTTCTCCTTTTTGGGTCTGAAAGGATTGCTTTTTAGGTACAAAATTCTCTATCTCCCCTGCTTGACTATCTAATTTATTTATCATCATATGAGGGATATGTGAGGAACACTGTTTTATCCTTATAGGTTATATGTGTCCTCATGGGTCTGTCTAGACATGGCTTGTGGGAAGGGAAGAAGAGATATCTCTACATTCTTTTCCCCGATCCTTTTTCAAGGGAGACTTTTATTCCTGGCAAAAAGGAACAAGAAGATTGAATCCAGAGTCTGCCTCTTCTATTCTCTTTAAAGAGAGTGTGTACTTGGTTAGAATTACATATTATTAATCTAGGGAAAATAATTTTTAGGTTCAAGTTGAGTTTCTGATCACTATCCCTTAACAGAGGAGTACCTCACATTCTTTATCCAAGGCTTGACTTCCTGCCTACCAAATGCCAGTTCCACAATGAACACACATAACAAATAGTAAATAAACCCATTTATTCAAACAGATAGCAAACTGAAATCAGAGAAAGCATGCCTATGAGAATACATACCAAATAATACATAAAGGGAATTAACTCGCCTATTGGGAACAAGACTACTTGGCTCAATCAAGACAGACTCTGGATTTCACCCAAGGGGAAATTACCTAAAGTCTCTAGAGTAGTTATTTGGAGAGAGGAACATGACTGAGATTCTGACACCTCTCTACATGTCAGTTTTTTCCTAGTATCTCTTTCCTGCAAAGAACATGAAAGGAGTCTGGAACCATGTTTTCACTCTTGAAGCTGGAAATGAGAAGATCATCATCTCTCTTCTCTTCAGGTCTTGCCAACTCTACCATTCAGACAGGCAAAAAGTATTGAATGATCAATTTCCCCCGCTGAGGATAGTTCATACAGATGGCCTTTTAAGCTAAGGGAAACATTATTAATGCTATTTTACTTGAATGTTTTAATTTTTCCCCCTTAATGATAAAATTTTCAAAAGTGTATTGCCTTCTTAAATGCGACTTTAAAAAATTACCCCTTGAGGTAACAGAATTTTCCCACAGAAACCCATTTTCTATTTAATAAAGGAAATCAATATAAAATGTTGATTCAGTTTTATTGAAATTTTTTCATAACCCAACCTTCAGACATGTGTCAGTTATTATAAAGTGAGCTACAACTCAAATAGGATCATGTATTATAGAAATCAGAGCTGGGAGGGACCTTGGAGAGCATCTAATTCAACCC
The DNA here is from genome assembly GCF_028583685.1 of Petaurus breviceps papuanus. Lineage (NCBI taxonomy): Eukaryota > Metazoa > Chordata > Mammalia > Diprotodontia > Petauridae > Petaurus > Petaurus breviceps. Next base: position 10,344,390 of record NW_027186372.1, read on the forward strand.
CCTCTTTTACAGTGGAGAGCACTGAGGCCTAGAGAGATTAAGTCATTTGTCTAAGATAAAGATTACAGTTTTTCAGGTCCTTTGCTGAAAAACTATTATTCCCTTAAATCACTTCATTTTTGCTCATAGTCTAGTCAATATTTTAGGCGTAGCATCAAGAGTACCATTTCCCTATTATAATTTAATATTTGCCTTTGCAGTGTTCCTCCAATTAATTTGCCATCATAAAAATGGATTAGAACAAGAAGAAGCATCCACTTCTAATTCATGTCAATGAAATATTTAGATATATTGGTCATATAAAGAAATTGAATGGATTCTCTCTCCTGGAATCAGTAGTGGGATTTAGGGCTTGGGGATTTTTATCACTTACCGGTTTAATTAAAAAGAGAATATATACTCTCCCCAAAAGAGATGAGATAGTCATGTAGCAAAATCAAGGAAAACAGAAGGTCACCCTGAGCACTTTAGTGGTATGGATGAAGTATAAAAATACTTAGAATTAGGTCTGCAGTCCTCTGGGTAGATTCTTTGTGGAGAATCTATGTGGGAACATGGACAAGAATCCCATAGGCATGAGAAGACATAAATGGATTATAATTTGCACCAGTGAAGGAAACATCAAAATTGATGAGTGCAGGTAACAATAGTAATAACTAGCATTTATATATCACATTTTAAATTTTGCAAAGTGCTTTTCAAATATTATCTTATTGAATCTCCTCAAAAAGCCTGGGAGGTGTGTTTTATTATTCTCTACATCTCCCCTCTCCCCATTTTTTTGAACAGATGAGGAAACTGAGGCCAACTGAAGTTAGTTGACTTGGGTCACCATTAAAGCATTGTAATATTAGTGTCTAGAACCTGCCTCTCAGAATAAGATAGTCAAGTATAATGGAAGGAGATTTCCGGAGCTCATTACATCTCTCATGGTTGATAAGCAAGATAACTCCGAATCAGACCAGACCAATGTCTTTCCTTTGGTGACTTTCTATGATCTCTTTGGTCCTCTTCAAGACCTGAAGATGAACAACAACGTCAAAAACATTGTCTCTAGAATGTTGGGAGATAAAATTTGTAAAGTGCTTTGCAGATCTAAAAGTCCTATATAAGTACTAGTTATTGTTGTCATCATTGTTTTTATAAATCTTTAAGTCTGGAATTTAAAGTCCTCCACTGAGGGCTTTAATCATCTTATTGATCAATCATCTTATTGATTTACAAACTCTAATCTAACTTTCCAATTTTATTTCATTTTATTTTTCTTGCTCTTTTCTCCATTACAATCAGACTGACCTTTAGTTATAACCCATATGATATATATTTGCCTTTTGGAGGGCAATTGGGGTTAAGTAACTTGCCCAAGGTAACACGGCTAGTTTTTTTGTGTGGGTGTTAAATGTCTTGAGGCCAGAAGGGAACTCAGGTCCTCCTGACTCTGGGCCCAGAACTTTACATACTTTGCCACCTAGCCGCCCATATGAGATTTTTTTTTTTTTAAGCAATTGGGGTTAAATAACTTGCTCAAGGTTACACGGCCAGTTTTGTGTGTGTGTGTGTGTGTGTGTGTGTGTGTGTGTGTGTGAAGTATCTGAGGCCAGAACCGATCCCAGGTCTCCCGACTCTGGGGCCAGCGCTCTTACTTATTGCGCCACCTGGCCGACCCTGAGATATTTTTAAAGAATAAATTGTTAAAGATTTTTTTGTTTGCTATTTCTACATTCCTGGCATTTCTCAATTTATCCTTCCCCTTACATGGTGTCATCTGTATAAAAAGGGAGAAAAAAAGTTCAACAAAACTAATCAACACATCAAAAAGTCTGCCAACATATACAGAGCTCCACACCTCTGCTAAGAAGGCAGGAAGGTGCCTTCTCTTGTCTCTTCTTGGGAGCCAAGTGTGGTTATTATTCCATATCATTTAGTTTCTATTGTTGTGTAGTTATCATTCCATTTTTCATTGTTGTGGTCATTGTGTGTATTGTTTTCTGGTTGAGGCAGAGAAGTCTCTACAATTCCCCTCCTCTAGATTTAACCTTGGTGGGGATGCCTAACAGCTGCCCTGTGCTCTCAGTGTAATAACTTTCTATCCATGTTTACATCTGAATAATCTCACCAGAGAAATATGCCACTACCTAGAATGGAAAAATTATGAGAGAAAAGATATATATGTTGGGAAAGGCAGCGATGCTCAGGTTAGGTGGAGGACTGAGCTAAAGACTGTTAGTTCACTAATGAAATGCATCAGTGCCATAACAAATTCGGTTATAGGCTAATGATCTTGGCTCTACACAATGAGGTTGGCTAAGACTGACTTCAATTTAAATCAATGAAACTCAGGCTTGTAATGAAAAGAAGTATGATGTAAACACTGAGAGACCAAGAGCATATTAGCAACGATTTCTAGACCAGCAACAGAAGCAGTAGCCCAGATTTCCTTAATGAAATAGCATGGTGAAGTGGAAAAGATGTTCGAAGTAGAGTCAGAGGACCTAGGTTTGTCTCCTATTTCTGTCACCTCTTGCTTGGGTGGCCTTGGACAAGGCACTTAAGCTATCTAGATCCCAGACTCTTTATTTGTAAAGTTAGAGGGCTGGACTCAATGACCTCTAAAGACTTTCAGCTCTAGATATAAGAACCTATGAGGTCCTCAGTCACTTTGCTGGCTGAGGAAATGGATGATGACACATTCATAATCCCTGCCTTGGACTCCCATAGGGATCATATGTTCTAAGTGGTAGAGAATAATCCATAAATCTTTGAGTGCCTAGTGTCCATAAAGGAGCTCGAGACCTGGATAAGCAAAGAAAACATGCATGTGGAAGAAATGAAATAACACTCTAATATGGTAGATGGCTTGGTAGTAAATGAGGGGCAAAGGCAGAGAGTGCTCAGCTTCAACTGGGAAGAGATCACTGTGGGCTGAAGTCATTAGGAAAGGAGGAAGTCATGTTGAGCCTTGAACGATGACTACCATCTGGAAAGATTGGAGGAAAGGTGGAAAAATAATAGCAAAGGCATGGAATCAGAAAAAAAAACAAACACCTAGAAGATAGATTCAGAGGACTTTGAGAACAGCAAACGATGACAAGCATTACCACAGGCAGTAGGGATCAACATGAAAATATGAATGCAACTCAATTAGGCTTCATGGTCTACTGAATTGCTCTCTGCTTATAGGAACAACGGGGAAAGTCAGTGACAAACATCCGAGCCATTTCTTCTTTTAAAGTTTACTGTTTGGAAGGACATTCCAGTGCATTGGTGCATCTTCCATGTTAATGTGATGGAAGTAACAGGAAGTAACCCTGGACTTGGAAGGAGAGTACTCCAGTCTATAACTTACTAGTTCTGTGTCCTTGGGCAACTCAGTCAATTAGCATTTATCACGGGCTTATTTTATGCCAGGCACCGTGCTAAGTACTGGGGATATCCCCAACTAGGGTAAACACTTAGGACTGATAGAGAATGAAATCCCTATTCCAGACCTTCAGAGTCCAAATGTGGATCTTGAGATTAGGCTCAGAGAGATAGATTGTTTGGCTATACCAACCCCAAGTTCTTTTCCCTTCTAGAAAGGAGGGTAATAATATGAGTCTGAGGGATGGATAGATCCCTGAGAGAGAAAGAAGTCCAAGATTGAGAGAATTGACTTGATATTTTTTTATGGACTTGAGTTCATTGAAATTTGCCATTGTTGAATTAAATAAAACCTGGATTATATTTGCTGTCTTCTTGTCCTGAGTGTTTGAACAAGAGCTGAAGGCCCTTTTCTATTCCTAAAAAAATTCAAGATCTAAACCTGAACCAAATTCTGACATTCCCAGGGGAAAATTTGTGATCTAATTGAAGAGGTTTGAGTACTTAGATTTAACTCCTGTAAACCTAGAGCATTACTTCTGGATCACAAGCTACAATTCTATGTATTAAATAGCATCAGACAATCTCAGAGTTGGAAGGGACCCCAAAAGTACCCTAATTCAATTGCCACGAACAAAGACGCCCCCAGTTTAGATAGTATACCAGATGAATCATTAAGTCTTTGCTTGAAGACTTCTGGTGAGAGTGGACAAACTACCTTCTTAGGCAGCTGTTCTCCTTTTTGTAAGGAAGTTTTTGCCTTGTGTTAAGCTTAAGTGTCTCATTACAACTTCCATCCATTACTCCTGCTTCTGCACTATGGGCCCAGGCAGAAGGAGGCTAATCCCTCATCCGTAAGATAGCCTGAGGCACCTTGTTCAGATTCTACTTTGCCCCCAGAGGCAGAAGAAGGCACTGATAGATAGAAACAGCCTGAGAGACTAACGCATCCACAGATGTGCTGCTGAGCATCAAAAGAATTGTACTAACCAATGTACAACTACATGGTAGCTTACTTCTTATTGATGTATTCAAAGGTGCCTTGGGACTGCTTAGTCTAGAATTGTTCATTTTTAAAGGGCTCTCACTTCATTACTTTACTTCTGACTGTGAACTGTGTAAGTCCAAACTTTGGGAGGCACTCTGGTAATTTATCTGACTTAGAAGAGTTTACTAGTTCCTGGTTTTTCATCCATGCTTTGATATGACCCAAATTAGGATTAAAAAAAAAACCTGCATGATTACATCACAAGTTAGTGCATGTGCTTTCTGTGTTCTTTGTTTTGATATGGCTAAATTATCAATATTATCATTATTTCTTTTGGTCAACAACTATGCTGTCATTGATATAGGGGATTCCTAATATATAAACTCTCTCCTCCAATAAAGATTACCAATTTCTCCTGTAATTTATAACTTTGGAGAGTTGCCAAGGGGACTGAAGTTTTAAGTGACCTGTCCATGGCCACACATGCATTAGAGCTAGTACTGGCATCCAGGTCTGTCTGACTCTAAGGCTGGTCCCCGATTCACTATATCAGGTCATCTTTAGCACAACTGCACCCTGAAGCTACTTCAGGTATGAAAAATTATACATAATAGGAAGAGCAATGCAGAGAAAAGTAATCAGAACCAGAATTACTGCATATAAGTTAATTATTACTAAAGAGAGTTAGCAAGAGGAAGGAAGGAAGGAAGGGATGAAGGGAGGAAAAGGAGGGAAAGAAAGAAGGAAAGAACAAAGGAAAGAAGGGAAGAAAAGAAGGGAGGAAAAAGAAAAGGAAGGAGAAAAGGAAAGAAAGAAAAGATGAAATGAAGGAAAAAGAAAGGAAGATAGGAAGGAAGGCAAGAAGGAAGAAATAAGGGAAAACAAGGAAAACTTGTTTGTTAATTCACAGAATCTCAGAGTCACACATGGTACACGGACTACCTAGTAGACTAGAACTGAACTCAGTTAGAACTCAGAACTCAGATCTGAATAATAGTTTCTTCTAAAGACAGCCAGCAAGTAGTTATCCAACCTTTAGCCTTTTCTTGAATCTTCCAGGAAGTAAGAACCCACTACCTCCTATGGCAGCCTACTCTACTTTTGAATAGCTTTAATGGTTAATAATTTTTAGAGAGGCAGCCTACTGTAAAGGGGAAGAAAAAAAAAGATTTGGAGTCAGGAAGACCTGGAGTCCCTCCTCTCATATTTACCATATCTTTGCCCATTAACAGGCTATATGACCTCTCTGAGCCCCAGTTTCCTCATCTATAAAATGGTGATCACAGTAACTGTAGAATCTGCCTCACAGTATTGTTCTTAGGTTTACCTGAGATGTGTGTAAAAATACTTTTTTAATCCTTTAAACTCTACATAGATGGTCATTTTTTTCCTTTCATCAAGCCTAAATCTGTCTGCAAGTTCTACCTACTGTTCTTGCTTCAGCCCTATGGAGCTCAGCAAAATGAACCATAATCCCTCTTCTATTTGGCAATTCTTCCATTACTTGAAGACTGTTATCATATATCCCCTCATCCTTCTCTTCTCTAGGCTAACCTTCTCAAGTTCCTTAAGGTTAACTTTAGATGTTATGATTTCAAAGTTCTTTATCATCCTACTGGAGTTTCCAGATGACCCATCTCCTTCCTAAAATTTGGCATCCAGAACTGAATACCATATTGTGAACATGGTCTGGCCAACATCCAAACATCTAGACCCTCTCTCATTTTGGACATTAAGCTTCTCTTAATTCAGATTAAGATGTAATTCACTTTTAGGGGGCAAGGGGAACTGCCCCTCATGGCATTGACTCTTATGACCTAATGTTTGGCTAAAACCCCTAGATCTTCTTTGAAAGAACTGGCATCTAGTCATGGCTCTGCCATTTTGTACTTGTGAAACTGAATTTTTGAACTGGTAAAAGATTTTATATTTATCCCCCTTAAATTTCTTTCCTCTTAGATTCTGCTCAGTGTTCTAGTCTGTCGAGATCTTGTTGGATCTTGATTGCAATGCAGTGAGCTTGAAGGACGATAGTGTGTTTTACACTGATCTCATTTGAACCTCTAAAGAACCCTGTGAGATAGAGCCTGTAGCTATTTTCATCACTCCCAAGTTTCTGTCTTTTGCAAATGTAATAAGGTATTATCTATGCCTTTATCCAAATCATTTATTAAAAAAAAAAAGATTTACAAGACCCATAATAGATCCCCTGGGATATTCCATGAGAGGCCTCTTTCTGAATTGACATTGACTCATTAATGACTGATCTTTGGACCCAGTTATTAATCAAGTAATAAATCTCAATAGCTATTATCATTTGGTCCATGCCTCTCCATCTTGTCTGTGAAATTCTGTTAAATTCTTCATTGAAATCTAGTTTAACTATATCTGTAGCTTTCCTCTGATCTATCAAGCTAAATCCTGTTAAAATGAAAAGAAATGAGGTTAGTCTGAGATGGCTAGTAGTTACTGAAGCCATGTTGACTTTTCATGACCACTTCCTTTTCTATTGGTTCAGCATCTATCCCTTTAATGATATATTCTAGATTTTTGCCAAAAAGAGGAGCCAAGCTCACTAGCCTAGAACTTATAGGTTCTGTTTCCTTTCCTTTTTTTCAAATCAAGAAAACATTTGTCCTTTTTCAATAAGGTTCTATTCAATAAGTTTCTGTTTCAATAAGGTCTTATTCTCTCTACTATCTTTCAAATATAACTTTCTTAATAGCGTAGGATGTTAATTCATTAGGACCAGGCAACTTGAACTCATCAAAGACAGTGCCATGCTTTTTTTTAATTATCCTATTTATTTTGCATATCTGCTTCCTAGCATCTATTTTTGCTTTGTCCTTTCTGGTCCAAAGATCATTTTCCTTGGAAAAGCGAGCACAATTAAAAAAAAAGCTAAGGAGCGCCAACTCATTAGCACTAACCATTATCAATAGCCCGTTCTATCCTAGCGGCTGTGTGTCCTACCCATTCTTTGGTTCTCCTCCTTTTTGAAATAAAATTAGAAGAAAAGCACAGACGCCATCTTTGTGCTTTCTTACATTCCTTGCTCACCTTTGCACCCTAGAAGCTTTATCTCTCTTGACCTTGTTTTCACAGGATCATGCCATCCTTTTGTATTTGTTCTCTATTAACTGTCTGTGTTTCTGTCTTCTGCATACATCTTAAAAACTGAGTTCACCACTAACCTGGAAAATAGATCCAGGAGAGATAATTGAAAAGTTATTGGACTATCTGAAAGCCATGGTCAAAAAAAGAGCCTAGAAATCATCCTTCAAGAAATTACCCTGATAGTCAAGAACCAGAGGACAAAATAGAAATTGAAAGAATTCACTGATCACCTTTTGAAAAAGATCCCCAAAAGAAAACTCCTAGGAATATTGTAGCCAAATCCCAGAGTTCCCAAGTCAAGGAGAAAATATAATAAACTTTCAGGAAGAAACAATTTGAGTATTATGGAAACACAATCAGGATAACATAAGATCTAGCAGCTTCTACATTAAGGGACTGAAGGGCTTGGAATATGGTATTCCGGAGGTCAAAGGAGCTGGGATTAAAACCAAGAATCACCTACCCAGCAAAATTGAGTACAATGCTTCAGGAGAAAATATGGTCATTCAATGAAATAGAGGACTTTCAAGTGTTCTTGATGAAAAAACCAGAGCTGAACAGAAAATTTGACTTTCAAATACAGGAAGCAAGAGAAGTAAGAGAAGGTAAACAGGAAAAAGAAAGTTGAACTATTTATATTCCTACATGGAAAAATGATAATTATAATTCATGAGACTTTCCTAGTATGAGGATAGTTGAAGGGAATATATATGTATATATCTATACATACATATATGTATGTATATATAGGATGGTATATGTATATATAAATACATATGTGAGTGTGTGTGTACATGTATACATAGACAGAGGACACAGGATCAGTTGAATAGGAAAGGATATCTAAAAAATAAAATCAAGAGGTGAGAGAGGAATATAATGAGAGAAGGAGAAAGGGAAAGATAGAATAGGGTAAATTATCTCATATAAAAGAGGCAAGAGAAAACTGTTACAATGAAAGGGAAGAGCAGGAAGTTGAAAGGGAATGGGTCAACCTTACTCTCATTGAATTTGGCTTAAGGAGGGAATAACATACACTCTCATTTGGGTATCTTACCCTACAGGAAAGTAGGGGGGAAGGGGATAAGAGGGGGGATGATAGAAGGGAGGCAGATTGGAGGAAAGGGTAGTTAGAAGCACATACTTTTGAAAAGGGACAGGGTCAAAATAGAAAATAGAATAAGTGGGGGACAGGATAGAATGGAGGGAAATATAGTCTTTCACAATATAACTACTATGGAAACGTTTTGTGCAACTACACATTTACAACCTGTATTGAATTGCTTATCTTCCCTGTGGAGGCGGGTAAGGAGGGAAGAAAGGAAAGAATCTGGAAATCAAAGTTTTAAAAACAAATGTTTGAAAAATTTGCTTTTTACATGCAACTGGGAAATAAGATATACAGGCACTGGGGTATAGAAATCCATCTTGCCTTACTAGAAAGTTAGAGGGGGAATGGGGGAGGATATAAGAGACAGCAGATTGGGGGAAGGGGTATTCAGTAAACTTGCTATCTTGGAGTGGCGGGTAAGGGAAAGACGGGGAGAGAATCTGTAACTCAAAATCTTGTGAAAATGGATGTTGAAAACTAAAAATAAATGAAAAAAAAATTAAAAAATAAACATCAGAGGAAGAATGCACTACTTTTCACTAATGTTTATATATATGTAAATATATATATATTTTTTAAACTAAATTCTTTGCCTAATTCCCTGCATGTGAACATCATTTTCTTTCATTTTCCTCCTCATCAGAATTATTTCTCTTTGTGTCTTCATAGTTTCATCCTTTAGACCTTCTCACTCCTAATGGGCTGATTTCTCCATGTAGAATTTGTCTCTGGGATCTTACTTGTCTACTTTCTGAACCTGTCCAGATTTGCTTTGCCAAATGTTAGGGAATAGGTCAAAGTCTGACTGGATTTCCTCTCTTAACTTTAACAAATTCTAAGATCAAGTGATCATGTCTCCAAGGTTCTCATAATATCCACCTCTGAAATAATTTCTTCTTTGTTGATGAGAATCAGATGGCAAACCTGAGTCTAATCCTATGTTCCTTCCACTTTTTAAAGGCTGAAATTGTTATTAAGTTTAGTCATTAAAGCAAAGAAACAATTTGGTTCCACCTTGTTAAATTGTAATCCTTTTAGGTAGATTTTTAGCCTGTCTTTGTATGTTTCTTTGATCATTTTTTAGTTAATAATTTTAAAATTAAATAATTGCTAACATTTACATAATGGTGTACTGTAAAGACCCTTGGATTTGGGGGCAGGGGACCTCAATTTAAATGCACTAGCTGGACCACTGTTGAACTTGATCAAATTGATTATTCTTTCCAGGCCTCAGTTTCTTCATCTGTAAATTGAGTGGTTTGGACAACATGATCCCTAGGGTCTGTCCCATTTCTAAATCTATGATCCTATGATCTCGTCTGACCCTCATGACAACCCTATTAGATAGGTGACAGTATCTTCTTTTTATTGGTGTCAGGAAACTGAGACTCACACAGGCAAAGCAACTTGTCCATAGTAACAGAGCTCCTCAGTGTCAGAGGAAGGCTTCTCACCCAGGGTTTCTTCATTTCAAGTTCTGCTCTTTTTCCACTCTGCCACCCTATCTTTCAGGGAATTACTAAAAAAAGTGTCTCCCACATCCATTAATGTGCTCCAGATCATAAACACAGGAGGTTGCTATACTCAAAGGCAGCTTCCTACGGAGAATGGTGAGGATCCCAAAGCATCTCTCTTGGCAACCTGACAGATGCTGACAGTCAGTTCCTGCTATTACAGCCATTCCTTTGACATTGTTTACCCCCAAATCCTTGTAAAATAGTACCTAGAGAGAGGAAATTTCTCCTGACACCTATGAACCCTCTACTAGAGTCCTTCTTTCATATCCCATCATGCTTTACTAGGTATATTGGGTTTACAAAGGGCAAGTCAGCCGACCATAAGCCCTGGAAGTTCTCCCTCCCATCCACAAACTAGAAAGCCTTTGAGTACAGACCTGGCAATACTAGTTGACTTGATTTGGCAATGAACTATATATGTCTGCCAAACCAAGGGAGACCTCAGATTCTCACACAAGTGTTGACCACCAGTGTTGCACCAGGAATCAATGTCTTCAGTTATAGGGACTCATGAAATTATTGATTAAAATGTAGAGCATATGTAAGTCACTTTGGTGGAGAGAAAGGAACCCACATGGATGAAATTGTAGACCCATTAAGAATTAGAATATTGTTCAGTGTTGCTTCTTATGTATTTCTACTATTTCCTCAACTTGATGAGTATAAGCTCCTAGAGTTCCTGGATCTATGTCCTCTGGTAGCCTGCAGACACTGAGCATATATAGCAAGTTATCTAAGCATTACCTGACTGATTGATTGATGTATGATAAGTGGAAGAAAGCCAGAACCCAACCTTATTTACTTAACCACTTTGCTGATAGTCAGCCTTGTCTAAAAGAACATCAAATAATTGTTTCTCTGATGCTTCAGATGTTATATATTTTCCCTAGCCTCTACCTGTCAGGAGGTCTTGGAGGGAGAAATGAAGAATGGGTCTTTAAATATTTTGTGACTTGTCTCACCTGTCTTAACAATTAAGAAGTTTATTAAGATGAACATCAAAAATTTCCCTGATGTAACCTGTCTTGCAGAGAGCTTAGAGGTTGATGATGAATGAGTATGCCAGGGAAAAGGAAGGTTTTGTCAAGGTGAAAAGAAGAGATACCATCCAATACCATTAAAGAAATTAGGAAAAGGGGGTAAATGTGTTCCCTTCCTGACCTCTCAGGGAATACTGGGGAACTCAGTCTGGGATGGCATCTACTTATGAAAAAAATGCAAACAGATCTCCATGGCCTCTGACTAAGAGCATGGATTATTAGCTCTCTCTCACCAAGGTCACAAACTTCATGACACTTTCTCAAACCTAGATCTCTCTAGAAATCTCATCCCACCCTTTTCTCTGTCTCTCTGAAATATCTACTAGGTATGAGGAATGAGTTCAGGAGTGACAAGCATATCTTCTCCATCCCCCTAGCTCAACAGCTGCCCATATTTCCTTCATTACTATGGCTTACGTCACACAGAACCATCTTCCTTTGTGAAAAATGAAAATACCCCACAAAAGGCGATATATTAAAGCATTTATATCTTCATGGGTATTTATTGAAGCTTTTTCTACAGCAGGTTTTAATTAGGGGAAATGCAGATGGAACAGGAACAACTTGGCGCAATAGCAAGTAGACGGAATACTGAAGAAATGTAGGGCTTTTTTTGCTCCAGACTGGCTCAAGTTTCTCTAGCAAAGAGGATTTCAGGCAGTGTGGAAACATTGGTCTTCTGACATTGGCACCACTCTTAGGCAGCTCAGAGTGAACGGAGCAAGAGCGGTGGAGTCAGGATTATTGTCAATGACTAGCCTTGGTGTCTTCTTGAAAAAAGGGGACAAGATCTGGGGAGACATTCTACAGAATCCACGCAAGGTCAAGTGGGACTTAAAGGCAGAGCTTGCTCGTGCAGCTGACTAAAACCATAGGATTTTGGATCTAAAAGTGACCTTCATAATTAGTTGTATACTTTGTATTTTGAATCTGCTTTTCATTGGATTATAGATTTAGAACTGGAAGGCACCTTAGAAGTTGTACAGTCATTTTACAGGTGAGGAAACTAAGACCAAGAACAATGAAACCACTTGCCCAGGATCACACAGCTAGCAGGATGAGATAAGAACCCAGTAGGTCTTCTTGTCTATGTACATGATTCCCCCCCATATGTGTAAGCTTCTTGAGTACAGGGAGTGTTTATTTTTCCTTAATGCCTAGCATAATGCCATGTTAAAAAATATTGGTCTGGATTTATTACATCATTGGTTTAGGGTGTCTCCCATTGAGGAAACTCATTCTATTGATGCAGATCAGCAACTGTTCTGCACTTTATATTTTTAGGGAGTTGCCTGAGGAATGGAGAGATTTCTCAATTTGACCAGATTCACACAGCTTAACTGTGCCAGAGGTGAGATTTGAACCCAAGGCCCTCCCCATCCACTAAGTCATGCTGACTTTCACTGTTTGGTACATAGTAAGCACTTACCAAATCCTTGTTGTGTCCAATTGCATTGAACTGAATATAGACCAACCCCATCATTTCACAAAGACAGGAGTTTCCTATATGGGAGGGGGGATAGAGAACTGCCTTCCAGCCAGAGTGTGACTTAAGGGAATCCATTGCTTCAGTTTATAGAAAGGGCTGGCAGCATGGTGAGCTTCAGTCCTGTGCCCTAGTTCCCAACAAGTTACAACATGTTAGCTCGGCAGGAGCTGCATTAATGCCTTTCTCACCAATGTACCCAGCCTAATGCTCATGTACCCGCAAAGTGGCCTTCCCGCTGGTTTGGCAGCAAGAGACCATGCGCAAAACAAGTGACCTGGGGGGAATGTACATGCCAGGCACGAGCAGAGACATGTACACGTGCGTGCACACGCCCCATAGGCAGGGCTCTGCAAAGCCACAAGGCATCTGTCTTTTCTATCTGCTTTCACAGCTTTGCCTCGGGTAGGAGGCTCCATTCCCTGTGCCTTTCCCTTTGTACTCCTCACCTCCACTTTGTAGAGTCCCTTATTTCTTTCAAAGCACAGCTCAAGTGCTTGCTACATGAAGCCCTCCAGTTGCCCAGGCCTTACCTCACAAAATTTCCTTGTATTTATTTTTAAAATATTTTGTACCTACTTATATATGTATAATTTCTCTCTCCATATAAAGTGTAATGTCTTTGAGGGCAGGGACTGTTCTCCCCTCCCCTCCCCTTCCCTGTCTTGTCCTCTCCCCTCTTCTTTCCTTTTTCTTCCTTTCTTCCTTTCCTCTCCTTTTCCTTTCTTTTTGTCTGTGTATACCCTAGCATAGCTCCTGGAACATAATAGACACTTAATCAGTATTTCATGATTGATTGGTTGAGAGCTCCCATAGGAAGCAGGATATATGAAATTTACATAAATGGTAAGCTGATAAGAAAAGGAAAGACAGACATCTGCTTTTATATCTTGGATGCTTTCAAATGGGTCCCAGTGGAAGGAAAATAATGGAACCTATGACCTCTTTAAGATGCCTAAGAGCCTATGACTCAAAAAACTTATCCATCCATTAGTCCCACGTTTCATCAGGAATATTTCTGAAATGTTTACTGTCTTTACAAAGCAATTTGAATCCCTCTCTCTTGTAAGCAAGAAGGTTTGTTTCTCTGTACCCCTGGGACCAAGACATAGACAGGATTTCCAGTACTTTCCTGTTTTCTCCCCCCTCCCTTTTTTTAATTCCTCTGTATGAAGCTCACCTCAGAGCAAGCCAATCCCCTTAAGGGGACATGGCACAGTGCCTGAGTTGGTGATGACTGAGGGAGCCAGCTTTCTGCACACACTGATCTCTGCCATTCCCAGAGGCAGCAAAGACTTGGCAGAAACCTCCTGTGGTCTGAGCCAATCTTCTCCCATGGTGCTTAGAGCTGGGCCCATAGCCCAGGTTCCTACAGGGCTCACCTCCAGGGACAGCTTGTCAATGGAGCTAATGCCCAGGGAAGAATTCAGAAATCAGCCCCATTTCAAGCTCCTGGCCTCAGACCCATAGGGGACACTGAACTGCTAGTGAACTCACTAGTGGCATTTCTCTGGGGGAGAAAATGAGTTTCCATCATTTTCCCTTTTCTGACCTCAGAATACTTTAGACAGTTTTTCCTAGTGTAGGACTTTCCCAGAGAAGCAATGAAATATAGTGGATAGGGCAATGGTCTTGGGGTCAGGCAGACATCAGACACTTATGAACTATGTGACCCTAGGCAAATCCTCTAACTTCTCTGTACCTCCTTGTCATTTAAATGATGAGTTGGGTTTAATGGTCTCTAATGTCTTTTCCAACTCTAAATCAATGATCCTATGATGAATGAACAAATGCATTTGTGCATGAATAAATAAAGAAAAATTTATTAAGCCTTTACTATATTCTAAGCAGAGGGGATGTAAATAGAAAAGCAAGACATTCTGCTCTGAAGGAGCTCAAATTCTAATTGAGGAGACAAGACATATACAGCTCAGAAGTGAAGTGGATGGCAAAGCCCAGGGCATCAGCAGGTTGCATGATAAGGCTGATCTTCCTCCATTATATTGGAAGGATTGAGGTTAGTTTCACTAATTTAGTTGGCATTGCTGGTCATATCAACTGTTGGGGAGAGGAGAGAAGGGAGTTGGCCTGGATGCACTGACCACCACCATTGGATGGGGGAAATGAGCCTTGGGGTCTGAGTGGAGCCAGGGCTCTGGCTTCTCTCCAGTAGTAGTGGGGACTGAGGGGAGAGAGGTGTCCTAATCCAACCAGGAGGAGAAGGACAAAGGGACACTGAGAGTCTGAATAGAGTAAGGATTATTAGTTTTGTCCCCCCGGGGATGGAGTTGGGAAGATCAGTGTCAAGCTAGAACAAGAAAGAGAAAGGGGCATTGGGAGGAAGAAGGGTACCCCTGGAGACTTGTTTCTTCTGGTCTTCTGGCACATGGACTACTTTTGGATGCCTGAAGTTGGAAAGAAGGGGAAGGAAAGGCCTCCTTCTGCTCTTAATGTCATGTACTACCACCACCTGGGTAACGAATGCTCTACTTTCTTGACTAGAATGGGGTCCAAAAAGGTAATAATTGAATAAGGCAAGTATTTCAGAGGCCAGCAAAGTCTAGGGAAACCTTGAAGGACTTTCAGTGACTGTGCTCTGCATCTGTGTTACGAAATGGCATCCAGAATGGCCTCAAATGGAGGTCCATATTGCCATTTTCTATGCCAGGTAGCTTTCCGCTGACATCAATTTCAGAATGTTTCTGACATGTTTATTGCTTTTCCATGTTTGCATTCCCTTCTCCTAAAAGTTAGATAGCTCACTCCACTGGGCCCAGGGGTCCAAGGTCTCAGCCCTGCCTTACAAGGTCCTCTTCAATCAGAGTTCCAGCATGACTTCAGCATGTGTTCATGTGTGTGTAACTCGTACAATACAATGTACATAGCAGTGGGTGAAGTGGCAAATCAAGGAGCAGTCATATAAAGGTGGATAGAGAGCCAGCCTTAAAATTATGAAGACCTGGATTTAGGTCCTGCCTCAAACACAGGTGACTGATTTCAAGGGCTCCATGAGCCCAACTGGGGAAAAATTCCATCTTTATTTCAATATAATTGGTTTCCTACGTATTTTGTTTTATGCATTTAAAATTCTTGGAGGAGTTGCTAGGCTTCATTAGAGTTCAGGACACCGACAAGGCTTAGAGGGAAAGACTCGGACAGGCTTCCCTGGCCTCTTGGCATACTTCTTTTGCTTGGCAACCTCTAAAGTTCTTGATCATGTACCCTATCAATAAAAATATATAAACAAATAGAGCATATACTCCTTATGTAGTGCAAATAATACCTATGTTATAAATTTGCAAAAAATATACATTTAAATGGGTGAATTAAAAAATGAAATAGTATTTGACTCTACAGGTAATGGGGAGTCACTGGGGTTTATTAAATAAAGGGGTGACATAGTCAAATCAGACCTTTAGGAAAATCACTTTGGCAGCTGTGTGGAGGATGGACTGGAGAGACTCTTGAGGAAGGGAGACCAATGAGGGAGCAGTTACAATAGGTTAGAGAAGTTAGACATCATGCCTAACTTCACATATCTACTGGCAGATGTCAGTATGGAACTCAGGTCTCCTGAAATCAAGGCTCCAGGCAGAGTCTTTGCACCAGGCCACACTGCTTCATCAGACAGCAGCTTGCTCTCTGATATCTGCTGAACCACCACCTTGAGACAAAGCCATTATTCTGGATTCCGGTGATATGCAACTTCAGCCCCAAGGACTAGAGCTGAGCCCTCCAGGAACACACACATTTCAGTTCAGACTGGCCCTGAAATGACACCTTGGAGAATTGGAATTTGATTCTTGAGACTGGAGGTAGGGCCTAGGGAACAGGGAACCATATCTCTTTGGGTGATTTATTCTAGTCTTTCAAAAGCCCTAGGAATTAGGCATTTCTCTCCTCCAGCCTCTCTTTTAATATCTCTTACGCACCGATGACAGAGTAATCCTTCTTAAACACTGTTTTCATATCAATCGTATGCTCAGAAAACTCTAACAGTCCTCCTTGAAGCCCAAATACCTTAGCCTACCATTTAAGCTCCTCCACAATCTGGGCTTAATTTATATTACATTAACAATATTCCTAATACCTTTTAACACATTCCTTCTCAAATAGTCTGCTGTCTTCTGCATATGTCCTTTTGTTCGTATTATTTCCTTATCATGTCTTCCATTCTTTTTTAACTAAATCTTACCCATTCTTCACAGCCCATTTCCAAAGCTTATTTCCTCCATGATGTCTGCCTTGATTCCCTCATTTCTCTCAATTCCCCTAGCACTTAGTGTCTGCCCCCTCATCTTGTACTTAGCAAAGTCCTATTGTGGCATTCTATACATTTTTCTTATGATGTTATGGAACTCAGAGAGGCAGTATGGCACAATGAATGGGGCGGGCACTGGACTTCAAGTCAGGGGGACCTAGGTTCTTATCCTGCCTCAGACGCTAATTAGTTGTGGTACTTTGGGCAAGTCATTTAAACTCCCTGTATCCTCATCTACAAAATGGAGAGAGGTTAGATTCAATGTTGTCTAAGGTACTTCTAATTTTGAATTTATGACTTTGCACTGTATTGTTAGTAAGGTTCACAGAGCATAGAAAGTGGTGGAAGGAATCTCAGAAGTTACCCATTCTTATGCTTTCTGTATAATGGTTTTTAAAGTAATTGTTATTGATTTTTTTATATGACCAGAATTTTTCCCAGCATCCTTTTCCATATTCCCTCCCCGAGGTCCATCCTGTATAAAAATTCTATTTTAAAGGAAAAAATGAAAAGGAAGAAGTGACAAAAAAGCAGGAAAAATGATCAATATATTTTTAAAAATCTGAAGATACATGCAATTTCCACACTCATTAAGGAGTTGATACGATAAAAGAAAGTGTCATCCCATATCTCTTTTTCTTGGCTATGATTTTTTTTTGTAACTGAATTCACTATTGGTTGCTCTTTCTCATTTACATTATAGTCATTGTGAATATTGTTTTCTTGGCTTTAATTTATTTTGCATCAGATAATGTAAATCTTTCCATGTTTTTCTACATTCGTTGTATTTGTCCTTTCTTTCAGCACAGTAATATTCCATTATATCCATGTACCACATTTTGCTTAGTCATTTCCAAATCAATGAGAATCTACTTTGTTTCTAATTCTTTGCTACCAAAAACAAGTGCTACTATAAATATTTTGGTGCATATGGTGTCTTTGTTCTTCTCAATGACTTCCTTTAAGCCTAGTAGCTTAGTCTCTGGATCAATGGGTATGGAGATTTTAGCTATTTTATTTGCATAATTCCAAATTGCTTTCCAAAATGGTTGTACTCAATGAACCTATCTTCCCACAATCCTTCCACCATTCCTCTCTTTTGTCACCTTGACCAATGTTCTTTGTTCTCCTATACTATTAAGGAAAGTGAGACTCAGGGAAATAGAGTAACATACAATAGGTCACAGTGGTAGTAAGAAGTAGAGGTGGGATTGGAACCTAGGTCGTCTGACATGTGAGCCAGTATTTCTTCCATGATACTATGATGTCATTGCATGGGAGCACGCACTTGGTCCTTTTCTTTGGATGACCCCACAGTCCATGACAGAGTACTGGGCTTAGGGGAGATGTTTGAACCTGTTTGTCCACAAGATAACAGAATTTGAGAGATGAAAGGGACCTCTGGTCCAGCTGTTGCTTTCCTTCCTTCCTTCCTTCCTCCCTCCCTCCCTTCCTTCCTTCCTTCCTTCCTTCCTTCCTTCCTTCCTTCCTTCCT
>NW_027186372.1:10362774-10382861 GCF_028583685.1 Petaurus breviceps papuanus
CCTTCCTTCCTTCCTTCCTTCCTTCCTTCCTTCCTTCCTTCCTTCCTTCCTTCCTTCCTTCCTTCCTTCCTTCCTTCCTTCCTTCCAGTGTTTAAGTTCTTACTAATTTTAAGACACAGTGCTAGACTCTTAGGAACATAGAAGAAACAAAACAAAACAAAAAAGCCGTCTTTGTCATTAAGGTATTTCCCTTCTATTGGGCAGTTAAGTAAGGACAATTCATTCATTCATTCAATTAAAATTATGAAGGATGAACTGTGTGTAAGGTATTGTGATAGGCAATAGCAGAAGTGAAAATGCCTTCTTGGGGACTCTTTTTTGAGGTGGAGGGGAGGGAAGGGCATTGAATATGGTGACTTTATTGATGGTACACAACATAGGATTCTATGCTTCTTCCCCCTACTACAGGGATACTTTGGAGCAATGACTGTAAAAAGGGCATGGAATATCCAGTATCAGGAAACAGATTAAGGATGTGGGCTGCCTAGTAGTGAAATTCCTCTTTTGGCTGGGGAATGATGATTTGTAGCTTTCTACTTTACTGCTTGGACGCCATGAAGACCATGAGGTCTACTACACAATTGCTGTAACTATATGCATTGTCATATAAGGAAATGGGATTAACAAGATGGGTCCTTGAGGGTAATACCAGCACCAGTGTCAAAGGTAGAGGAGTGGATGTGTAGCTGTTGAAGTCACTGGCTACAACCTGGTTCTCCATGTAGCCCAAGATACCCTTCAAGGGTCCCTCTGATGCTTGTTTCACCACTTTCTTGATTTATTTGGTAGGTTTCTGCAGGAGGCAGGTCAGATCCACAATAGATATATTAAAAGTAGGAACATGGAAGACCATGCCTGTGAGCTTCCCATCCAGCTCTGGATGGGAGAGTTGTTACATGACTTTTTGTTTGGAAATGATTGTGCATTCAATGCAGCCCCTGAGGTTGAGATGTGCCAAAGTATGGATTGATTCTCTGCTGCTTGTATAATTTTGACCTGACAATTCACACTTAGAAAATTAGAGGTTCTCTACCAGCCAGTACCACAACATCCATTCATGGAACTGTCAGTTACAGCAAATAGAGAAATGTTGAATGCTGTGAATAAGTTCACTTACCTTGGCAGTATGATGAAGCTGGTGCATGCATTGCCAGAACTAGCTCAGTGTTTGGGAGGCTCTGAAGGAAAGTGTGAGAGAGGAGTATTAGACTGCTTACCAACTGAAGGTCTAAAGGGCCATTGTGCTGACCTCATTGTTGTATGCCTGTGAAACCTGACCAGTCTACCAGTGCCATGCCAGAAAACTGAATTGTATTGATTTGAATTGTCTTAGGAAGTTCTGAAGATCATTTGGCAAAATAAAGTACCAGACATTGGGGTCCTTTCTCCAGCCAAACTGAAAAGCATTCAAATCCTCCTACAGAGAGCACAACTTCAATGGGCTAGCCACATTGTTTGGATGCCAAACACACATTGCCTAAAAGACTATTTTACAGAGAACTCACACCCATGTGGAGGTAAGAAGAAACAATTCAAAGACCCTCTCAAGGTCTCTCTGAAGAACTTTGGAATAGATTGGGAGACATAGGAGACAGTGGCACAGGACTACCTAGCAGGTCATACGCACATGAAAGAAGGCGCTGTGCTCTGTGAGCAAAGCAGAATTGCAGAGCTCAAAAGGCACATGAGATGCACAAATTAGAGACATCTGCATTCCAAATGTTCATATGGACTGCTTGTGCCTGACATACAGTACAGCCTTCCGAGCTTGCTTTGGTTTGTACCCTGACCCCACATAGAGATACCCTTTAGATCCTCTTCAAGAAAAAAAGACAATGACCAAGCAACCAGGACCAGTGGGAGCAGGGGTGATATTTTGTGCATTACCACACTCATCATGCCACAACTTGCCAGAGGGGTATTTACTCTTCTCTGGGTAGCAGTCATGGCATGGGCTATGGTCATGAATCCTTCCACAATGTCAAAGTTGTCATAATACCTAGTGTAATGCTGTGTACCCAATGGGCATGCTAACGTTTTCTGAATAAGAACATGAATGAAAAGCCTTAAATGTCCAGTGATACCTGTAGATGAGTAAGGAATGGAAGCTGAAGCATGAGAATGAAGTATGGGTAACAAATCCTAGGGAAGAGCCATAAGTGCAAAGTTGGGAAGGTCTACAAAAGCCAGATCCCTCCCTTATTCCCACATTTGTCACTGAGGCAGCATTTGGACAGCACTTCCTGAGCTATGCGTTGGATTCTCCTGCTAGAGATGGTAAGTGTGAGGGTCAAGCCCCGGCTGATGTTTTCTGTGCTCTTAGAGCTGCTTAGAGGCCCAGTTTATCTCATCATGGATAGACAATCCCTCAATGCTGGCTTGTTCATGAAAGGAGTCTATGAAAAATGAAGTTATTATTATTATTATTGGAGGGACAGAATGGAATAGTTGTTGGGGCACAGGACTATAAGTCAAGAGGACCTAGGTTTGAATCCCATCTTAGACACTTACTAACAGTGTGATCCTGAGCAAGCCACTTAAACTCTCTGAGCCTCAGTTTCCTTATGTGTAGAATGAGAAACTTGGACTTAATAACTTCTAAGGTACTTTCCAACTCGAAATTTATGATCTTAGGATGCTCTCTACTCTATATACTTTCCTCAACATCCCATGACCTCGTCAAAACTTGCCTGTCCTTTGTTTCAAAGAAATATGCAATTTGAAAGTTGGAAGGGACCTCAGTATTCTTTTGGACCAGTACTTACAACCTCAGCAAACTGTGGCTGAGATGATAATTGGAGAAAGGAGCTGAAGCCTAATTGTCCAAGGGATCTTCACACTAAGGACCTGGATAACATGTTTTGCACAAAGTAGGTGCTTAACACATTTTTTTAAAATAAAGAAACAGTGATGAGTTTATGATCTCTGCTCAGCTACATATACAATTTTGGGGTTCATCAAAATTAGTCCTCAGACACTTACTAGATGTGTGACCCTGGGCAAGTCACTTAACCTCATTTGTCTCAGTTTCCTTATCTATAAAAATGAGCTGGAGAAGAAAATGGCAAACCACTCCAGTATCTTTGCCAAGAAAACCCCAAATGGGGTCATGAAGAATTGGACATGACTGAAAGCCACTGGACAACAACAGCAACAAAATTAGTCCATACTTTCTTCTTTGCTAGCTTGTCATACCCACGTTAAACACTCCTTTGGGGTAGGGTACTGGCTATTGACGCATGCTTGTATTAGATAGGAAAACACATTAGGCC
Source organism: Petaurus breviceps papuanus (assembly GCF_028583685.1). Lineage (NCBI taxonomy): Eukaryota > Metazoa > Chordata > Mammalia > Diprotodontia > Petauridae > Petaurus > Petaurus breviceps. The sequence continues at coordinate 10,366,047 of NW_027186372.1, forward strand.
ACCCATTTGATAGCAGCAACAATAGCAATGCATAATCATACAGCACTTCAGCTCTGCAAAATATTTCCCTCACATTAATGACTTTATAGTTTAACTACCTTGTCACCTAGCATGCCCTTGAGGGAATCAAACTAGACCTGGGTAATCACCTGTCAGCTATGCTCTAGTCGGGATTCCTTTCATGTATAGGTTGGACTGGATGGCCCTGAGGTCCCTTGTAAATCCTAACTTCAGTGATTCTATGAACAATAGGATTAACAAGATTTGCTGGGGGCAGGGACTGTCAGGAAATATATGGCTCACGGAGATTGCATGGCAGGGAGTTTAACAAGAGAAGGATGAAAAAGCCGATGATGTTACTTCACTATTTCTTCCATAGGTTTCTTTTCTCTGCCTTCGTTTCCAAACCCTGATTATTATCTCTGGGTGATTTTAAGAAATCCTTGACAACACTCTCAGATCTTCTATTGGAGCCCAAAGTAGAAGATACACTAGGACCATGCACTCCTTGTTTTGACTTTGAAAGGCCTCCCTAAGTAGGCTCAGCTACCCTTTCTAGGTTTATTGCATGTCAGTCTCCCTTCCATGTTCCCTACATTCCAGCCAATCTGGCCGGCCTGCTGAACCCTGTCCATGATACTCTATCTCCTGCTTCCCTGATCTGGCAAAGACTATCCCCTTCCACCTCACTGAATCTCTAGCTGCCTTCAAAGGCTCAGCTCAGGGGCCATCTACTGCAAATTACTTGTCGCTAGTTGTTGGTGGCCTCTCCCTTCACACATATTTTGGATTTACCTCTCTGTGTACTTAGAGTTTCCTGCCAATAAAATCTAAATCCCTTCAGGGCAGGGATGATTTTGTTAAAATCTTACTATCTTCCACATCTGTGCCTGGCATGTAGTTGGTATTTAATAAAATTATTTGAATGAATGAATGAATGAGTAATGGATCTGATATCAGAGGACCTGGGCTTTAGTCCTGTCTTTGCTACTTGCCCTCTGTTTGACCTTGAACAGGTCACTTTACCTCTCTAGTCCTGTAAAATAAGGGAGTAGGATTAGATGACCATTCATTAGGTGACCATTAGATGACCAGTCAAGTACTCTGCCTGGCCAGGGCACATCTGGAGTATTATGTTCAATACTGGGCACCGCGGTTTAGTAGGGACATTGCTAAGTTGAGGAGGCTATTGCCCAGCCAGCATGGCGAAGGGTTTTGAGTCACTGCCCAGTGAGGATTCCTGAAAGTAATTGGAGGTAGCCCAGTGAAAAGAAGATTCACGTTGAGCATAATAGATAGCTTTCTTCAAGTCTCTGAAGGGTTGTCACATGGCAGAAAGATTAGACTTCTTATAATTGGCCCCAGAGATCAGGCATTACAATGGGGCAAAATTAGGTTCATTGTAAGGAAATACTTCCCAATATTTAGAATTGCCTAAAAGTTGTCTTAGGACAGTCTTGAGAAGTTCTCCTGACTTGGAGGTCTTCAGGCAAAGGCTGTGTAAGCACTTGTCTAATCGGTATGTTATAGTAGGAATTCGGGAGGGGGCGGGGGATGTGTGATGTGGAGAACATGGCTGCTGAGGTTGTTTACAATTCTAATAGTAATTTTGTGATCTGTCTAGGGAAGAATGGTCCTGAGGCACATTCCTCAGCCCTTCTGCACCAAAATAATACATTGAAAGAAAACAAAAACTGCTTTATTGGCATAAAGGGCCCTTTCTCTAATACAGTAACTTTGTTTTAAAGTTAAATTGAGAGTTGAAATGACTAGACAATAGCCTTTTAATGTGACTGAGTGTAAATGCATTTTGAATGAGAAAGCATCTTGGAGATGGGTCATTTCTAATGTTCTTTAAAATTGTCAATTTGGAGGCTGAAGGGAAATGTGATTATGAAGTCCAAAATAACAAAAGATCCTGAGACCACTAAGAATTTGGACAGCACAATGGTGTAATTTAAACTGCCAAAGTTCTAGCACATTTGTGATACCAAATATACTTAATCAGTAATAATCCTGTCTCTCAAGAAGGTCCCTAATTTGTTTTATTGCCTTTTTATATTTGTCCCCTTTCATTTTCAGAAATATAATCATAGTTCAGCAACTCCATCTGCGAGTGATCCTGTGATGAATTCCAGGCTGTAATGATGTACAGCGAGTGAATAACAATTCCTTAATCACACAGCTTCCTCCCATTGTCGCCTCGTTTGAATTCATGGTTTTCATGGAATTCAATTATATTTGCAATTTCATCAAGAAATTACTCAGATAAATAACTGACAGAGTAAGTGTTCAGTCATTCGCTTAGAATTGAGGGAAGAATGAAAGAGTGTCAACAGTAAAAAGATAAATTTCATAAAAATAAGGGAAAAGCACCATAAAGAAGAGACAAGTCATCTGTGGTGCCTGGCAAAGACTCTGGCAGAGTGGCACAGCTATAGATGCCAGCTATATTTGCATGGGGACATTTGATAGCAGATACCAAATCGGGCCTTACAAATGAGGTCAAGTGTGATTTCCATCACTCCCATCCAAGAGTCCTCATTGGCCTCTACCAGCATTGCCCTGTTTCTGGGTACCCATATTGGCCATGGCAATGAACGGAAGACATATGTGAGGATGTTCTAGAACCTGGTGGCCTTCTTTGTCATTTGAGCATGGCATTACATTTTTGAGGTATCTCCTGGAATGGCCCATGTGCCTTCTCCTGATAAGAAATGCTGTGCTAACATTAATTCTACCTATAGTGATTATTGAACTTTAAAAAAGAGAAAAATGGATCATAGTCTATCAGCCATATCTCCACTGGCCTCTTTGGTAGTCCCCAAAGCAGCCACTGCCTGAAAAAAAAAACTTGATTCTTCCCCCTCCCCTCTCCTTAATTACTCAAAGATATCTTTCTAGCCCTTATATACACAGCTTAACAACTTTTTAAAAAAATCTTAATTGGTCATGCTCCCTTCTGGCAGTCCCCAAAAAGTTTAAAGAGAAGCCCCAGCACTAATTTTGCAGGGTCGGGGCCACTGGGCATTTGAGGGAGGAAAGGCTTCTTAGTTATTAGCCCATGAAGTTTTGTAACCCTTGAGTATCTGGTCAGAGTTGCTTTCAACACATATGAAACCCACCAAAGGTTCTCCATGGGACAAACAATCAGTGAAGGTGTATGTCATAACCCAACAGTACTATTTTTTAAAGCAAATGTCAGCAGACATTATTTTGGAGTAGAAACAGTACTCTGCAGATTCCTGGTGAAGGAGAATTCAGTTAAATAGAAATACAGACAGAGAGAACCAGAGAGGGCTTTAGAGATGAGTAAACTGCAGCTTAGACAGAGCAGGTGATTTTATTAAGGTCCTAGGAATAGTGATAGTGGTTACCTCATGTTAATTTTGTATATAACATGTTTACACTGATAGGCTCGTTGTGTTTCCCTCATTAGAACAAAAGCTCCTCAAGGGCAGGTTTTGTCTTTGTCTCCTGTCTCCAGTGAAGTGCCTGACAAGCTTGATACTTACTAAATTCCTGTTAATTGATTTATTGATTGCTTTGGAACTAGACTCCCACTGCCATGTTCTTTTCACTAAAACCATTGAGCCTGGCTTCTCGGTTCAATTAAAAAAGCAACAAATGTTCCTTCTACACATGAAGTGCTGCTCCTGGCACCATGGGGGCACTAGAGAAGTCTTCTGCTTCACATGCTTACAATCAAGGCAAAATTAAACATTTTTATTTCTTTATCAGCTCCGTTGCCTGGCAGGATGAGGCTCCTACCTGTTTAGTAAGCTGGGTTAGATTACCTGAACTCTCCATGAGAGATACTCAGAAACGTAGGGCCTTTGGGGTAGCTGCCTCCGAGGCACAGGGCCAAGGCAGCTTCACAAGAACGCTTGGCCAAAGCCCACAGGGAGCGGGTGTGAAGCAGCTGCCCTCATGGGCCCCGAGGAGGAGAGCACAGGAGAACGAAGCCTCTCATGGAGCATCAGCAGCACAGAATTGTCTGTACAGAGAGAGAAGGGAAGGCTCGGGGCAAAGATAAAGTGGAACAAGGAAGACCAAGCGGATCTGGGGTTCTACTGAGAATTTTTTTCAGGGGAAAGTATGGGCTGGAGAGAGGATGAGAGAAGTACAGGAACATAGGAGCATCAGGAGGAAGTGGGGCAGACAGAATAGGAAAGATTGTTCAAGGGAGGACTGGGAAATGAATTTGGGGACTATTGTGATGCAGGGGGGCTTTGTGAAAGCATCAATCCGTCAATCATCAATCAATAAACACTTATTAGACACCTGCTATGTGCTAAACTGGGGATAAAAACGGGAAAAGACAATTGCTGCTCTCAAGGAGCTTACAATCTAATGGGAATTAGATGAGCAAATCAAAAGTCAGGCTTTTTCCTTGGCATTTTAGGGCCACCCAAGGAAACAAGGCAGAGATGGCAGGAGACACAAGAGAAGTGAGGTAGGACTGTACCTGCTTCCCTAAACTGGGGCAGCTGCTGATGGTTCCTCCAAAGTAGGGTGGGCAAAGGAAGGGCAGGGAAAGACACAGCCGGAGATGTTACCAGAAAGCCTTAGGCATCATTCTCAGGCACTGGCTTGAAGGAGAAGGAAATCCACAGTGATTTCTTGAGAGAGGCTGCCTCCAGGACTTGGCACATCATTGCACTCCTCTATTACCATTTCCATCATCTCTCCATGCATCTGGACAGCTCTAGGCTACTGAAGAGGACCAGGCATTTTAGAGGGAGACTTGAATATTGCTTAGGCTAGTCTGATTGGTTTCCTTGTCAGATGACATGGTCAGGGAGGAGCTAATCAGTGAGGTTGGAGGGCAGATGGAAATTTCCACCACGGTGAAGGGGTCTGTCAGATTAAAGCACAGTGAGTGCAGGCAAAGCAAGAGAAGTGATGAATCTGAGAGAGAGAAAGAACAGGAGGGGAAGGGAGGGGAGGAGAGAGGAGGGAGGGAGAGAGAGGGAGAGGGAAGGAGAGGGAGAAAAGGGGAGATGGAGAGAAAGGGAGAAAGGGAAATAGAGAGATAGAGAGAGACAGAGAGTGGGAGGGAGAGACAGAGAGAAGGAAAGAGAGACAGACAGACAGAGAGAAAGAGAGAGAGAGAGAGAGAGAGAGAGAGAGAGAGAGAGAGAGAGAGAGAGAGAGGAGAGAGGGAGCCAGCTCACATGGAGCAATTATTTTAAACTGTGTCAGTTATAATGAAACTTGGCAAATAAGCATATCCCATTCATAGTCCTTACTTTTTCTTTTCACCCGCACACACTTAATTGCTCCTAGATGCTTCTATGATAACAATTTAAAATAAGGATCCTGTGTGCACTCCCAAAGCTGTGTGCAATAGAAATCCTTACCCAAATAGTACTCGGAGGTTTCTCAAGGCAGGAAGCAGAAAAGAATGGTTTATTATGATCTCGAGAAAGGGCCACCCTTCTGACAAATGGTCAGGGAGAAGGAGCAATGTACAAAAGGAAATGGCAAAGTAATAAAGCCCTAGCACAGCAATCTGCCTCAAATACCAGAACAAGGAAACAGTAGACCACCCAATGTGCCTTTGAGAAAGCACTTCTGTCCCTATTGGGCATATCTTATGCTGAGGTGTCCCTGAGGAGAGGGGTGACTCCCTACTGCTCTGAGTTCTGAGTCCTTGTAAATCGTGTGATTTCAGGTGAAGGGGAACTTGGGCCTGTTTCCCAAAAAAAGCCTTACTAGATTTTAGAGTATAGTCTGAGAAGCTGTCACTTCTCTCACTCAATCCTTAACCTGGAGACCATGAACTTTGAAAAAAATAATATTTTGATGACTGTATTTCACTATAATTGGATTCCTTTGCAATCCTATGTATTTTATTTTATGCATGTAAAAGGGTGACTTTGAGAAGGGGACTTTGGGCTCTACCAGGCCGCCACAGGGGGCAATGACACACAAACACTCAGAGTGCCTGTTTTAGAAGCTCCTCCTTCGCTTCAGGTAAACAGGCAGGTTCTCAACTATTCTTTCCCATTTCTGGCCTTTTCTTCCCACCTTCTGCTCCCTACTTGACTCAGCATCATTCAGATGGAAAAAGAGTTTAGAAGCCACTCACTCCAAACTAGCTGGACAAGCATCCCATTGATAGCTTACCCAACAAGTTATCGTTCAACTTTTGCTTGAAGATCATTAGTGAGAGAGCCCACATGCTCTCAAGAAAACCCATTGCATGTGTGTATATCTCAAATTGTTAGGAACTTTTTCCTTGCTTTGCTACAACCTCCATACATTCCACCTAGTGTGGCTCTCAGGGACCAAATGAACCAAATGTCTGCCTTGGGACCAGCTTCTAAATCATTAGAGTTTCATTGCTTAACCTTCCTGGGCCTCAGTTCCTCATCTATGAAATGAGGAAGACTTTGTACTTGATTGCCTCCTGGTTCCCTTTCACGTCTAGATCTATAAGACATGTCGCTCTGAAGTCTTCTCCAGGCTAAACATCTTTTCCCATGTCCTTCAATAGACCACCATTATAGGACGAACTCAAGCCCCTTTGCCATAGCTTTAGCATTGGAAAGAACTTCAGAGGTTTTCTAATCCAAACTTCTCGTTTTACAGAGGAGGAAACTGGGGCCCAGAGGGCTTAAGTGACTTGACCAGGGTCACACAACCAGCAATTGCTAAATGTGAGATTTGAACTCAGCTCTTGTGACTCCCAGTTCAGTGCCCTCTCACTGCATCGCATTGTCTCTCCTGTCTGCTCTTCGGATGTTCCACATCTTATCATCATCGTTCCTAAACTCTGGCCCCCATATTGCTACAGATTCAAACCTGGATTTGTAACAAACACATCTGTAACACTCTGCTTCTCTGGATCCCAGGGCTTGGGAAGAGCAATGAGGACCCAACCCAAGTCGCCTCACAAATAATGTGCTAATTGCATTTTATTCCCATCAGCCTTTTCACTTGACAGCTTTAAAATGTCATCCTGTTCTCAGAAGATCATTTAAAAGTAAAGGACTTCTATCTTTTTTCTCTTGGTTTTCTTTGGTGGACAATGAACGCATCCTAGCCCATTGTTCTCCATCAGGTCATTGCTATGACAACACATGTTGAAAAGAGGCCTTCATTTGCCTCTTCTCTGTCCCTGAGAATACAAATTCTCCTGGCCTGGGGTGAATGGGATGGAGAAAGGTGGTGCCCACCACTTTTAGGCAGGAGAGTATGAGGCAGAGCTGTATTTAGTCAGTAGAAAATAAGGGAGTCTGTCTTCATGTTTGAGAAGTCCCAGGCTACTGAACTTGTCAGTGACTCAAGAATTTGCCAGTTGGTGCTATGATGTTCCAAGATTATGAAACAAATGAACAAGAAACCCAAGACTCATTTACATAGTATAATAAAAAATAACCCTTTCCATTCCTCTCATCACCTGATTACTTCTTGGTAGGGAGTTTGAAAAACTCTAGGATAGAAGACTCATTAATAGAATGCAAGATAGGAAAATTAATATGCTTTTTTCTTTAGACATACTGGGATGAGAATGGCAGTTTTAGTGAAAAGGTTTTGTTTAGCTTTGTCAGGATCTGATGGTTTTTTGTTGTGATTGGGTATGTAAGTCAGATCAGACTTTGTCTTTTGGTTAGATAGGTAGATAGATAGACAGACAGACAGACAAATCATGTGCCAGGCACTATGCTAAGTACTGGGGATACAAATAAATTAGGTAAGACAGTCCTCAAAGAATTTACATTATAATGGGGGCAGGTGGTATATTATAGTAAAAAAAATGGGAGAAGGTGGGCAAGATGTCCAAATAGCTGAGAAATGATATAGAGACTCTGTTCTGGGCAAGGGAAGGTGGGAACTCACTTATCAGAGTTCAGAATCCCAGGAGTAGAGTACAAGGTTTGGGTTAAGGATGAGAGGGATGGGAAAGATGGGGATGGGTGATGGCTGAAGTGGAGGCAGCATGGTGTAGAGATGGCCAGGAAGTGGTTAGTTTTACATTAAAAATGAAGGAAAGGCAGGTGAATCATAAGCATTAGATGTGACTGCTAATTTAATAATGAAGTTTAGATTTATTCTAAAATAGTATTATTTGTGTTAAGACAGGGAAGGTGCAGTGCCCTCTCTCTGCCACCACTGTTTAATAAACAAAATAGCAGCTGTTTATATAACTCATTTAGTAATTACTTGGTCTTAACAGTCAATAAAACCAGATGGAATTAGTTTCCTTCCTGCTTTCAAAAATAAATGTTCATTTCTTCCATAGCCTTAAAAATAGCTCTAAAAAATACAAAAGATCAAAGATTGGCTTTCATATGATGGGTTTTTCTTTTTTTGTTTTTTGGTCACAAGGACTCAGGGAATTGTATACTAAGACACAGCAGGGTTACCATCTGTATCAATAGGGTGAGTATCTATGCCGGAGACAAAGATCTCTTGAAATACTGGAGTTATTCTAAAGACAGGCTAAATATTTTAGCCTATTAATAGCATAATAGCAGCAAACATGAATTCCTTCAAAACTCAGTGGTGCAAGGTAACAGATACTGCTCCCTCATAATCAGGATGAACTTGAGATTTTTTAGCTTGGCAATAATTAAAATGCAGATGTGATAGAGAGTTTCCTCTAACATGCTAATAAGGTCCATGGGGAACACAGCAGCCTGAGAGGAAGAAAGCAGGAAAACATCTTTTCTCCACTCTTCCTTCTTCTCCATATAGAGGTGGAGGACTACATGGGCAGAGTCTTATAGTCATTGTCAGGTGTGGTTGATGGTTTGTTTTATCTAGCCATCTTTCTTACAAGGGAGGACTCTGTAAGGATGATGGTGAGGGGACTGTAAAGTGACAGAAATAGAATGTAAGCTCCTTGAGGTCAGGGACTAGGAATCTCTAGTGAAATATGTGGCAGAAAGTAGGCACTTAATAAATTCTTCTAAATAAATAATAATAAATTCTTCTAAATAAATAAATAGGTTGAATAAAATATTTTTAAAAAGAAAGCTATTTTTTGGATGGCTTCCATTTAAATGAGCCACTTGGAATTCTAAACAACAGCAACAAAAAAAGGCTTAAGACAAGTACTGACTAAAGATAAGATATATAGATGTATTGAATGGGCATTTATTAATTGCCTATTATGTGCTGGAACCTATACAGGCATAGGAGATACAAAGTAAAAATTGTGATAGACCCTGCCATTGAGGAGATTATAGTTCTAGGAAGGGGAGACATATGTGTATGTGTGTGTATACACACATATGTATATGTGTATAAATACATATGTATACACACATATATGTACATATGTGTATGTATGTTTATAAATAGAGAGAGACAGAGACAGAGATTGAGAGAAAGATAATAGAAAGGATGAGATATGGCTTTGGGACCTCACAGACCCTGTGATCCTAGGACCACATAAGTTCTCTGGAAAGAAAACATAAGACCAGATAGAAATGGTTTAATGTGAACTCAGTGGGCGGGGGGAGAAGTGGCAAGAAATATGTCCTTAAATAACTTTTATGCCAATAAGTAAAGGAGGAGTCACTATGACTGCCAAGAAGGTACCAGAAACATACTATTTAAAGCCAGAAACTTTTCCCAATCTCACTTTTCTATCAAAGGGGGGACAAAAATCCTCAACTCTGCCCATCAGCAATGGGTTTTTTGTGATTTTTTTCTTCAGCACTGCCAATAACTATAATAAATGGCCCACACACAGGCAAAAGACTTGCCTGGGTTTACTGCTACAGTAGGGCTTTCATTTAGAACATGTTAAAGTGTAATAAAGAGAGAGGCTGAGGCTACTCAATATATTTTAAACTGTCAGTCTCTCTCTAGGTCACGCTGTATGGTTATGAAATATTGAATGGAACAGGCAGTGGCATTGCAATTTCCCAGTCTTGTCCCAAACTTTATACAGTCCACACAAATCAAGCATTTCCTGACTTTGCCCAGGGAAAAGACTAATATCTGTGAATGAATAGCAAGAATAGAGTTGAGAAATGAGGGATGTCTTTGACCAACATCTTTCTAGCTGAGCACTTTCTCTCTCTCTCTCTCTCTCTCTCTCTCTCTCTCTCTCTCTCTCTCTCCTCTCTCTCTCTCTCTCTCCCTCTCTCTCTTTCATCAGCATTATATCAGCTTCCTTGCTGTTAAGAATCATTGGCCTTTGGAATAGATACAGCCTCTCTTCCTCTGAGATTGACGCCTTCTGCCTCTCTCACCCACCCACATCTCTGTCGTAATCATTTACCAGCCCCTGGGTGTCATTCTCCTTATTTTCTCCAGGTTCACAACCTTACCCTCCACCACAATTCCTGCCTTTATACTTGGGGGCTTCAATGTGCTTTTTGCTTTCTGCTTCAACACAGTGACCACCCAATTCATTGATCTCTTCAGGTCCCATAATTTATCTTCATTCCACCTCAGCTTCCCAGATGGATGGTCATACCTTAGATCTCACCATCACATTTAACTGCTCTACTTCCATGATAACTGAGCTCTGAAATTGTCTAATCATACCCTCCTGTCCTTCCGTCTCTCCCTTAGCCTCACTCCTGTTAAACTTATTCTGTGTCCACACTGTGATTGACCATTATTGCACTCCTTGACCTTTGTTCTCCCAGTCCATCACACCTGCACTTTCTTCCCTTCACAGTTGTTGCCACATACTTGATCAGTTTAGCTACAGTCTCCTTCCCATCAGCTTTGACTTCTGCCCATACAGACTGAATGCTAGAAGACAAAAACATTGAGAAAAGGGTCTATTGCAAATTCCAGTCATCTAATCTCTAATAATACCTCACCACTTCATAGTAATCCTTTTATTCTGCCTTGATTGATCCTTGAAGTGAATTCACTTCCTTGTAATGGATTTTCTAAACCTTATCTTTCTTCAAACTACCCATACCATTCTTGACTTCACTTTCTATTTTATTTTATTTGTTTTTTTTTTAAAGCTATTGATGCCTTTTGTTCTTGCATCATTATCATTTCTTGAAATATCCTCTATCTTTACCCCTTGAAACAATCCTTCCTTATAATAAACAGTTAAGTAAAAACACCCAATATAGTGACCGTGGCTGAAAATGTTTACACTATTTTGCCTCTGTCTCTCATCTCTCTACATAGGAGGGGGACATATTTGAATTTCATTATTTGCTCTTTTTTCCTCACTGTCGCTTCCCAGCGACTGTCTCTCCCAAATCCCCACATAGAACTTAAATTTTTTGGATAATAAATTAATAAAATTAAAGGCAAATAACACAACACATTGGTAATGTCTGGAAATGTACAACTCATTCCACAATTCTAGTTCAGGCCTGCCTAGGGGCAGGAGACAGACGTCATCATTAATCCTCTGAAGTCAAGATTTTCCTCTAAACTTAGTAGAGTTCTGAGGTCCCCAAATGTTGTTTTCTTTTACATTATTATAGTTATAGGATAAATTGTTTTCTGGGTTCTATTAGCTTTGCCCTGCATCAGTATATATAATTCTTCCCACTGAATTTTTCAGATGTGTAATTTTAAATTGTGTAATAATATTCAATTACATTCACATGCCACAGTTATTCCCCAACTGATGGGTACCCACCTTCCTTCTGTTATCTCCATTTTTCCCTCTCCTCTTTCTGTCTCTGTCTGTCTCACACATGCACACACACACACACACACACACACACTATGAAAGGCAATAATGCATCATAAGGCTACGAGGTAGGTTGGAGTCAAATTATTAATGGCTTTAAATGCAAAGAGGAATTTTTATTTTGTCCTAGAGACAATAGGGAGCTACTGAAGCTTTTGGAGTATGGTCAGATCTGAACTTTAGGAATATTGATTTTTTAGCCAAGTGGAGGAACAGTTAAAGAGTGGAGCTGCTAGAAACAGGGAGAATCATTAGGTGCCTTTTGAACTACCATATTTCATCACATTGTCACACCCTGTTTTTTCAGTCCCAAAATTGGTTTAGAACCTTTCATGATATAATCCTTGCATGATATTCCTCATGCCCCTTAAAAGGTAAACAGAGAAGCAACGTATTCGCCAGTGGCATAGAGATGCACGTTTCTGTCTTGTGCGTTACCAGCCACAAACCCAGAATTCTCAATGCATGTACTTTGTCAGCATTCAATTTTAACATATATTCACAAGTATTACATACATCCTAATCGTGTACCAAAGACAGTTTAATGATAAATGATTTTTAAGTAATTCTGGCAAAAAAATTTAAAAGCTTCACATAATGGTCACACCCCACTTTTCTGTTAAAAAAAAGTGACAATTAGATGGTAAAATGCAATAGACCAGATGAGATATGATGATGCCTTGAACGAGGGTGGTGTCTCTGTAAGTGGAGAGGAGATAGATATAAGAAATGCAGAATTGATAGGACTTCAGAAGTAATTTATTATGTGGGCTAAGAGAAAATCCGTAGTTTAATATAACTATGAGGTTGTAAACTTGGATGACTGGTGGGCTAGTATGATACACTTGGCAGAAATAGGGAAGTTAGAAATAAGGGTAGATTAGTGGAGGTGGCAAGGGGGAGATGATGGGCTCTGATGGAGATATGTTGAGTCTGAGATGTTTAGGGGACATCCAGGTGAACATTGCTAGCAGACAGTTGGTAACAAAGGAATAGCCACTGTAAAGAGGGTGATCATCAATCAGGGAAGGGCGAACATAAGAATGAACAGCAATAAGGACCTAGCTGAGATCAGATCCCATAATTTTGCAGTGGAATCACTCAGTATGATTCCATGACTTCCTCTGGTGGTATTCAGGAGCATGCAGTTAGGAGCAGAGAAAAAATGTAGAGGGGATGGTCTGGGGCTTGTAAAAGGATGAATACTAATAGGACAAGGCATAAGGGAGTTGAAGGTGGAGAACAGCATGAACTGGTTGACTATAGGGTCAAGATTTTGAAGGGAGGAATGTGAGACTCAGCAAAGGGGATGAATCAGAAAAGTAGGCATGGATACAGTGACTAAGAGTTGCAATGATGCTGAAGAATAGGCTTAGAAGGGGTGAGGAACAAAGAAATATGAAAGAACAGGAGGTTATGGACAAGTAAAAAAAATTTCAACATTTTAGATGGTGGAAGAATATTTGTGAGCGAAGGTGAGATAAAGTATATGACCATCTTTGTGTGGACTGAGATGGAGTTGACATTGAAGGTCATAGCAGATGAGGAGGTTAATAAACTGGTTTTTGTTTGAGGGAATACCAACATGCATGCTGAAGTCCTCAGGTAAGGCTTTCCTTGGGTGCTCATGTGATCTCTCTTCTGGGATAGGGATATAATCCTTTGAGTTATAACCCTTTCTCAAAGTACTTGTCTCTTGGTGTTCAAACTCCCACAAGATGAAACCCATCATAAAGTCTCTGTCTCTTACAATAAATCAACACTTCCTTCCTTCTGTGGGAATGTTCTTTAGTTAGTTTCTAATTCTGGGTGGGACGCTACCCTCTGCCTTTTGTTTGACTTCTTCCATCCCAGTCTTTCCATTCCATTGAACTCACACTAGAGGTAGCTAGGTGACACAGTGCATAGATCTAAAGACTGAGTGATCCGAGTTCAAAGTTTACCTCAGACACTTGCTAGCTTTGTGATCCTGGGCAAGTAAGTTAATTTCTTCCAGTCTCAGTTTCTCTGTAAAGCACGAATGTTAATAGCACTTATCTCCCAGTGTTTTTGTGAGGATAAAATGAGATAATATTTGTAAAGTGCATTACAAACCTTGAAGTGATACAGAAATGCTAGCTATGCAGCAGTCATCAAAGCTACTTCGTACTGGCTAAAAAACAGAGTGGTGGATCAGTGGAATCGGTTAGGTACACAAGACACAGTAGTCAAAGACTATAATCGTCTATTGTTTGATAAACCAAAATATTCCAGCTTCTGAACTAACTCTGACAAAAACTGCAGGGAAAACTGGAAAATAGTATGGCAGAAACTGGGCATAGATCAATATCTTACACCCTATACCAAAATAAAGTCAAAATGGGTTCACAATTTAGATATAAAAGTTGATACTATGAGCAATCTGGGAGAGCAAGGAATAGTTTACTACTGAATTAGTCAGACTGATGGAAAAGGGAAGAATTTATGACCAAGCAAGAGATAGAGAGCATTACAAAATGCAAAATGAATAATTTTGATTGCATTAAATTGAAAGGTTTTTATACAAACAAAGCCAATGCAACCAAGGTTAAGAGGGAAGTAGGAAATTGGGAAAGAATTTTTACAACCTGTATCTCTGATAAAAACCTCATTTCTAAAATATAAAGGGAACCGAGTCAAATCTATAAGAATACAAGTCATTCCCCAATTGATATATGGTCAAAGGGTATGAACAGGCAGTTTTCAGAGGAAGAAATTAACAATATCTATAATCATATGAAAAAATGCTCGGTCTATCGATTAGAGAAATGCAAATCAAACCAACTCTCAGGTACCACATCTCATCTGTCAAAATGGCTAACATGACAAAACAGGAAAATGATAAATGCTGGAGAAGATGTGGGAAAATTGGAACACTAATACATTGTTGGTGGAGTTGTGAACTTATCTAACCATTCTGGAGAGCAATTTGGAACTATGTCCAAAGGGCTATAAAAATGTGCATACCCTTTGACCCAGAAATACCATGGGCTGTATCCCAAAGAGATCAAACAAATGGGAAAAGGACCCGTATGTACAAAAACATTTATAGCACCTCTTTTTGTGGTGGCAAAGAATTGGAAATCAGGGGGATGCCCTTCAATTGGGGAATGGCTAAACAAGTTGAGGTATATGGATGTACTGGAATACTATTGTGCTATAAGAAATGAGGAGCAGGTGGACTTCATAATAACCTGGAGAGCCTTAGATAAATTGATGCTGAGTGAGGAGAATAGAATGAGAAGATTACAGCACACAATTAAAGACACATTGTATCTATGATGACTAACTTTGATAAACTGGGCTCTTCTCAACAATGCAGGGTTCTAAGACAACTCCAAGACTCATGATGGAAAAGGCTGTCCACACTCAGAGAAAGAATTATAGAGTCTGAATGCAGATTGAAGCAAACTATTTGTTGTTTCTCTTTTTTTGTTTTGTTTTTTCTTTCCATTGGTTATAATTCTTCTTTACAACTTGGTGAATGTTTAATGTGATGGTATATGTAGACTTGTATCTGATTACGTGCTGTCTTGGGGAGGAGAGGGGGAGGAGAGGAAAGGGGAGAAAATTTGGAACTCAAAAAATGGTGGAACTGAATGTTGTAAACTAAAAATAGATAAATTTAAAAGGAAAAAAAGAAATGCTAGCTATAAATTATTATTATATTCTTTTGTAACCCCCACTCTTAGAAGATTAGAGAAATTACTATTCCTTAGCTGTTCAACTTTGGACTAGAGATGCAAACTCTCTAAATCTCCTTTCTTTCCTACCTCCTCCATCCCTATTCAAACATCTTCTCATAGCTTAACCCCTTCCACAAATCACATACACACACACACACACACGCACGCACGCACACACACACACACACACACTTACTTTTAGAGGATCATTGGATTTAGTCCACGGAGCATTAATTCAGTTTTCTTCCTTCCTTTCTTGAGCCTTTACGTTCCCCTTAAATCAATTGTACCTTATATTCTTTTTGTCCCTTGATGATCCCTCTTTGTTCTTTCCATCTCGGTTCAATTTTTACTTTTAAAAAAATGAATAGCATATGATCATGGGATAATATATTTCTTTTATTGCCAAAATTATGTTTATTTGCCTTTTGTTTTTGTTATTTGATGTATTTGCAAGTCAAATAATTTGTTTACTTCTCTGGTGAACTTTTTGCTTTTTTTTTCCTGAAGGAATGCCTCAAATGCTTCTCCTTTATTTACCTTTCATCTTTTCTTCTTTGATAATTAGGCTTGGTTGTACAGTATATATTATATTGGGTTGTAGCTTAAGCTCTTTTGATTTGATTTTTAGAGTATTTTATTTCATTCTTCTCTGCCATTTCTTATGACTGTAGAATAATCCCATGCTATTAAAATTACCTTCCCTTCATATTTGAAGATCTGTCTCCAGGTTGCTTGCGAAAATTGTCATTTATTATTTAAATAATGAAATTAAATCTCTACATACTTTTGAGTTTCAAGCATGAAATTCTGTTTTCTTAGAAACCTGTGCATTTGGTATATTACTAATTTATTGTTTATATTCAATAATTTTGGGTAGTTGTATTGCTTCCTTCAGCATGGTATTCAGTTTTTTTAACTTATCACATTCTGGGGGGCTTGTAATTTTTTTTATTAAAATATTTATTAATGACTTGTAGCTTTGTAAGAGTTTGGAGGTTTGTTTATTTGAAGGCAGTAAAAGGTTCATCTATTGAGCTGCTACAGAAAAGGAAGAAGGTACTCATTCCCTTTCTCTGACCTTTCTCTGCCAACCTCTAGAATATTAGCAATATCAGTCTGGTCCAGTCTCTTGCTTTCTTCTACTACAAGATTTAACCAACTTCTAGTCTGTAGGGGGTCTACCACTACAGAGATATTTTTAATGATATTTTATTTTTTTCCTTAAATTACATGTTAAAACAATATTTAACATTTTTTAAAGTTTTGAGTTCCACGTTCTATCCCTCCTTCCTTCCCTTCCTTCCTTCCTGAGACAGTAAACAAGCAACTTGTTAAAAGTTATACAGGTGCAATTGTGTAAAACATTTCCATATTAGCCATTTTGTACAAGAAGATGTGAAAAGGAATATAGCAAAGAAGAAAAGAAGGAAGGAAGGAAGGAAGGAAGGAAGGAAGGAAGGAAGGAAGGAA
>NW_027186372.1:10382871-10469366 GCF_028583685.1 Petaurus breviceps papuanus
GAAGGAAGGAAGGAAGGAAGGAAGGAAGGAAGGAAGGAAGGAAGGAAGGAAGGAAGGAAGGAAGAGAGGGAGAGAGGAAGGGAGGAAGGAAAGAAAGAAGGAAGGAAGAAAAGGAAGGAAGACAGAAAGTGGAAAATAGTCTGTTTCAGTCTGTATTCAGATAATATCAGTTCTTTCTCTGTAAGCACATTTTTCATCATCAATCCTTTGGGATTGTCTTGGATTTTTCTATTCCTGAGAATAGCTAAGTCATTCACAGTTGACCGTAGTACAATATTGCTGTTACTGTGTACAGTGTTCTCCTGGTTCTGCTCACTTCCCTTTGTATCATTTTGTATAAGTTTTCTGAAATCATCCTTCTTGTATTTCTTATGACACAGTGCTATTTCATCACAATCATATGCTACAGGTTGTTCAGCCATTCCCCAATTGATGGGCATCCCCTCAATTTCCAATTTCATCATGAAAAGAGCTGCTAAAAATATTTTTGAGACTTGTGATTCTTAAGATAAATTTACACATTCTATCTTTAAGGTAAGTCATTTTGTCTTGTATAGAATTTATATATATGCATGTAATACATATCAAATATTGCTGCCTTTTGCTATGCAAATTTTTTTTTCAATTTTGTTATGTATGTGTGTCCCTATCCCATTATTCTCTGAGTCATTATTTCTTTAATGAGATTATCCATCATGTTTTCTAAATTCTGCATCCTGTTGTTTGTGTGTATTAATTACCTTGGAGGATATTGATTTCTAGCAATGTCATTCCCTTTTTTTCTTCTAGAATTTTCTTTTTCATACTGTTCTGGAGTTTCTCTGGGATCTCTGGGAGGTCTGCAGAATTATTTTTTTTCATAGGGAATTTTGTTTCGTTTTTCTACAAAGTATAATGCTTGTTCATAATGTGAGGACTTCTTTTTAAATTTTTTACTCACTCTTCCTTCTGTCTTTATGAGCTACTTTTTGGGTTTATTTGCCTTAAGGTAGCCTTTTACTCATGCAATTCTCTTGACCATTTAGTCTTTCTCTTGAATTCCCCATTGTTTGTCTCTGATTTACCACCTCACTCAGCTCTTCTCTGTGTTTTCTGAGTCTTACTTATTGCTTCCAGTTGCCTCCTTTCCTTCAAGAAGTTGGCCAAAGACAACATTTTTCCACCAAGATTTGGAATGGGGAGCAAAGGAGGGACTTCCATTACTACACTCCAAAGTATAAACCTTGAAGTTTTTTGTACTCCATGGGTACAATTTGCAGAATGTATTGCATGGAGATGTTCAATGAAAACTCTAAGGATCAAATGAAGTAATGTTTGTAAAGCACATAGCACCATGCCTGACACATAGTAGGGGATTAATAAATGCTCGTTCTCTTGCCTTCTACCCAAGTATTTAAGTTTTACAACATGTATTTTGTGCTTTCATTTTTTTAACCTTGTACAGTGTTTCTATCTCCTTATCTCACAGATAAAGCTTTAGATATTCCCTCCAAGTCTAATCTTTTTTTCCAGCCTGCCAATAATATTCTCCGCACTGTGCTAGGCACAAAGGCTAGTCCTGCCTTTCCTACTCAATCTACCAGCTATAGGCTACACCCACATATAGGACAACAATGACAAAAAGCAGAGCATTTGCTTTCAAGGAGCTTATAATCTATCAAAGGAAAACAACCTGTGTGCAGATAGCCCAAGAATATCATTTTCAATTCAGGATGGTGATTCTCCTATGGAGACTACAGAGATGAATGTTAAACATGTACAGGGAATATTTTTAATCTATTATTAATGCCTCATTTTACAAATGAGGAAACAGAGATGAAGATATGCTAGGAGACTTCCCCATGGCCACAAAACTAGTAAGGACCAGAACTAAAAAAAAAAAAGAGTAGGCACATAATAAATGCTTGTTGATTGACTGAATTTGCACTTTCTGTCTCTAAAGATTAGTGCCCTTTCCATTATACCACACCGCTCTCTTTTAAGTGACTTGTTCAGTGTTAAATAATTAGTATTAATGTGAGGAGTTTGCCCAGGAAAAGCTTCAGAATGACTTTATACATAGGTCTGAGTAGCTGCTATTATTGAGGAAGTCAAATCTTTTCTAGGAATTGGAGTGGGCAGTGGAGAGACAATGTGCTGCCTCTGGGGCTCAGCACCTTAATCAATCAATAAGCACTTATTAAGTGCCTACTATATTCCAGGCATTGTGCTATGTTTCTGGGATATCAAGACAAATGTAAAACAATCTCCCTCAGCTGGAGTTTCTAAAAGAAATGAGGGAGACAACATGCCTATATAAGTATATGAAAAAAAATCATACTCAGGTTTCTTTAGACCCATCCACAAAGTCTTTGTTTAAGGGGGAAGCATATGTATTCCTCAAGTCTCTCTGCACTCCACACCACTGTGCCCCCTCCCCCAATCCTCTCCAGGCTTTTTGTGAGCTTTGTTCTCCACTCACCAAAGCCAGCCCCTGATTGTTGAGTCACAAAGCCTCCACAATGGGATTTATGTTCCCACCGTGCTCTCGTTCTGCAGATTTCACTGTAGACCTGTCAGAGCCATGGGAAGCCTCTAATCTGCCACAAATTAAACAAAAAGGGCTTTGTGTTTCAGCTCCCTGAAACCATGGCATGTCCCAGGAACATAGGAGAGATGTTGCCAGCTGTGGGATGCTCTATCTCTTCTTTAGGGACTTTAAATATTTCTCTGCTTCAGCATAGCTGTGGTTTCCCTCAGGGACAGCATCCTCCCTTCAGGCCATGCATTACTCTAATGATGGGCATATTTCAGAGCAAAGGCCCAGCATGTGCCCTTTATTTCCCAGAAGACTGGACAAGTATCCAAAATTATAAATAATATAAAGCAGTAACTGCTACATGACAAATGAAAGATGATTAGAAAAAAAGAGAGACGGAGAAAGGCAAAGACAGAGGGAGAAACAGTCAGAGGGAGGAAGAGAGAGGGAGACAAGGGGAAGAGAGGGAAAGGGGAGAGAGAGGGAGGAGAGAGAATGACAGAGGGGAAGGGAGGAAAAGGGAGGGAAGGAGGCAGAGGAAAGGAGTGGGAGAGGAAGAGGAGGGAAGGGAGGAGAGGAGAAGGTGGAACTTGGGTGGATTCTGAATCATAGATTTAGATCTGGAAAATGTATTAGAGGTCAACTTCCTCACTTTACAGATGAGAAAACTGTCCAAATAGATGAAATGATTTGCCCAAGGTCATACAGGTAGTAACTTGCAGAACCAAGATGCAAACTTAGGTAATCTGAATTAAAAACATTCCTACTGTACCATATTTCCTCCAAGAAAAGGTAGGATTTCAATGAGCAGAGAGGATAGAACAGATCATTCCAGGCATAGGGGAATAGAATGAACAAGGCACATTAGGTATTTAAGGAAAGCCAGGAGAGAAGCTTGATTGGAAGAAAGGTTTGGTGGTATATAGGGATCCCAAAATGGCCACCTGAAGATGGATTTACATCATTTGTTGAAGTCAGATTAGCTTAACCCCTTCTAAAAGTTTTATTGTTTCTAAGGACAACAGTTTCTGTGCCATTGACAAACTTATTTTGTCTATAATATCAGATCATATTTCCAAACAGTCCAATCTCTTAAAATTATCAAGGACTAGTTAATAGCTAGATTTTACATGAGCTTCCAGAGGTCAGGAGAGACTGAGCTTATGGAGAAAGTCTCAGTCATGGCACAGGTCAGAATTCTCCACCAGAAACTCAGTCTTAATTCTTCAAGGAACAGGGAAACAAAGATGAATAAAAAAAGTATTTATTAAGCTTTTACTATATATCAGGCATTGTGCTAAATGTTGAGGACATAAATACAAAAATCAAGATAGTCCCTGTCCTCAAGAAGCTTCTATTCTAATAGGGAATGATAGCATATAGTAGGGATGTTTGGAGAGAGTGTCCAGGGAGAAGTGTTTTGCATTGAAAAGTCAAAGGGATGGTGAATGGAGTCTTAGGGGAGTTGATTAATAGGTCCTTTCCAGGAATGGTAGTGTTGATTTAATGATGAGAAAGGGAGAGGAGGAGGAAACACACATAGCAACATGGCAGGAATATGACCAGAGTTCATTGTTGTATGTATGAAGGGACTTGGATAAGATGAACTCTTCCCAATCACAAGAAAAGGGTCTAAAGACAAGAACTGGAATGACAAGTTGGGAGCAGAGGGTAAAGGGAAGGCAGAAAGATAGCTGGAGTGCAAGAAGAATCCTCCCTCTAACCCTAAATTCAAGGCCCCAACCCCTGTGCAACTTTTATTTAGTGGGGCCAGTTGGGGAGAGGAGATCAGATGAGGCCCATACCATACAGACTGACAGGGAGGGGAACCTTTGTGAAGGAAAATAAGCCTCCAACATCGAGAAACCCAAGTGGAAGCAACTTTGTTCAAGATGTCAGGTTCATAGGTTTTAGAATGGATGGAGTTTTAGAGATGATCTAATACAACTCTCATTTTACTACTGAGAAAACAGACTCAGTAAAAGTGAAGTGACTTGTCCAGTCATAAAAGTAGTAGGTGATAAGATCCAGGATTTGAACCCAGGTCTTCTGACTCCAGGGCCAGTGCTTTATCCCCTTTACCACACTAACTCTCTTTGACAGCAAGAAGACCATCTCCTGGGAGGAGATGGTTAGGTAGAACCAGGTTTGGTGGAAGGAAAAGGTCATTGATTGTAGTCTGATGCGATAGCATCAAACTTCCTTAGGAGCCATCCATGGTGCTGACCTCTTACTCTTCAGCATCTTTAAATGGGGAAAGGCTGCATAATCTGGAGCCTGCTCTGTGGGCCACAGACTCTTGTCTCTGTAATGCTCCCTTACTTCCATTTGTCCCAAACACAATCTCTTCTTATGTCCACTCAGATTGTCAGCCCTTCTTAAATGACCCAGTCATCCCAGTGTGGAGCCTAAGTCACCTGGGGGAGCAAGTGGGAAGAAATTATAATTCATTAAGAAATTAGATTTATTACTCTTAACTCTGGAATATGGTGTATACACAGAATCTGTAGGTTCCTGAAAGGCTCAGAAATCCAAAGAACTTGAACCCCATCTTGATTTGTTGGTTGTGAGGATTACCAGATAGCTGTAGAAACCCAGTCTCCTTAGGAAAAGATGCCGATTACTTTGGAATCCGATGACCAAGAAGACTAGCTCTTCTTGGTGACTGACAAAATAAAGTAGTACACTTCTCTCCAATGGTCTAGGACAGAGCTTTATCTCTCAAAATTTTCCATATTCCATCTTCCACTGGACCACAGAAAGGAAGAGAATTCATCTTCAGCCTTTCTTTGAAAATAAGTATCTCTTCCCTTGGATCACAGATTGAGAAATTTTCAGAAATATCTATAGCCAAAACACAACCGACCTACAAAAAGTACTGTGGGACATAATGGAAAGAACAACGGACTTGGAATCCTAGTTTTTATTCTCTTTCAACCTACCTATAAATAATCTTGTATGATGAATGAATGGATAAATTAAAATAAATATTAAATATTAACTATGTCCTAAACACTATGTCAAGCATTGGGGATATAAACACAAAAATGACAATCCTCCCCCTCAAGGAACTTACCTTCTAACAGGGCAGGCAAGACATATAGGGAAATGGTGACCGGGGAGAGAGCTATTCTGTTTTGTCAATGGAGACACAAAAGAGTAAGTTGATATAATATTTCTAGGAGAAGTAACAATTGATTTTGTGTGAGCAGGTATGCTGGTGATGAGGGAGTGAAGGGAACGATGACCGGAGCCGGTGCTAGATGTAGTGGTCAACTGAGGGAAGCATGAGTAAGCAATCACTCCCTGGGGACCAAAGCACTAATAGACGTAGCAGGAAGCATGTGGGATTTGGAATTCTAAGCTTACCTTTTTCCACTAGCAAGCTGTGTTACCTTGGTTAAGTCACTCTAGCCTTTCTGTTTCAGTTTCCCAAGGTAGAGGAGTCGTTAGATGATTCCTACCAGCTTTAAAAATATTTGAGATCTATGCCTCCCTCTTTGGCCACTCCTCCAGTTTTTCCACCACACAACTTATCTCAGGTAGATGAGAATTAAATCACCAGAACTGTTATCTGAATCTTCAGGGGAGGGTGGTTATAGTGTGAAGTAAATGAAAGAGGAAATCCTAGAAGAATGAAAATTTTGGCTTCTTATTGACAAGATTGCTCTTCAGTAGCCTGAGGCTGAAGGGTTAGAAAGTGCTGCTCAAAAATATCACTCATTCAGAAAAGGGACTGAGCTGAAGAACCCCTTTGTCTCTGCCAGTACAGCAGTCTGTGTCCATCAGTAGCTCAAACCAACGTGACTCTAGGCTCACTTTTCTTATTCAAATATAGATATAAATTAAGGGGCAAGGAGGCAGCTGGATAATTCTTGCCTCATGAGTCCTCAGACTTCTATTGACATATACTAGGAAGGAACAAGTGACAGGTAGTGAGTAGACTCCTTTTGGATCATTTCCCAGATCCCCAGCTCTTTTCAGCAATCTCAAGTTTGTTCTTCACCTGAGTCTCCTGCCCAGGCTGCTGAGAATTCTAAATATGATATCTGTCTGTCAAACTGAAACTCTCTTCTTATTTGTAAGGGGGAGGGTCTTTGTTTCCCTCATATTTATTCAATGATCATAAGAATACATAAGCATAACCAACAGACACTAGAGATAAAGATCAGACCTGACTAATGCAGGTGACTCAAGCAGTAGTGGGTGGGGAGCTAAAATGGCACATTAGAGACAGAACCCAGTTGAACTCTCCCAACATTTTCTCTAAACAACTTAAAAAAAAAACTCACCTCTAATTAAATTTTGGAGTGAGAGTCAGAAGCAAAAAAGGAAGATCAGGGTGAGACATTTTTCCAGTCTAAGAAAACTTAGAAGGTCCAAAGAAAAGGTCAGTGGCACCAGGGTAGACTGAGACCTGTCTGGAGCCCAAACATGTGGCAACAGCAACAGCAGCAGCAGTTTCAGGATGTCTCAGCCCAGAGATGGTAAGGTATTCAGACAGCTAGTCAGAGAATACAGGGGACACATTGTTGACACTGGGTATAGTTGGTGTTAATTGGCAACTCTATTGCCTGTACACAGTTCTGGGTCACAGTCCCAGGTTGGAAAGGAATGCTTTCTGTCAGTCACAAAAGAGAAGGAGCCCTGGTCCCAGTGCAAAGGTCAAGAGGGGTGCTAATGCTTGCAGCTATAGGGGAGCATGGGCCCTTCCTAGGTAAAGACCAGAACACGGGCCAGGAGAGCAGTGAATGCACCTTTCCCTGAATCACACCACCTTGGAAGCATTGGAAACTTGCAGACCCCCAGAACTAAATCTAAAAGCAACAACACACAAAAAAATCCTGAAACTTAGAACAGTGAGATTCAAAGTCAATAATAAATAGGCTAGGAAAAAGATTAAACAATAACTATTAAGAGAACTTGGCCATAAAAACTACTACAGCGGCAGGGAAGAGCAAGACTCAAACTCAGAGGACAATAATGAGAAAATTGTTATAACCAAAGCTTCAAAGAAAAATACTAATTAGACATAAGTTCCTCCCCCCACCCCAAATTAAAGAAAAACAAGAGTGGTAGAGGAAAAATTGGAAAAAAAAATGAGAGTGATACAATTATGAAAAGAGAATGAACAGCTTGGTTAAATGGGCACAAAAATATTAAAGAAAATAACGTCTTAAAAATAATTGGGGGCAGCTAGGTGGCACAGTGAATAGAACACCAGCCCTAGAGTCAGGAGGACCTGAATTCAAATCCAGCCTCAGACATTTAACACAAAAAACTAGCCACGTGACCTTGGACAAGTCACTTAATCCCAACTGCCCTCCAAAAAGCAAAAATATTAAAATTAAAATTAAAAAATAATTGGTTCAATAGTAAAAGATGCACAAAAATTCACTGAAGAAAGGAACTCCTTAAAACGCAGATGGCAAAATGGAAAAAGAGGTACAAAAGCTTACTGAAGAAAATAATCATTTAAAAATGATTAGAATTGGTCATCTGGAAGCTAACAACTCCATGAGACATTAAGAGATAATCAAAGAAAGTCAAAAGAATGAAAAATAGAAGAAAACGTGAAATATCTCATTGGCAGAACAACTGGCCTAAAAATAGATGGCCTGTACTCACGTTTTCTAAAAAGAAAAGAAAATCCTCCAGGCCAAGTTCTATAGAAATGACTGTTTCTCCAAGACCAGGACGTGACTCGTCAATATAAGGACTAAGATCCCTGGTGGTAAGAAGACCTGTGACCCCAGAATGCAATGAGCAGAAGAAGATAAGGGGTTTTTGTTTGTTTACTTCACAGGAGAACAGAGAATTGAAGGAACATCTAGGGTGGACTAATTCAGATGAAAGGGATTAGGACTTCAAACTAGAAAATAATTAAAGGTGAGAACAGATGGTTCATGGAACACAGTCATGAAATGCTAGAGGCAGGCTCTGTGCTCCAAAAAGGAAGAGTTCAAGGGAGTTTCTTTGGTTGGCATTCCTTCTAGCACCAATGCATGGAGGTGTGAGGAAGCTACCAGGTGGTGCTTTAGACTTGATGCCAAGTAGTGTATCTGGGGTCTAGAATATTGGGGTGAGGGGAGGGAAGACTTTTCCTCTAGCATCACCAAACAGACTGAAATAAACTGATTATTTTTTGGAATTAGAGTGTCAATTGAGGGCAAATCAACCAGTCAAGACAGTGGTCCAAAGAATCAGGCTTACTGGAAAAGTCAGTCTCCTTGGGAGAAAAAGATTAATACTCTACATCAAGTCAACCTGAGAAGTGTGAGACCGGATCCCCCATAACTTACCTATTTTGTAATGGGGTTATACCTTGAGATTGCCTGGATCTAGAGTAAAATTGCATGAACACCTTAAAGCAGTGATTATGTTGCTTTATTCAAAAACTAAAGTGAATGGTTGGGTGACCCCTAGGAGACAGAAAAGGCTATGAATCCTAGTAATTCAGCTTTGGGGGGACAAATTCTTTTAATGGCAGCAATAGGAGACCACACACAAAGTGACAGATCTTTAAGGGAGCTTTTTGTTTGGGGTTGGAGGGGGTGGGGAGAGACAGGATTGCATCCCAAAGATCTCCCATGACAGATGATTAGAAAGACTAGGGTCCTGGATCTTGGTACTTCAAGGTTTCACGTATGCCTGCATAGAGTGACACAAACAAAAGTTCCTTCTTCATCTTGGGGCCAAGTGTTCCAGAGAAATCACTCTCTTTTATTTTTTTTTTTTGGAGGGAGGAAAGCAGGGCGATTGGGGTTAAGTGACTTATCCAAGGTCACACGGCTAGTAAATGTTAAGTGTCTGAGGCTGGATTTGAACTCAGGTCCTCCTGACTCCAGGCCTGGTGCTCTATTCACTGCACCACCTAGCCACCCCAGAAATCACTCTTGAAAGTGTCTGAAGGGATCCAGATGAAGTAATGAGATTTTACACTGATCTTGTGTGCCAGTGAAGAGTGTAAACCTTTGCAAAACTTTCTGGGGTGGGC
Source organism: Petaurus breviceps papuanus (assembly GCF_028583685.1). Lineage (NCBI taxonomy): Eukaryota > Metazoa > Chordata > Mammalia > Diprotodontia > Petauridae > Petaurus > Petaurus breviceps. The sequence continues at coordinate 10,392,387 of NW_027186372.1, forward strand.
AGTGGGGGCTCATCTCTATGATGCCAGATTTCTGGGCAATGAATCAAAGGTTTCAGACCACTGCTACTCCCTTTCCCTTCTGGGTAAAATTGCAGACTGGACAGATTCTTCTCAGTTCCTGAGGCACATGGTCCATTACTTTATGGGGGAGTAAGTCTTAAGACTAATGGAGGAAGCTACAGAACTTTGAGGGTAGTCAGCCAGCTGGGAAGAGAAAGGAGGCCCTTGTCTTTGTCTGGCAGAGAGCCAGGCCAAAGAATCTCACTGCAAGAAGCAAGATGAATTAAAAAAAAAATCTTTGTTAGTGGGAAGGTTCACTGGGTAAAGGAGTGGGGAGGAAAGAGAGATACATTCAGAAATGAAAGTGATATAGTATTTTAAAATAAATTTAAACCAGAGAGAATATGAAGAACACAGACGGTGTAAGAGTAATTGTGGGGCACTCGATGGTGCCAATCGCAAAGCAATGACTTCCAAGTGTGTGGCCATAGGCCCCCACAGCCACAGCCTAAGATTTCAGTTCTAAGGAGGGGTCTGTTCTGCCATGAGATTATCGATGCAATCATCCCTGAAATAGAAGAGGATTTAAAGGAAAAGGGTTGCTCCGTAACTTCCCCACCATTATCTCTGTGTCTATACTTTTTGAGAGCCTTCTGTTACTCACTGTCTCTGAAAAGAGACAGATGAGTGCTACAAGATTAATCACAGAACACTCAATAACCCTGTAGGAAACCCTGAGCTGGCAGGGGTTGAGCTCAGTGTCCAGCATGTGGCCTGTGCTGCTCTCTGCTGGCCATATGTGGAATTGAAGGTTTCTTTTCCCAGGGAATGGTTATGGTCCCTCTGAGCCTCAGAATGATTTTTAGGCAGGAGATTTTCTGGAAAATGAATTCCCCTGGAATAGGCTATGGACCTCAGGAAGGCCTTTCCTGCTAATCTTTCTTATTCAAAGCAAAATAGGACTCACTACCATCCCCTAGCAGCATCGCTCCGGAAACAAAAGACCGTCTTCTCCAGAGTAAGATAGGACAGCTTTCAGGACATGTATAGATAATTAGACCAAGACAGGGACCTAAGAGACAAGACCAACCGATCCCTCTTACAGATAAGGGTGGTGAGGAACACACAGTGAGAAGGAACACGCGGCTTGGCGGTGCCAGCTAACTTCAACCTCCTAACACTGGCTCTCTCTGGATACACCTGTCAGAGGTGATAAACCTGTCTCTGTCTATCCTCATTAGCAATGGCTTCAGGATTGATTTCACTCCCCTTATGCAGTTTTTGAAAAGGCTTGGAGAGAACTTCTAGCCTGTTTCACAACCAGAGATTACATTCCCTCAAATTCAAATTAAGTCAAATTCTGCTACTCTCCGTTCCCCAAAGACGCTTTTCTGTGCCATTGCTCAGACTCTTCCTCCTGCTCCAAATATCCTTTGCCCAGCCTCACCCTCACTGCCACAAAACAAGGGTATTTATGGAGTAGATAGAGAGCTGGCTTGGGAATCAAGAAACCCAGGTTCGGATTCCATTTCTGACATGTACCGACTGTGTATGACCCTGTGAAAGTGGCTTAACCTCTCAGTATGCCAGGCAATTCTCAATCAATCAATCAACAAATATTTGTGAAACACATACAATATGCCAGAAACTGTGTTAGGCCCTGGAAATGCAGAGACAAAAATGTCTCTACTCTTAAGGAGCTTACATTGTAATGGGGAAAATCATATAAAAGATATAGATGATAGATAGATGATAGATAGATACAAACATAGCTTTAGATCCATAGATGTAGATATTTAGCTAGATATATATATATATATATATATAGATTCATAGATACATAAATATAGCTATATAAATTTATATGTAAACATAGCTCTAGATATATCTATCTATATACACATATAAATATATAATTACTAGAAATATGCAAAAAACTCCATCGTTACCCCAGAAAAGATGCTATTTTATTCTTATTTTCCCATTTTCTCCCTCTTTTTTGACACCTCTGATGTAAAGAACATTATTGCCTGTTATTAAAATCTCTCCAAGGTGTCCAAACAATGCCCTGGAGATACTAATTAGCAAAGAGACCAATTAGAACCCTACACACACACACACACACACACACACACACACACAAGTGTGTATATTATATATAATATGTATAGTACACACACATTGCACAAGACAGATTTGTATGTGTGACAAAATCATATAGGTATGTTTACACGCACAGTTAAAATCTAAAGACAATAAATACAATGATATACAAAGATCTAAAATCTTAGGTAGTTTGGGAGGGAGGGCACTAAGTAGTTGAGGGATCAGGAAGGCCTGATGCAGAAGATGGTGCTGGAACTGCATCTTAAAGAAAGAGGGTGAGTGACTAAGAGATGAAATTAAGAAGAAAGAACAATGCAGGCATGGTGTCTGCCAGTGCAAAGGCAAGGAGGGGAGAGATGGAGTGTCATGTGTGAGGAGCAGACAGAAGAACCAGCTTATAAAGGGTTCTGAAAATCAAACAGAGGACATTCTAACTGATATTATAGTAAGACAATAGGAAGTCGTTGCAGTGATCAAGAAAGGGATTCACATGATCAGTTGTATATTTAAGGAAAATTCCTTTGGCAACAGTGTTCAGCACAGACAGGAGTGACAAGGGATAGAAGGCAAGGAGACTAGTTAGGAGGCTCATATCATAATCTTGGTGAGAACTGAAAAGGTCCTGAACTAGGGTGCTGGCTATGTGAGGAGTGAGAAGAGGTCACGGCAGAAGTGAGAGATGGGAATGTAGTACCAGCAAGACTTAGCCATTGCTTAAATATGTGCCAAGGAGAGTGAGATGTGAGGATAATGCTGAGGTTAATGAATCTGGGAGACCAGAAGAATTGTAGCAATTTCAACAAAAATAGGGAAGGCTGGAGAAGAAGAGGATTTGGGAAGAAAGATGAGAAGAGTTTTTGATATGTTGAGTTTGAGATGTCTCTGGGACATCTATTTTGAAATGTTTAATAGGCAACTGGTGACGTCAGACTGAGACTCAAGGGAGAGACTGGGGCTGGATATATGGATCTGTGAACCAATCGCATAGAGATAAAAGTCCCAGTGATAACTAATGAGGTTACTGAGAATGGGGAGGTGAAAAGAATAAAGATTGATACTGTATAATGTTCTTATTGATCCTATTTACAATTAATTGGTTTTGTCCCGTAATTGCTTAAGTCTTGGTTCAGAATTCAACTAGCCTGTAATGGGTTAATTTTAGAAATCCAGTTCTTCTGCTAATAATCGATCTATTCTTGCCTCAGGGAATTTAGGTGAGCTTGGAAATGAGTGTGAACACCAGGGAGTTGGGCCTAATAGGATGTCTGGGTCGCTACCTGGCACCTGGACTTGAACAGTGAGTACTTCTTGACTCAGGAGAGAAGGAGAGCTGTTGCTAAATCCCAACCGATCATTTTGTTCCTTGTGCTGCAGCTTTGGAACCTATCATGTTGTATTCAATTCCATGATGTCATCTACCCTGTACTGTTCTTTCTTCCGTACTCCCTAAAACCTATAAAAGGGGAACTGTCCTTTTGTTCAGAGTCTTTGGCATAAATGGAGAGATCCATTGATCTCTTTATTGATACACACTATGCCTCTGTTAATAAATATTCTCTTGCTTGAAGAATTGCCTCAGTTTACCCTTTTGTTAAATTTCACTCATGCCACCAGGAAGCAGCTTTCAGACACATAGGCAGTGAACTAGGAGAAATTAGTGTTAGGAAAACCTAGAGTGGACAGAAAATTCTGAAGAAAAAGGACATCAACAGTATCAGTAGAAAGGTAGAGAAGGCTTAGTATTGAGAAAACATCACGGATTTGCCAATTAAAAAATCATTGTTTACTTTGCAGAGAGCAGTTTCATTTGAATGATAAGGTCAAAGTCAGACTACAAGAGGATGAAGAAAGAGTGAGAGGACAGGAAATAAGGGTGATTCCCCTCCAAGACAACTTCCTCTACCAGTGAAATTATAGGTTTGTTTAAAAAAAAAAAGAAAGGAAAATAATACTGCCAAACACTCTTATTGTGAAGACTGTATTCTGTAAGCTACAAAGTTTTCAACAAGCCTATCTGGAGAAAGTTGGACCTTATGATTTTTATAGTATAATCATTTTCTGACGTGCCCTTTCCCCATTCATCTTCCCTTGTAGCAAAAAAGAAGCAACCAATACTGTGACCCAACTGATTATGTAATCCGGACCCCTCCTTGCCTAGAAGAGGCAGCACTGTTTTGTTTTTTGCCCTCTGGAACTGAGAATAGTCACTGTAATTAATCAGAGTTTGATAGCCTTTTATTTATTTTAATTTACATTTTGATAGTCACCGTATCTCTCATTATCATTTCTTGACTTTGCATCTGTCCCTATAAATCTTCCCACATTTCTCAGAATCCCTTGTATTCTTTGTGTAATCTTCTCACTTAAAGGATCTTAGTTCTAGTAGTAGAAGGGACCTCAAAATCCATGTAATGCAACTCCCTCATTACTGAGGTTCAGGCAGTTAAAAAGCTTTGCCCAAGGTCAGGAAGTAAGACTCATAGGTGGGATTTGAACCCAGATCTTCTGATTCTAGGGTCATTGGTATTCTATTACATTTATATATTGTAACTTATCCAACTCAATAGAGGAGTACCTACTTTGCTTCCAGTTTTTTGCTTTGGCAAAAAGTCAATAAACCTTTATCAGTCACTTGCTGTGTTCAGGACATTGTGCTTGGTGTTATATAAATATAAAGGAGTCACACTTTTAGAGGTTCAGCTGGAAGAGGAATCTTAGAGTTCATCCACATCTCTCACTTTACAGATGAAGAAACTGAGTCCAAGGGGCGTTAAATAATGTGGCACAAATTCATGGTGGTAAGAAGTGGCAGGTTTAGGCTTCAAGCTCTGATGACCCTTAGATGACAGGTCTATTGAACTGGTTTTATTAAAGTCAGGAATGTTACACTAATGGAAGAGATGTATTTATGAACCACATATTTAGTCCTAGTTTCTGTTTATTGACTTTGAGGGTTCTTAGTGGGTAGAGAGTTGCATGTGAACTCAGAAAGATCTGAGTTCAAGCCTATCTCAGATAATTACTAGCTATATGACTCCAGGGAGTGGACAGAACACTGGGCCCAGAGTCAGGAAGATCTGAGCTCATTTTCATGAGTTCAAATCTTGTCTCAAATCACCTAACTCTATTTGCCGCAGTTTCCTCATCTGTAAAATAAGCTGGAGAAGGAAATGGCAAACCACTCCAGTATGTTTGCCAAGAAAACCCCAAATGGGACAGCAGAGAGTCAGACTCACTTGAAAAATGACTGAACACAGTCTCAGATGCTTAACACTTACTAGCCGTGTGACCTTGGGCAAGTCACTTAACCCCAATTGCCCTGCCCTCCCCCCTCCAAAAAGCAAAAAAAAAAAAAAAAAAAAAAAACCAGGATGAAAAATGACTGAGCAAAGACTCTAGGGAAGTTCCTTAATCTCTCTCAGCCTCAGTTTCCTTATATGTGAACAGGAAGCTGAACTCAAAGGACTCTAAGGTAAATGTCCTTCCATCAAAGAACCTGTCACTTGCAGCTTTTATTCTAGGATCCTATAACTTTCTATTGGCTTTATTCACTGTCACATAGTGTTCTCACACAGACAATGATTCTTTTGGAGAACATTCTCTCAATTATCTCTTTTCTCAGCGTTAGTGTGGTATTTAGGTCTTTTTGCTCATCCCTGACTCAGTCCCCCTAGCTCCTTGTCGCAGATTCCCAAGCCTCTGAATCCTCCAACAAGTAGTCTCTTTCTACCACCTAACCTGAACCTTCCTCACTCTTTCCTGCTCCCAAGCTTCCCAGAGACCTTCAAAGTTAGGGAACAGGCACTGGGAAAAGCTGAAGTTGGGAAATTCTTGGGGTTTATAGCACAAATTGGAGTGATGTCTTATTTGAATTCAATGTGCTGGATACTCTGACATTCATTTCCAGAAGTGCTCCAAAGACAGGAACATTTCAAAGTGTTTGAGACTTCAGTTTGGAACAGATGAGCCCCTTATAATTTGGATGCTTAGCAACGTGGAAAATTCCCTAGCAACAGAGTCTCTGTCGCTTCCCTTAGGACTCCATCTTTGGTCCTGGGAAGATTTTTCTGATAATTAGCAACAAATCTTTCTTCTTTATTCGAGCTCATTACTGCTAGGCTGTTCCTTTCCTAGTCTTCTCAGCTCACTACCTCTATGAAACCTCTATCTCATCCTCCTCTTTTTGAAATTAAGATGATTATATATATATATGTATATATGTATAATATGTATGTATATATATATATATATATATATATATATATATATAATCTCTTAAAGGTTTGCCAAACATTTTCTATACAACATCTCAAGATTGTGAAATTCAGGAAGGTTAAGGGACTCTCCCAGGGTTACGAAGTCATTAGCATTTGAGGACGGATTCAAACACAGGTTTTTATGACTCCAAGACAGGAACTGGACACATTCTAAACAGCTATACGAAGTTGCCTCTCTGTCTCCCTGAGGCCAAATAGAAGCCTTCATAAACTTGTTGCTTAGGAGGTATGGACACTAACTTATACGGTAGTTAATGGTTATAAAGCACTTCCACACACATGATTTCATTTGAAATTTTCAATCACTTTTTTTTTTTAAGCAATCAGGGTTAAGTAACTTGCTCAAGGTTACATGGCCAGTTATTTCTGGGTGTGGTGCTAAGTATCTGAGCCCGGATATGATCACCAGGTCATCCGAACACTGGAGGCGGTGCTCTTACTCGCTGAGCCACCTGGCTGCCCCTTTCAATCACTTTTTGATGTAGGTGATGTTATGAAATCTTCACAATAGAAGCAAAGAAACTGAGGTCTTGGAGTAAGGTTCTCTGACTTACCCAATTTCATACCTAGATCTTCTATTTCATTATATGTTTCTCAAGGATAATAGTAGGAGGTCAAAGGTCAATATCATATGAGGTAATGAAAAGAATTATGGATGTCAAATTAGAGTATTTGATCCTAATTTGACCATGTAGTCAAAGGATGTGGGTTTGAATCCTTCCTTCTATATCTACGTGCTGTGTGACCTTGGAGAAAGCCCTTGATCCCTTTGGGACTCTATTTTCTCATCTGAAAAAATGAAGAGGTTGGAATAGTGTAATGTAATACCAAGCAAAGGCAACTTCCCAGGTTCAAAATACCAGCATAGGTGCTCTCTATTTTATTCAGTAACAAACCCAGAACAGAGAAGATCAAAACATGACATCATTCAAAATACAGCATTTACTAAGTGTGATTAAATAATCTCCAAGTACTACCCCACCCCAGGATCTTCCAATCATTCAATCAATTACAAAGTCTCTGTTCTAAATACTACTCCATCCCTAGGCTATACCTTAATTAAGTCCACCACAAAACCCCTCTTCTCAAATGGAGATTAGTTTCCAAACATAGGTAAAGTACCTTCATTTGTCAATCACAGAGCACAATAAGGTCAAAAGTTCCCCACCCCCAGGATCACAATTGAATCTACCCCAGAGTTACATCAAGTTTAAACACAGCACTTAATACCCAAATGGAGGTCTTTTCTTCATCTTGACAAGAGGCAAGTTCTCAGCAATCTTAGTTCCTGGGGAGACAAGGCTTAGCAAGGCCATAAGATACATTGCCAGTCCCTTCGTGAATTTATCCTCTGTCTGTAGAACAGTCCTAGAACCCCTGAACACATTAGCAAAGCCCTCTCCCAGGATTTCTGTAAACATACAACAAGAAAATCCTTCTTCAGGGCTTCTGAACCAACAGAAAGGCTCCCAGACCCCTGCAACAACAGCACTGTCCCTCACCAGTGGACAGTATTCACTCTGTCTGCAGGACAGTCTCCAGACCCCTGCAACAACAGTACTGTCCCTCACCAGTGGACAGTATTCACTCTCAACAACAGTACTGTCCCTCACCAGTGGACAGTATTCACTCTCTGTCTGCAGGACAGTCGCAGGCCTTCTTAGCGAACAGCCAGGTTCCAGGACTTCTTCAACAAAAGGACAGTCTTTCACCAGTGGACAAATCTGGCAAAATAACATCAAAACAGACAGACAAAGTACCAGCAAAACAGCCATGTCTCCTCAGTCCTTGGCAGCTCAGGGGGCAGGTCTCAAAAGTCCAGGGCAATTCAAAGCGGCCACCAGCAATTCTCTTAGTCTCTCTCTCTCCACGAGGTGCTGCTTTCAAAAAGAGCTTCCGCCTCTCTCTAGTGTCTCTCCAAATCTACATCACCAGCTCCTCCCAGTTCAGGACTTTCTTTTCACATCAACAAGCCCATCCCACAGGTGGGATTAACAAACTCTGGGCTTTAACACAATCAATTTGAAAACCAAGCCAATACAGGGGAATCTTTAATTGCCATTACTATCACAAATAGGTCATTTCTTTTTTTTTCTTTTGCTTTTTGGAGGGCAGTTGGGGTTAAGTAACCTGCCCAAGGTTACACAGCTAGTTTTTTTTTTTTTTATATGGGTATTAAGTGTCTGAGACTGGAACCAAACTCAGGTCCTCCCAACTCCAGGGCTGGTACTTTACTCACTGGAATAGGTCATTTCTAAGATCCCCAGATGTAGGGATTTTGTTTTTGTCCCTGTTTTTATTCATGATTACCTGTGAGTGCTTTGTGCCTTATCCATGTTCCATGGTAGAAAAAATAAAAAGCTGCCCATGGATAATATTCAGATTGCACATCTTTTAGGGAGGGGGCCTTACTACTCACTTTTGAATAACTCCTAGGCATAAGCTACATTTAAATCTTGTATTAGAGATTTCCCTGGAGTTTTACTCTGGTGTAGGAATAGAGTCAAAGTGAAAATCTGATCCCTTTGGGGTTAGTCACTTGGGATCAAATCTGGTCTGTGTGAGCCCAGAATTGCTTGGTGATGGAGATTAGGGAGGAGAGGCCATAGGTAGCATGTAAAATGGGAAAATTGGACAAAATGATCTGTAATATTTCTCCTAGTTTTAAATCCCATGATGCCTACTCCCAGGTCTCCACGCAAGACTACTGTTGATGTTTTTCACCAGACAAATAAGAGATGGTATAAAGCAAGCTGTATCAACTTTGTTTTTTCAATAAGTTTTATTGATGGATTTTGTTTTTACTTCACAGTAATTCCACCAAGCCAAAATGAACTCTCCCTTTTAACAAAGAAAAACTGTTCAGCAAAATCATCCAGAACAATGATCGTACCTACTGGTTTATAATGGCCAGTCCATTATATTCCCTGACTGGTTTCAATCCTTACAGAATGCACATATATGCTCTGCTTGCTTCCAGTCCAAAACAAAGACATTTTGGTGATGAGATCCTAGTGACCTCATGAATTTGGAAGATCTTGAGACCCAATCAGTGACCAAAGTTGATAGCAGAATTCACCAGAGCTAGCAGCAGCAACCACTGAAGTCCAGAAATGACTGGGCATCAACCTTGAGCTGGGAATATCCAGGCAGGGATCTTGGAAAAATCCAGAGATACAGAGATCCTATCAGAGGCCCCACTGGCAACTGGAGATTATAGTGGGGGGCAACAGAGTCATGTTGGCCAACTATATCACCTCCAGAAAAATGTGGAAAGACAGACACCTCAGGACACCAGTAGTTTGAAGAATTGTGACCCCTGGTGAAGGAGAGAGACCCCAGTGATGGAGAGAGATGTGCTGACTATGAGAGCTAGAGATTTGCCTGATCCTTAGAGCCCAGCAAGGGATTATGTCTGAGGGGAATCTATTGAGGAATAAAGAAAGGGAAAAAGACCTTGAGAGGGTAGGAGTTAAGAGGACACACTGGGCCACATGTGTGTTCTATACATGTGTCTCAGTTCCTTTGCAAGTTAAGATTTTATCCTCTATTCCCAGAGACCTAGTACGTATCAGTGGATAGCATGTTCTCAGTTTAGAGGGTAGATTTTATGCCAAATATTCTGGCTGTAGCCTCTCAGTAAATCTATTTTCTAAAAACAAATGGAGTTCAATTTGTTGATTCGGGCTCAGTAACTAGAGAAAGGAATGAAGCAAACATTTATTAAATGCCTACTATGTGTTGGGTACTGTGCTGCATACTTTACAAACATCTCATTTGATCTTCAAAACAACACTGGGAGATGGGTGCAATTATTATCCCCCATTTTACAGTTGAGGAAACTGAGACAGAAAGTGATTTTTAAGTGCCTTGGCCAGGGTCATACAGTTGGTAAGCGTCTGAGACAAAATTTGAACTCAGGTCTTCCTGAACCAGACACAGCACTTAATCCTCTGCACCAACTAGCTACCTCTGCAGAATTGGAAGCTACAAAGTCTCAACACTGCCTGATAGAATCCTGAGAGATGAGTAGTTAGCTACCTTTTGGGGACTATGTTTGCCAATTAGAGGAGGAGCTGGAGGAAACAGCCACAGAGAGTGCCACATTTGCAGGGTGTTCAAAAAGTCTTTGTGCATCTTTAAGCTATTAAAGATTAAATTTGAGCTTTAATTTAATTTAAAAGACATTAAAACTTCCACTCCCCAATTTTACATGTTACCTGTGGCCTCCCGTTCCTCCATCAGTAAAGCTTTAAGTGCTTAAAGCTGCACTAAGACTTCTGGAACACCATGTATACCGTGATTCCCTCGCAGTCATCCATCTCTCTTCTGAGATGAACACAAAAAACTGTGTTTTGGTTTTTGTTTCCAGGACCCTTATTGATTTTTTTTTTCATTTTCTCCTCATTCAGTTTCCTTTTAGTAATCTTCATTTGCATTGTTGTAGTCATTGTGTACACACACACACACACACACACACACACACACACACACACACACATTCACACATACATAACACATACCCACATGGGGGCCATCTCCAGTCGTCCTGATCTGTGTCTTGCCACTGAACCCAGATGGCTGCAGAGAAGAAGATGAGGATGTTGACCTTCCTCATTTAAATCCAATTCATTTTCAAGTCATGGCATCATCTTCCTGATGGTTCTCTTTGAGAATGAAGGACAAACAGCAGCAATATGCACAAACTCTATAGCATCCATTAAAATGTTTCTATGTTTCTTTGATTTTTCAATGCATGATAATATTCCATTACATTCTCATACCATATTTCCTAATCAATGGGCACCTGCTTTGTTTCCAGTTTTCTGCTGTTGTTCAGTCATTTCAGTCAGGTCTGACTCTTCATGACCCCATTTGGGATTTCCTTGGCAAAGATATTGGAGTGGTGTAGCAGCAAGCACCCCAAGCGTCCCCAGGGTCACTGCCAACACAGGTTCTTAGATCTGCTTTGTTAAAGGAAAGCAACTCAAAATGGGTTAACAAGCTTACTTTAATCAGTTAAACATATGTATCGTTTACCTAGTTCAGGGGAAAAAGGTCAGCGCCCCAAACTTCAAAGTATACACACAGAATTATCAAGACAGAAACAGATCAAGTAGACAGATTTCCAAACTGTCCAATCATTATATCCATACCAAATCAACATCTGGGTTTCAAAGCCAGGGGGCTCTGGACAACGGCTTCCCATAATTTCATCTGATCAAATCACAGAACACTTCTCAAAGTGAGCCCCAAAACAAAGCTACACATCAGGGCTTACATAGCCTTCTCCTGGCTCAGAGAATGTAACAACCTTATTGACTCACTGCCAATCAAGAAGTATCTACTGAAAAACAAGCCTCCCACCCCAGGCTCCCAGTGCACTTTAGCCTAGGGGCAGGGAAGATCTTTAAATTTGCATTTCCATTACAAGTGGTTTGCCTTTTCCTTCTTCAGCACATTTTATAGATGAGGAAACTGAGGCAAACAGGGTTAAGTGATTTCCCCAGGGTCACACAACTAGTTTTTTTTTTACTACAGTAAAAGTCCTAGAGTAGACCACATAGCACAGCAGAATAAGCCTTGGTTCTGGAGTCAGAGGACCTGCTTTCCAAACTCATTTCTAATATTTACCACTCATTTGACCCTGGATAATTAACTCATCTTCCCTGGATCTCAGTTTTCTCATCTCTGCAAAATGAGGTGGTTGGGCTACCTGACCTCTGATGGCTCTTTTCTACCTCTCAATCTACAATTCCATATATTTGGTATTTTTCATTTTTGTTTCTCCCGTTGAATTCTTTGTCATCTCTCTGATTAAAAAAAAAAAAACAACCTACTCCAATGGATTGCCTTTGTCTTTACCCTGGAGTATGAAAAATGGAGAATGGATAAAAGTTCACCAACTTATGTTTCCAAGTCTTTCCTATAGGTGCAGTATCTGAAAGCATCCTCTAGTGAAACCCTATGGAGTCAAATATTGATGCTCTACGCTCTAAAGGAGCCTAGATACAAACCTGGCCCACTTCTGCCTCTGTGTACTGTAAGTGGCGTATATAGGAGCAAGTGCTCGTGAGACCCCTCACAGCTGAACCCTGCTTCTCACCCTCTCCAGGAGGCAGGAGACAGCACAAGAAGGAACCGCAGAGTCAGGGTGGTTTCTGTTGAGCTTGCAAAACAGTCAGAGCTCCCTGTAAACTTTAATGTTCGTTTAGATTCACAACCAAATTGCCTGTAAAATTATACAACTTTCGACAGTCTGCCTCAGAGGAGAGAAGCCCCAAATCTGCTTTGCCAGCAATTCCTAATGAATCCACAGATGAGCTCCATGGAGCCAATGTGTGACAAGAGCAGTGGTTTGGAGGGTGGGCAGGAATTAGCCACCCTTGGCTAACAGACTGAAGTCTGGCTGCAAGGGGGCTCTTTAATGATACAACTTTTTTCCTCTGGCCTCATTATTTCCAATTATTCTCATGAGGGGGAATGGAAGACAGCAAACAAAAACTAAGAAGGGAGAGGAAGTTCTGCTTTCAATGACCACTTAGCAGCAGCTCTGGTGGACTGACATTGGTGAAGGCAGGGATGAGACATTAAAGCAAGAGATGTGTTCAGGAACAGAATATTGCATCTTTGTTTTCAATTCCAGGCTTGCAATGGCCTTCTTCCCTGCCTCATAATAGACAGAAAGGCCCAGACCCACCTAGGAGAGTGCCTTTGATCCTGGAAGCCCCCCAAGAGACATCCCTCCAAATGTCTAGTTCTGCAGAATAAATAGAGGAAGGTTTGCTGCTCATTCTCTGTAAGATCTAGGACAAATGATTTCCCCTCTCTCATGAAGCTTATGCTTACTTCTTGACAAAGGGGTGAGAGACAATTAGAACTGTGAGTATTTTGGAGGAAGAATGAGAAGCCTTGTTCCCTCATTACAATGTTCTCACCTATTAAAGGGATGAATAGGCAGGAAATGTATCTATGCATTCTTCAAGGACTGGCCAAGGTGACTCAGGCTGCATGTTTTCTAAAGTTGCTTCCAGCTATGAAATTCTATTTTAAAAATATGAAAAACATTCTTGTATGCTCCATGTGTTTGTGTATTGATGTCATATCGTAATTATATTTCTTTAAGCAGGGGAAAGAGTAATGGCTATCCGTGACACCAGAAGGGCAGCCCCATTTGATGCCAAGAATCTAGGAGGTCTCCAAAAAAACAGTTTAAAAATCACCTGCTGGGACAGCCAGGTGGTGCAGTAAGAGTGCCAGCCCCAGAGCCGGGAGACCCGGGATCAGTTCCGGCCTCAGATGCTTGGCACTCACACAAAATAACTGGCCGTGTAACCTTGAGCAAGTTACTTAACCCCAATTGCTTAAAAAAAAAAATAACCTGCTGATCCCTTAGATTCCTCTAGTCTGGGGGCTTAGTATCCATCTTCTCCTTAAGATCTTCCCCTACTCCTTTCATTGATCTAAACCTTTGGATCTCAGGCTAACGTTATTCAAGGCTGATCATAAATCATGGATTTTTTTAGTTGGAAGGGACCCCAGAAACCATCCGGGCCAGCCTGCCTACACTTGCATGTGAAATCTCTACAACCTACCTGAGAAATGGTCATCCATGCTTTGCTTGAAGACCTCCAGTAGAGGAGGACCCCAGCACCTCCTGAGGAGAGGACCCCACTGCCTCCTGGGGAGAGGACCCCATACCTCCTGAGGAGAGGACCCCAGCACCTACTGAGGGAGCCAAATCCACTCTGTGATGGCTCTAATCGTCAGGATCTTTTCCTTGCCTACACCTCCTTCTTTGCACCTTCTCTCCACTGCATCTAGTTCTGCCTTCTGGGACCAAGCAGCACAAACCTATGCTCCGCCTTCCACTTGACAGCCCTTCAAATGCTGGATGACAGCCGTCATGTCTCTCATAAAGCTGTGCTTCTGCAGGCTAAACAGCTCCAGCTCCTGCAACTGATCCTCATTCAAAACCTTCCTTTGTATCCCCCTAGCTCTTATGAATATTAGATTATTTTGTTTAGCTGCTGCTAGAGATGGACTTGTTTATTAGGTTTCTGTTATGTCTGCTTATGCAGTTTTCCAGATGTGTCTGCTGTCCTATTAGACTGGAACACCCTGAGGGTGGGGGCTGAGATTTCCCATTTGACAACTCCCAAGGCTGTGGGGGTTACCCGGGCCTCCTCCTTCCTCTTCCCCATGTCATTTGGTGCCTCCCAAGCCCCTACCCTGAGGTTCCTAGCCACAATTTTAGCTCAGGGAGAAGTAAGGTCTCAGGGAAAGTCACGTAGTCCAGTCTGCATTTTACAGATAGGGAAACTGAGATCGAGAGAGGTTAAGTGACTTACCCAAGGACACAGAGTCAGTGGCAGAGCAGGGATTTGGGCTCTGGTTCTATAACTCCAGGTTTAGTACTTTTCTCACTATGCAATAGCTACCTCAATGAATGGCTAGATGTCATGGTGGATAGAGGGTTGGAATGGGAGGCAGGGAGACCTGATTTCAAATCCTGCCTCAAACATTTAACAGTTGTGTGATCCTGGGCAAATCACTTAACCTTTCTCAGTCTCAGTTTTCCCACCTGAAAAACAGGCATAATATGGCACCTACCTCCCAGAGTTGTTTTGGATCAAATGAGATAACATCTGACATATGTAAAGCATTTTGCAAATCTTAAAGCTCCATATAAATGTCAGTAATAATAATTGTTATTATTGTTATTATTATAATGGTGAATGTTACTCCTTCCCAAATCGCCAAAACATTAAACACATTCAACATAAAGCCAAATTCCATTGGCTCCCCCTTGGGGGAGAGGACTTTCCTATTGGATAATTCAGCACTGGAATTGCTGATGATCTGGGAATGAAAGAAAATGGAGAGGTTTGCAGGGGTTAAATAATAGGGCATGAGTAATGAAGCCAGAGACTGCTGAGAGCAAACTTCCCACACAAGCAATGACAGCTAGATCCCTACTTATCTGGCACCAGCAGCTTTGTGGAGAGTTTCCTCCAGGGTGCTGCTCATCAGGAATAATAGGGGATGCCTATAGTCTGTATTAGTGGTCTGATGAGCAGTTCTATTTGGGGCTTCACTGCTGCACAGAGGACAGTGAATGAATGTATCAGCATAAACTGAAATGCTTATGTTTTCTTCTTCGATAAAGAGGCAAGTGGGGATCACAGAATCATGAAATTTGAGACCTTTGGGCTGGGGTGGGGCAGAGGGGGCAGGGAGGCAGAGGTTCTAGGTCCAGGAAGGAGCCCTTTTCTGTGAGTCTGCTGTCCACAGGAGAAGGTGAAGGACCTTTTTTGGGGGGGGCACTCTAGGAGAGCTTTTCATATCAGCCTCTTGAGACATCAGGCATTAGGAAACAAGACTGAGCAAAAGGTCCAACTGATTTGAGAAGATTACATTTGATTGCGATCTCTTTGAGGGCAGGAGCTGCATCATTTTTTTCCCCCATAAGTCTGACAAGTGGTAGATAGAGTGCTAGATTTAGAGTTAGGAAGGCCTGAGTTTTAATCCTGACTCAAATATTTTTCATGTGATCCTGGACCAGTCACTTCACTTTTCCATGGGTCAGTTTCTTCATCTGTTGAATGGGTATAATAATAGCACTTAACTCACAGGGCTGTTGTGAAAATCAATGGGATAATGCATGTAAAATACAGCATAATTCACCAGTGAGGCTCCACTCTGCTGCAAACTAGCAGCCCCCTATGCAAGTGAGCAATCTGTGCAGTACAGAAAGGTCCAGCCCCATCCCCACCCCCCAGTAACCCTCCATCACCAACCACCAGTGAGGCCTTGACTCCACAAGCTCTGCCCTGGGGTTGGCCAACAGCAAGACCCTGCCCCTGAGGCCTATCAAGAGAGAGAAGCCCTGTTTCCATAGCAACCCAGAAGCAAGGCCCCACCCCTGAAGAAAGCAAGGAGCTTGAAGTCCAGTGAATGCCAGCAATAAGACCTAGAGCCCTAGGACAAAGAGCTTGGGATGGTGTAGGACCAGAGTCCAACTCTCACAGAAAAACACCAAGTCACCAAAAAAAGGAAGAAAAAATGAACCAAAAACAACCAAAGAGCTTGACTACAGAAAGTTACTAGAGTGATTGGGAGGATCAAGGAATAAACTTAGAAGAGTACATTAGTGTCAAAATGGTTGATGTGAAGCCTCAAAGAAAAATACAATTTGGTCTCGGGCCCAAAAGGAATTCCTGGAAAAGTTAAAATAGCAAATTAGAGAAGAAGAAAACTTGGGAAAAGAAATAAGAGTAATGCAAGAGAATCATGCAAAAGGTGTCAATAGCATGGGAAAATCTAGGGAGAAAGCTGAATAGGAAATATATTTTCCTATTATAAAGGAATATACCTTTCTCTAAGCAGTACATGGCACCTATACAAAAACTGATCATGTATTGTGATAGTAATGGCAATTAAAGATTCCCCTGTATTGGCTTGGTTTTCAAATTGATTGTATTAAAACCCAGAGTTTGTTAATCCCACCTGTGGGATGGGCTTGTTGATGTGAAAAAAAAGTCCTGAAGTGGGAGGAGCTGGTGATGTAGATTTGGAGAGACAAGAGAGAGGCGGAAGTTTTTTTTTTGGAAGCAGCACCTCGTGGAGAGAGAGAGACTAAGAGATTGCTGGTGGCCGCTTTGAATTGCCCTGGACTTTTGAGACCTGCCCCCTGAGCTGCCAAGGACTGAGGAGACATGGCTGTTTTGCTGGTACTTTGTCTGTCTGTTTTGATGTTATTTTGCCAGATTTGTCCACTGGTGGAAGACTGTCCTGTTGAAGAAGTCCTGGAACCTGGCATTTGGTTAAGAAGGCCTGAGACTGTCCTGCAGACAGAGAGTGAATACTGTCCACTGGTGAGGGACAGTACTGTTGTTGCAGGGGTCTGGAGACTGTCCGGCAGACAGAATGAATACTGTCCACTGGTGAAGGACAGTGCTGTTGTTGCAGGGGTCTGGGAGCCTTTCTGTTGGTTCAGAAGCCCTGAAGAAGGATTTTCTTGTTGTATGTTTACAGAAATCCTGGGAGAGGGCTTTGCTAATGTGTTCAGGGGTTCTAGGGCTGTTCTACAGACAGAGGATAAATTCATGAAGGGACTGGCAATGTATCTTATGGCCTTGCTAAGCCTTGTCTCTCCAGGAACTAAGATTGCTGAGAACTTGCCTTGTGTCAAGATGAAGAAAAGACCTCCATTTGGGTATTAAGTGCTGTGTTTAAACTTGATGTAACTCTGGGGTAGATTCAATTGTGATCCAGGGGTGGGGAACTTTTGACCTTTTTGTGTTCTATGGTTGAGCAAATGAATGTATTTTACTTATGTTTGGAAACTAATCTCCATTTGAGAAGAGGGGCTTTGTGGTGGACTTAATTAAGGTATAGCCTAGGGGTGGAGAAGTATTTAGAACAGAGACTTTGTAATTGATTGAATGATTGGAAAGTCCTGGGGTGGGGTAGGCCTTGGAGATTATTTAATCACACTTAGTAAATGCTGTATTTTGAATGATGTCATGTTTTGATCTTCTCTGTTCTGGGTTTGTTACTGAATAAAATAGAGAGCACCTATGCTGGTATTTTGAACCTGGGAAGTTGCCTTTGCTTGATATTATATTACATGTATTAAGACATAAAAACCTCACAACAAATGCAGAAAAGCAGAAATAATAAGCACATATTTTTCAGATCATAATGCAATAAAAATTACATTCAATAATGGACAATGGAAAGAGATAAAAAATTAATTGAAAATTAAATATTCTAATCCTGAAAAACAAGTAAGAACAAACCATAGAAATAGTCAATAATTTCATTAAAGAAAATGACAACAAAATTTATGGGATGCAGCAATACTTAGGGAAAAATTTAGACCTCTAATTGCTTACATCAATAAAATAGAGGAAAAGCATATCAATGAATCTGGCATACAACTAAAACACTACAAAAAGAACAAATTAAAAATTCCCAGTTAATTTTTCTAAATTGGAAATCCTGAAAATCAAAGGAGAGGTTAACAAAATTGAAAGTGAGAAAACCATTGAACTAAAAAATAAAACTAGAAGTTACTTTTATGGGGGTAAATGACAAAAATAAAATAGATAAACCATTGGTTTATTTGATTCAAAAAAGGAAAGAAGAAGACCAAATTACTAGTATCAAAAATGAAAGGGTTGAAACCATCATCAATGAAAAGTAAATAAAAATAATCTTAGAGCTATTTTCCCCAATTATATGCCAATAAATTTAACAATCTAAATGAAATAGCTGAATATCTACAAAAATATAAGTTACCCAGACTGACATAAGAAATAATATACTTAAATAACCCAATCTTAGAAAAAGAAATTAAACAAGCCATCAATGAACTTCCTGAGAAAATCTCCTCAGGACCTGATGAATTCACAAACTAATTCTACCAAACATTAAAGAACAATTAATCCCAATACCATATAAACTATTTGGAAAATAGGCAAAGAAGGAGTCCTACCAAATTCTTTTTATGACACAAATATAGTGCTGATACACAAACCAAGTAGAGCCAGAAACAGAGAGAAAATTATAGACCAATTTCCCTAGTGAATATTGATGCAAAAAATTTAAATAAAGTACCAGTAGAGATATTACAGCAATATGTCACAAGGATCATATACTATGACCAGGTGGGGTTTATACCATGAATGTAGGACTGGTTCAATATTAGGAAAACTGCTAGCATAATTGACTATCAATGACAAAACTAACAGAAATCATATGATTATCTCAATAGATGCAGAAAAAAGCTTTCGATGAAATACAACTTCCCTTCCTATTAAAAACACTAGAGAGCATAGGAATAAATAGAATTTACCTTAAAATGATAAGTAATATTTATCTAAAACCATCAGCAAGCATTATCTATAATGGCGATAAACTAGAAACTTTCTCACTACATTCAAGGGTGAAGCAAGGATGTCCATTATCATCTCTATTATTTAATATTATGCTAGGAATGTTAGTTATAGCAATAAAAGAAGAAAAAGAAATTTTAAAAATTAAAATAGTTAATGAGGAAACAAAACTATAACTCCTTGTAGATGATATGATATTACACATAGAAAATCTTAGAGAATCAATTAAAAAACTACTTTGTATCTAAGGATAAAAAAATAAAAAATAAAAACATAAATCACCAGCATTTCTATATATTACCAACAAAGTCCAGCAGCAAGAGATAGAAAGAGAAATTCCATTTAAAATAACTGTAGATAATATAAAATAATTTGGAGTCTACTTGCCAAGACAAATGCATGAACTATATGAACACAACTATAAAACACTTTTCACACAAATAAAGTCAGATCTAAACAACTGGAAAAATATTAATTGCTCATGGGTAGGCTGAGCCAATATAATGAAAATGACAATTTACTTAAATTTATTTATTCATTGCCACACCAATCAAACTATCAAATATTTTCTTATAGTAGAAAAAACAATTAACAAAATTCATGTGTGTATAGGCAACCACGCTAGCATACAGGGGATGGCTGCTAGCACAGGTTCTTAGATCTACTTTATTAGGAAAGATAGCTGTTTAAGGGGTCAACAATCTTTTTTAATTACATTAACTAGTTCAGGGGAAAAGACAGCACCCTCAACTTCAGAGAAAATACAAGCAGAGAAATAAAGACCAACAGACAGGGCTCTGACTGTCTGAATTAAAGTAATATTACTATACACTTTACATACATCCCTGGATTGAGAGAGCCTTTACATCTGAACAGTCAGGGAGCTCTGAGCAAATGGCCATTCCGAATCTTGACCAGGGAATCACAATATCCTTCTCATAAGCGAGCCCCCAAAGCATATTACCAACTCAGAGTATATATACACTTCTCAGAGCCAGAAGGCATCACCCCCCTCATGACTCAGTACCTAATTAGAAATTAGCAAAAGGTATGAAAAACCTTTCTTCAAGTAAGCCTATCCTAAGCAAATTTCCCTTAATGGGCTCCACTTGAGGCCTATTAATGAGATCTTAAATTCCATTAACTTTACTAGAGTTAGAACAAAAACTCAAGAATATCAAGGGAATCAATGAAAAAATGCTAAAGAAGGTGGTCTATACATTTATCAGATCTCAAACTGTATTGTAAAATGGTAATTATCAAAATAATTTTGTACTGGCTAAGAAATAGAGTGGTAGATCAGCGGAATAGATTAGGTGCAAATTAGATTGTGGTAAATGACAATCAGTAATGTAATATATGGTAAACCCAAAGATCCAAGGTTTTTTTTTATTTTTGGTTTTGGTTCTGTTTATTTGTTTGTTTGTTTTTTGCTGATCCAAAAACTCATTAATCAACAAAAATTGCTGGGAAAACTAAAACAAAACAAAACAATTTGGCAGGAACTAGGTATACCTTAAACTAAAATAAGGTCAAAATGGGTACATGATTTACACATAAAAGGTGACACTATAAGCAAATTAAGAGAACATGGAATAGTTTACCTGTCAGATTTATGGAGAAGGGAAGAATTTAGGATGAAAGAAGATATAGAAAATATTACAAAAATGTAAAATAGATAATTTGATGATATAAAATTTAAAGGGCTTTTTTTGCATGAATAAAACCAAAGTAACCAAAATTAGAAGGAAAGCAGAAAACTGGAGAAAAAATTTTGCAACTAGCATCTCTGTTAATGCCTTCATTTCTCAAATATATAGAAAGCTGGTTCAAATTTATAAAAATACAAGTCATTCCCCAATTGATAAATGATCAAAGGATATGAACACAGTTTTCAGAAATAAATCAAAGCTATCTATAGTCATATAAAAATGCTGTAAATCACTGTTGATCAGAGAAATGCACATTAAAACAATTCTGAGGTACCACGTCATACCCATCAGAGTGATTAATATGACCAAAAAAAGGAAAATGTTGGATGTTGTAGGGGATATGGGAAAACTGGGATGCTAATGCATTGTTGGAGGAGTTGTAAAGTGATCCATCCATTCTGGAGAGCAATTTGCTTTTATATCCAAAAGGTTGTAAAACTGTGCATGCCCTTTGTTCCATTGATGACACTGCTAGGTCTATATCCCAAAAACATCCAAAAAAGGAAAAGGACCTATTTGTACAAAAATATTCATAGTAGCTCTTTTTGTGCTGGCTAAGAATTGGAAATCAAAGAGATGTCCATCGTTTGGGGAATGGCTAAACAAGCTGTGGTATATGATTGTAATGGAATATTATTGTGCTATAAGTTATGACAAGCCAGATGATTTCAGAAAACACCTGGAGAGACTTAGATGGACTGGTGCATAGTGAAGCGAACAGAACCAGGATAAAGCTGTACATGATAACAGCAATATTGTTTGATGAAGAATTGTGAAGAACTTAACTATTCTTAGTAACACAATGACACACCGTCCCAAAGAGCTAATGAAGAAGCACGCTATCTGCTTCCAGAGAAGGAACAGTTAGTATTTGAATAGAGACGGAAGGATGTTCTTTTTCACTTTTTTTCTTTTATTCTAGTCTTCTTGTACAAAATTACTAGCATGAAAATGTGCATGTATAAACTATATCTAATCGCTTACCATCTCAGGGAGGAGGGAAGAAAGGGAAGGAGGGTTAGAATCTGGAACTCAAAACTTTAAATAAAACTTTTTAAAAATTAAAAAAAATAACAGCTAACATTTATATTATGTTTATTATATACCATCCTCTGTTCTAAGTGCTTTATAATTATTATCTCCTTCAAACCTCACAGCAACCCTGTGAGACTGGGCCATCTCCAATCATCCTTATCCATATCTGGCCACTGGACCCAGATGGCTCTGAAGGAGAAAGTGAGGCTGGTGACTTTGCACAGTCCTCCCTCACTAGAATCCAATTCATTTGCAATTCATGGCATCATCTCCCTGATGCCATGGTCCTTTTCGAGAATGAAGGAAAAAAAATAAACACAACACTGTGAGATAAGTGCTATTATACCCATTTAACAGTGGAGGAAAGTGAGGCAAACAGAGGCTAAGTGATTTGTCCAATGTCATACGAGCAGTAAATGTATGAGGTTGGATTTGATGCCAGGTCTTCCTGACTCCAGGTTCAGCTTTCTATCCCGATTGCTCTACTTAGCCGCTCTCATCTTTACATTCCCAGCACCCAATGAAGTGCTTTGTACACAGTGTTACACAAGGAGTAGAAAGAAATCTGAAGGTCTCCTTGATGGATAGATGGCTCTCCAGCCTCCCTGCCCTAGGAACAATCGAGAAGATTTTTTAAAATTCCAGTTTTGGTGGTCAGTCATTGAGCGATTTAGCTGTTCCATTGCTTTCCAGATCTTAGTAAGAACTGACATTTTAAAATTCTTCAAATCCATTGGATCCTCACAGAGGTCCAGTGGGTACCTGTCACAGGCCTAGTGAGGGTCGGAGGCAAAATTCAAAGGTAGGGCTCTCCTGGCTCCAAGCACTGGACTCTTGACATTATTGTACATTACCTTTCTAGATCATGCCTTTCTTTCCAAAAGTACCATAGGGTGGTGCCCGTCTGAATGAATGGTAGACTATGCCAATGACCTCAACAGCTTCTCCTAGAGTAGAACTGAAATGACAAATTTCACCATGATGGGGAACATAAATCCTCTACCTCAGGTGGAGGGTGGCTAGGATATTGACTAAGCTAAAATATTGAGGACATGGGTGACAAATGGTTTGTAAAGAATTAGGGATATTAGAGTTATGTATGGCAGATGTTGTGTAGATATGCACCCTATGGATTGCATCAATTATATTGGTGTGATATACCTTTGGCTAACCAAAAACAATTTTGTTCTTTTAAGTGCCCACTCAATCTTTTTGACAAAGCTCTTTCCACCTAGGAGAATTCATTAGCAGTTCTTTGAACTTTGGTGGTAATCTCCATTCAGTGATGTGGGCCTCCGTGCTGTTCCTCCCACAAGATAGCCCTCTCCTGGCTCCAGCCATTTTCCTTGGCTGTCCTCCATGCGAAAGGCTCTTCCTCCTCATGGCTGACTCCTAGATTTCTTCAAGCCGCAGCCAACATCCTACTTTCTGCAAAAAGCCTTTCCTGGTTTCCCCTTAATGCTATGCCTTCCCTCTGCGATCATCTTCAGTTTCTTTTGTCTGCTATATCTCTTTTAGCACAGTGCTGGGTACATAGCAGGCACTAAATAAATGCTTGGATGTCTTGTTGATCTAATTTGGAGCAGCAGTCTTACAGAGCTGATGGGCTTAAGGGCTACCTGGCACTCTCCTTCCTTTGATATCCATCCTCTCTCAGTTACTCACATTACCCCTTTTACTTTCACTTTAAGTGATTTCTCACTATCACTCCTCCTTTCTAACCAAGAGAGTGAAAAAGCAGATTGAATAATCCCATGGACTCTGAAAACTGAAGTGGAAAGGAATGGCTTTTTTTTTTTTTTGGTAGGAAAAATGAGCTTGGAGAATCTAAGGCAGGACTGAATTAGAAGTCCCATACAAACAACAGGGGACAGATGAGATGGGGTTGACTTAGCTGGTTCAGATGGTCCCAACTTCTCTGATTTTCTCATATGCCAAATCTATGGGATTTTGAGGCTGTCCTCACCTGGCCTTCTGCCCTGCTGTCTTATGATGACAGATGTCCTACATTTCTCTGGGTCTCTGAGGCAGGACAAATGATGTCGTGTGGATGGTGTTAACCATTCCAAATCCCCTTCCCCCCTCATGCCTACTCCTGAGCACGTGGGTGTGAAGCTTACCATCATCTCTGAGAAGTCCGCTGGTAATAAAAATGTCAGTGGAAGAAGGAAAGGAGGAGAGTGTTGCTATGACGGCTGTAATGGTAATAAATGATTTATGTCCACCGTAATGGTTACATAAGCAGCTGTTACATTTTAAAAGCGTCATGCAAACAATATGAAACATTTATTTAAGTGGTTCTACACTATGGGGAATTTGATTTAATCAGACTTTATTTCTGTTCTCATTAGAATGAAGTCTGGCAGCTCTGGTAGGCATCCCTCCCATACTCCACACTGCTTCTAGCTACTAAAAGCAAATATTTTTACTGTGCAACAATTAAACATTTATAGGGTGCTGAACTCCCCATCTGTTCTGCCAAAGGAAGGGGGGTTACGATGAAACCCAGCCATGGAAATGTCTTTTGTGAAAACTTCCATGGAGGGGTAAAAGCTAAGTTCCCCCAACCCCCAAATTACTGAAAAGAGGGAATCAGAGAATAAGAACTTCCACTTGTTTATGTTTGTATGTAAGGTCTTCATGATACTCTTATTTGCAGCTGCCATTATACTGATTGCGTTAAGCCCTGAAGCTTCCTAAATAAGATTTCTAATCATGTAAAAGAGTTTGCAGTATAGTGTAGTGGACAGATGGCTGGACTTGTTGTGAGGGAGATCGGGGTTTGAGTCCTACTTCAGATACTCATTAGCTAGGGGACAACGGATCAGAGGCTTACCCCTGTCTCTAGACATAGCTTTCCTCACATATAAAATGAGGTTGGACTGGCCTCTGAGGACCCTTCCAGCTCCAGATTTAGGATCCTATTGTCCTGTGATATAAAAGGAGCAAATTGATTGTATGAAAAATATGTATAGTCTACTTGTGCAACTGGAGGGACAATCTGTACGACCTGTCCATCAGTATGTGCATCATAGATGGATATTGCAAATGAACAATGAGTAATTTAGGCCTGGAATGGAAGAGGAATAAGAGAAGAGATTGGACTGACTTTGGGAAATTGCAGATTTCAATGACTCTAAGCTTCTCCCTTAAACAAAGGTCCATTAAAAAATATTTTTATGATGGTATTGTGTTTGTGAGTCATGAAAATTCAAGTGTCTAAAGAATTTAAATTGAGGATTGCTCAGAAGACAAAGTGAAGGCCACATAGTAGATCTGAGCGCCTGCACATACACACACACACACACACACACACACACACACACACATAAACACACACAAATTCAAAACAAGGGTTATGAAGGTGCAGCCAAGATGGTAGAGGGGTAGGAAGCAGTACAGTTAAATTTACCTCCACAAAACTCCTCTAAGCAGATCTAGAAAAGGCACCAGACTAAATCTTTTTTTTAATATATATTTTTAAGCAATCAGGGTTAAGTAACTTGCTCAAGGTTACACGGCCAGTTATTTCTGGGTGTGGTGCTGAGTGTCTGAGCCCGGGATTCGATCTCCAGGTCTTCTCAACACTGGAGCCGGTGCTCTTACTTGCTATGCTACCTGGCAGCCCCGCATCAGACTAAATCTTGATGGGGAAATCCAGAAAAAGTCATTGAGTTATTTGGTCAGCCCAGCTTGAGTAGGGAGAGCCAGACAAGGAGGTCTGCAGACACTGGGGACAGGTCTGGGCTGGGATCACACTGTTGTGCACTTGAGTGCCCAAGGAGAGGCTGTGCACCAGAGGAAGGGGATGATCCATACCCATACTAGGACACCACCAGATTCATATTGGGGAGGTTTTTGCTATGGAGACAGGTGAAAATAGGCAGCTTTGCTGACCACTGTCCAATTCCCAGTCACAGATCCAGCCCACACTAAGAAAGGGACCTGGGCAGAAGGAAGGCCATGGGTAATATACCAAGAAAGGAGGATGTTCAAAGCCAGCAGCATCAGCAATATGATTCTGACCCCAGGAGCAGAGCTAAGTCTTATTTCTAGCATCTAGTCCACCTTGTAGAGGAGAGATCAGGGCAGGAATATATATGGGCGAAAATAAAAAGATGGGCTGATCATATGATAAGAGTAAGGAATAACCAAGGGATAGCTCGTAGGCTCTGTTTGGAACTTCGTGGGATAAGGAAAACTTGAGGAAAGCCTCCAGCATTTTGGGGGGACTTCCTGAGACAAGCTTATGGGAGGACATGGATATGAGTCCCATAGGATGGGCAGGGATGGGTTGCATTCGACATCATTGAAAAGATTACTTACACTGATAAAAACCCATTGGAATATTAGAACAATGATTGCATGGTTTAAGTACTATAGATATTGCTATCCCCCCTTTGCATCTGAGAAAATGGAGGCTTTAAAGAGGTTAAGTGACTTTCCCATGGTCACATAGCTAATAGTGCAAAAGTGGGATTTAAATCCAGGCTCTCCTGACTCCAGGCTAAAAGCTTCTCCCACTATATCATGTTCTGTCTCTGCATTTGGAATTCTAGAAAAATTTGTTGTTGAGTTGTTTCATTCATGTTTGACTCTCCATGACTCCATTTTGGAGTTTTCTGGGCAGAGATAATGGAGTGGTTTGCCATTTCCTTCTCTAGCTCATTTTACAGATGAGGAAACTGAGGCAAACAGGGTTAAGTGACTTGTACAGGGTCACACAGCTACTAAGTTTCTGAGGCTGGATTTGAACTTGGGAAGATAAGATTTCTTGACTCCAGGACTGGAATTCTATCCATTGGGTCACCTAGGTGCTACCTCTTACTAATAGACCTTTTTTGATTCCCTCCTTGATTGATATTCTCTCTCTCCTGAAATTTTACTTTGAGTTTGCTTTGTATTTATGCATTCATTTTACAGAAGATATTCCCTAGTAGAACATGAGCTCCTCAAGAGCCCACCCCCTGGTGCAATACCTGGACTAGACATTTAGAACGCAAATCCCTTGAAAATGAGGATTTTCTCATTATTTGTCCTTCTATCGCCAAGGCCTAGCACAGTGCTGGGCACATAGTAGGACCTCAAAAATATTTGCTGATTAATTGATTTAATAAATGTTTGTTGAACTGAAAGGAAAAGGACCAATCCTCTTACTGCTCATAGAACCTACAGCATAAAATTCATCAGTCAAGAATAATGTCACATTTATGTGAGCTGGAAAGCACCTTCCTCACAATAAACCTATGAGTTAGAGTAACTTATGATCTTTCTTCTATAGACTGGGGAAACTGAGGCTCTGGGAGGCCATGTTACTTGCTGGGTATCCCATAACTAGTATCTGAAAAGAAAATTCTAACCCAAATCTCCATATTTCAAATTTATCACTTTAAATATATATATACATATACAATATACATATAGATATATACACACATATACATGTCTGTGTATATATGTATATATGTGTGTGTGAGTATATATGTATATATATATATACCATGTTGCTTTTTCTTTAATAAACTATACAGAGTGTCTCAAAAGTCTTAGTGTAAGTTAAAGTCATTATAGCTCAAAACTGCACTAAAACTTTTGGGACACCCATATAGTGCTTTACACGAATGATTTGCTAACATGTCATGTGTGTTAGTCTTGGCTTCCCAATTAAACTGTAAATTCCTGGCCTTTTGCTTCTTCACATAACTCACCATGCTCAGCTCTCTATGCTGTGGATTGATAATAATAATATTAGCTAACATTTATATAGCAATTACTATGTAACAGGTCTTATACTTAGTACTTTATAATCACTATCTCATTTGATCCTCACAGTTACCCTGGGAGGTAGATGCTATTATCTCCTTTTTACAGATGAGGTAAACTGAGGCAGACTCAGGTTAGGTGACTTGTCCAAGGTTACACAACTAGTGAATGTCCAAGGCTGGATTTGATCTCAGGTCTTCCTAACTCTAGGCCCAGTAGTTTAGCCACTGTACCACAAAGGGGGTACTGTTTACTACTTGAACAGTCTGATCACTGAATGTCCCTTCTTGCTTTTCCCTTTCCAAGCCACATCTCATTTCTAAAGTGCTCACTGATTAGAGATCCATTTGCATAATTTGTATTATACTCAATCTTGTATTTTCAGCTCACCTAGGATGTGGGAGAAATTAGGAAATATATGTTTATGTCAATCCTGATTTAGAATAATAAGGAAATTAGTTTCACTTTAAAAACCTCAGTTAATGCCAAACTCAAATAGAATTTGCAAATACCTGGCTTTGGCTTTAATGAGAAAGATGCAAATTATAATGACTCTTTGTTTTTGTATAAAAATAGCTCACATTTCTATTGTACCTAAAGGCTTACAAAGTGCTTCCTCACACCAATCCTGTAAGGTAGCATGGAGATCCCCTTTTTGCAGATGAAAGGCAGGATGGGGTAACATAGAGAGGGACTGACTTTAGCTTCAGGGCTGGGTTCAAGTATGATCTCTGGCATATATAATGACTGTGTGACCCTGGACAAGTCACTTATCCTCTCAGTGCCTCTTCTCTAAGACTATAAATTGTAAAACAGTTGCTAATATGCAGGGAGTTTCCTTATTGAGAGCACCTTATATTGACAAAAGTCTGGACCCCCCCAAAAAAAATCACAGATGAGGAAACTGATACTTGGAGAAGTTAAGAGACATGGTTAATGAGTGTCAGAGCTCACCCCCAGGTTATGTAAGAGCATGTAACACCATGGTCTTGTTCTTTGTCTTGAGAAGGTATAGCCAGAGGTGGAGAACATGTGGCCTTGAGGCTGCATGTGGCCTTTTAGGGCCTTGTGTGTAGTCTTTTGACTGAGTTCAAGTTTTATAGAATAAATCTTTTTATGAAGGGAATTTGTTCTGTGAAGTTTGAATTCAGTTAAAAGGCTGCATGTGAGAACCTATAGCGCCACATGCAGCCTAAAGGCCACAGGTTACCCACCTCTGGCTATATCTTATCAAGGCAAAGAACAAAAAAAACTTTTAAAAAATAAGCTCACGACCGATAATGGAGCATGCTTTTCATCTCTTGGCAGAGAAGTGATAGCCTAGGGTTGGAGAATGTGGCATATACATATACATATACATATGCATATACATATACATATACATATATATTCCTTTTAAATTTATTTATTTTTAGTTTACAACATTCAGTTCCACAAGTTTTTGAGTTGCAAATTTTCTTCCCCCTTTCCCCCCCCATGGCATATAGGTTCTCCATATACTTTCACATTAAACATATTTTCACAATAGTCAAGTTGTAAAGAAGAATTATAACCAATGGAATGAACCACAAGAAAGAAGAAACCAAACCAAACAAAAACAGAGAAACAAAACAAAACAATAAAGAGAGCAAATAGTTTGCTTCAATCTGCATTCAGACTTTGTAATTCTTTCTCTGGATATGAATAGAATTTTCCATCATGAGTCTTTTGGAGTTGTCATATAGCCTTACATTGCTGAGGGGAGCCAAGTCTAAGTTAGTCATCACAGAAAAAAATGTGTCTGTAACTGTGTACAATGTTCTCCTGGTTCTGCTCCCCTCACTCGGCATCAGTTCATATAAGTCTTTCCAGGTTATTATGAAGTCCATCTGCTCTTCATTTCTTATAGCACAATAATATTCCATTACATTCATATACCACAACTTGTTTAGCCATTCCCCAATTGATGGGCATATCCTTGATTCCCATTTCTTTACCACCACAAAGAGAGCTGCTATAAATATTTTTGTATGTACGGGTCCTTTTCCCTTTTGTATGATCTCTTTGGGATACAGCCTTAGAAGTGGTATTGCTAAGTCAAAGGGTATGCACATTTTTATGACCTTTTGGGCAAAGTTCCAAATTGCTCTCCAGAATGGTTGGATCAGATCACAACTCCACCAACAATGCATTAGTTTTTCAATTTTCTCACATCTTCTCTAGCATTTATCATTTTCCTGTTTCATTATGTTAGTCAATCTGAGTGTGAGATGTGGTACCTCAGAGTTGTTTTGATTTATACTTCTCTAATTAATAGTGATTTAGAGCATTTTTTCATATGATTATAGATATCTTTAATTTCTTCCTCTGAAAACTGCCTATTCATATCCTTTGACCATTTGTCAATTGGGGAATGACTTGTATTCTTATAAAGTTGACTAAGTTCTCTGCATATTTTAGAAATGAGAACTTTTTCAGAGACACCAGTTATAAAAATTCTTTCCCAATTTTCTGCTTCCCTCCTAATCTTGGTTGCATTGTGGCATACATTTCTAACACAGTCTGTGTGGGAATTTGTTTGGTTTGGCAATACTGACTTGTTACAAGAAAAGCTTTTATTTTTGTCAAGCTGAGTAAGGGAGGGGTGGGAGCAAGTGGTTTGGAGGGTAGTTCTAGTGATGCAAAAAGAAAGAAAGAAAGAAACATTAATAAAACGTTGAAAAAAAATTTCAGAGAGAGCGGAAGAAAATTCTGGAAGGCATAAAAACAAGCAGGAAAGCCCTGTTATTATTGTGTTAAATTTAACATATACATTAACACCAAATTTTACATAATGCAGTAGTTCAGTTTCATATGCAATTCAATTTTTGTATTCTTCATCTGTCACAACGTTCATATTTGTTAATGTTTTTTCAGGTACAAAATAAAAAAGGATTTTTTTTAGGCAAGTGAGCTCACCTCGGATTTTTGTTATAGAGTCCTTACACATTAGCCGCATATCTCCTTCCCTGGAGGCAGATAGGAAGCACAGTGACTAGGTTATTGGACACAGGAAGTCTTGATTTCAAATCCTGCCTCAGATATTTACTTATTTGTTTGACCCTGGATACATAATTTAATCTTTTCAGTCTTAGTCTCCTCATCAGTAAAACAGGGATAATCATGCCTCCTAGGGCTTTCATAATGATCAAATAAATGGACATGTATAGAGTGTTTTGTAAATCTTAATCCTTTATATAAATCTTGCTATTATTATTAAATCCTGTGAAATCCTCAGTTGTCAAAGAGCTACTTAATCAGACTTAAAATGTTATAGTTACTGAGAAAGGGCCATGGGCTGATGCATTTTTTAGCCATCAACAACATTTGCAAACACACAATAAGATGGTTACTGTATCAGTATCAACATCAGGCTATGAGCTGACCAGAATCCTCTCTGTCCCCTGCAGGATTCTGGTTACTTACAATTTTACTCTGTGTGTTTCCTTTCTATACCCAGTGATGGAGGCTGAATGGCTAGAGGAAGGGGAGTCTGCAGGGTGTTTTCTTTTTACATTATTCATCCTTTTTCTGTCTGCAGCATTCTCTCTTTTGGGAAACTTTTACAGAAATGGTTTTCCTGGGAGAAGCTGCCACAAGATGGCAGTGCCTCAGATCACAGAGGCTCTCTGACATATATATGACATATATATATATAATACAATTTAACAACTATTTATTAAGCACCTACTATATGCAAGACTTTGTGCTAGGTGGTAGGCAGATGAAAATAGATATAGTCACCACTCTGGTGCAGACCCTTGTCACCTCATGCTTGGACTATTATATAAGCCTTCTGGTGGGTCTTCCTGCTTCAAGTCTCTGCCCACTCCCAATCAATCCATCCTCCATTTAGTCGCCAAACTGATTTTCCTGAAACACAAGTCTGACCATGTCACCCCCCACACATACACACACACATACACTCAATAAACTCTAGTGGCTCCCTATCCCCTCCAGGTTCAAATACAAACTATTGTTTGTCATTTAAAGCACTTCATAACCTTAGCTCTCGCCTGCCTTTCCAGTCTTCCACATTACCCATTCCTGGAATGCTCGCCCTCTGCATCTCCTCCTACAGGCTTCTCTGGCCTCCTTTAAGTCCCAGTTAAAATTCTACCTTCTACAGGGAACCTTGCCCAAGACCTCTTAATTCTAACACCTTCTCTCTTTGAATTATTTCCCACTTATCCTATCTATATTTTGTACATGTTTGCTTGTATCTCTGCCATTAGATTACGAGTTCCTTGAGGGCAACAGCTATCTTTTGTCTCTTTTTTGTAGCCTCAGTGCCTGGCACATAGTAGGGCTTAATAAATAAAATTTCATTAACTGACTCATATGACAAGATATTTATCAATCTAACATAAGAATAAAAGAGCTGGCACATTGGAGTTGGTAAAGTAGTTTACATTCCTTAGTTCCTTTTGAGTTTCACAACAACTCTGTGAGGCAGGTGCTATTCTTATTATTATCCTTGTTTTTAGAATGATAAAACTGAGGCTGTGGAAAGTGACTGACCCAAGGTCACACAACTAGGAAGAAAGGTTCAGAGGTGGTCTGACCTGGGTCACTCTGACTCCAAATCCAATAACACACAAATCTACCTACAAGTACCCGATGCTTTTCTGATATGGGAGGAAATATGTACACTAATGATTATCATATAAGGAGAGTTACCTCAGAGCAAGGGAAAGATGCCAACAAAGTCCTATGAAAAATCTGAGGAGAGACAATTTTCATTTTAAGTAGGATGGGGGAAGGGATGGTCAGACAAGGTTCCTTGGAAGAGGCAGCACCTCGAAGAAAATGAGGGAATTCAATATATGAAAATGGGGAAAGTATGATGATTCAGACACCAAGGATGACTACCAGTTACTCTCTTCCTTCTAACCACTGAAAAAGTCTAAAATGTCTACATCTAACCGGTTTTCAGATTTTGTAGCTTCTGATGCCATCTCTCAAATTCCTTCCTTTCTCTCTGTTCCCACTTCTACAGATGGAGCTCAGGCACTCATTACCTTTCCCCTGGATTACTGAATTAGTTAAATCAAACTTTTAAAAAATGTTTAAAAATTGTTTTACATGTCATTGGGGAAAAATAAAATTATTAAAAAATTTTAAACTTTTTTTTTAAAAAATAGCTTCCTAATTGGTCTCTTGCCTCAAAGTCATCCAGCTAATATTGCCACATCCTCCTAATCCAGCGTCCCAACCTTTTTTGGTCCCTGTACTTCCTTGACTTTCAGTAAAACTTCCCATGCCTCCTATCCAATATAAAAGGAAATATGTTCTAAAGTTTACCCTGCAGATTGCCATAAACAATAAAATAAAGAGATCAATTTTTTTCATAAATAAACTATTTAGTACATAACATTTCCCAATCAACACTACTATTTCTGGACTATTTCAGTGGGTTAGTATAGTTATTTATCTAATAATTCATGTACCCCCTTGGCAAGCTTCTTATGTGCCCTGAAGATATGTGTACTATAGGCTTGGAATGCCCGCTGTAATTGATCACACACACTGATCTGATTAATCTCTGTTCAAAAACTCCCTTCAATGGATTAAGTGGTGTGTGTGTGTGTGTGTGTGTGTGTGTGTGTGTGTGTGTATGTGTAAGAAAGAGAGGAAGTAATCCTACTTTGACCTGTTTGCTACCTCTCCTTAAGCATCCAAAGAAGCTGCATTTGAAAGAAGAAATAACTATAGGGTAGATAACATAATGCCAGAAGTAGAAGATTCTTGATGACAAATTGGGTGATGAAATTAGGATAAGTGGGAAAAATGAGGGGAAAGGAAGATTTTCTTATTTCCTTTGCATCTCTAGTGATTTCTGTGTTTCAAAACCTTTTCATATTTGATGTAATTTGGGAAAGAATGGATGTTCTCAGGGCAACTGGAACCTGCCATATTTGCAAGACCTACATTTGTGTGACAGTTCTAACACTGATTAACTTTGAGACTTTAGGAAAGTTTCTTAATTTTTAGATTAAGGTAGGAAAAGCTGGCATTATTATTTTCCTGATTTTGAATGTAGTTATTTTATAAATGGGGAAACTGAGGCCTAGAGAGGTGAAATAATTTTCCATATGGCATACAGTTATATAATCAAGGAATGTATTCTCCAGGTACACAAGTCAGTCAAACCAAAGCATCGAGGAGCCTGATGGCAGAAACAGAAAGCTGTATGGTGGAGAATGGCTTATTTACCAGGACCTTGAACATGACCTCCCCTCAGACTTCATTATAAGCAGCCCAGGACCCCTTAACCAAGAGTGCTATGAGTAGCAGTGGACTACAGGCCACTAGCCCCGATTCCAGCCCTGCTCCTGACCCCATCCAGTGTAATAACCACAGGGGAGATGTGACCTGGCAATTGCCTCTGCTCTCACTAAAGTGCCCACCTCCTCAGCAGTCATGATGACTGAAGACCTGGAAAAAATTTTCTTATCACTACATGCCTTGTCTCTATGAAATGGTTCAATGTCAAAAATGAATATGGTTCTATCAATCAAAATGACAACAAAGATGCACTGGTTCATTGACCTTATTTGCTCTCTCCCTCCATCAAAATTGGATATATTTTTCCATCCTCCTCATTGGACCATGACACCTGCCCTGCCGAACCTGTCTCCAGAATATTCTCTCCTGGACTGATCGTGCTGAACGGTCCTCTGAATTGTTAGAATGTAAGCTTTTGGGGGTGGGGAGAGGCACTGGTTTTGCTTTTCTATTTGTAGCCTCTGTTCTTAGCACAGTGCTTTGTACATAAGTGTTTAATAAATACTTGTTCATATATTCACTCATTCAACTCTGACTTGAGGTATTTTCCAACAGAATATACTGCCTCCTTTTTCCCTTTTAAGTTCCCTGATGTGTTCATAAGGAATGGCATATAAATGAATGAATGAGCAGAATAAGCATTTATTAAATGTTGATTATATTCCAGGCATTATGTTAAGTTCTGGGAACAAAAATACAGAAAGCAAGATGGCTCCTATCCTCAGAAGTTTTCATTCAAATAGTAAGACAATATGCATGTGTAAGTGGTTACGATGGGCAGGTGTTTTGGACTGTGAAATCAAAGGGATAGAGAATTGAGCTACAGGATGATTGAATGACCTGTCTTTTCCAGGAAAGGTAGTGTGGAGTTGATTGTTGTTCCCAGAACTGCAAGTGGAAAGTGGGGAGTGTGGTGGGGGGGGTGGGGATGGGGAGTCAGTACGTAGCTGGTGCTTAATTCGTTCTATGCTTTTTATAGAATAGAGAAGAAAGAGTCATGGATTTACAAATCAGTTTAAAAAAATTCAGCTCCAAATTCTCTCCCTACTACTATTACTCCCACCTGTGGAGAAGGCAAGAGAAATACCCATTATACAGAAGAAGTCATAAAATATGCAACAATTCAGTTTTGAGAGAGATCAAGGTAGAGTAGAAAGGATGTAGACTTGGATCAGGGTCAGACATAGGTCTGAATCTTAAATCTTCTACCTACTAACTTTTAGACCCTGGGAGTCACTTAAATTTTCTGAAACTTGATTTTCTAAGCTATAAAATTAGGATAATCGTGCTTATACTGATACCTCAAAGGGTTGTAATAAGGAAAATGCTTTGTAAGTCTGTTTTAAGGGTCATCAAAATAGGAGTTATTAGTTGGGGAAATATCAAAATCAAACATGCCCACAGTCATGTACTGAAAGGATATGAGAAAGGGGGTTGCACTGGAGAGGTCAAAGCCAGCCCAGGAGAGAATGTGGGATTTGAACCGGAGGTCAAAGAGTCAAAAATCCAGTCCAAGTCGTATCTGGAAAAGAATATTCTCTCTGTACTATCTGTCAAGAAGTTGTCCTCTGCCTCAAGACTGCTAATGAAGAGGACCTTTCAGGCGTCTTTTGAGTGGGATTGCCTTCATTGCTTTCACCCACATTAAGCCTAGATTTGCTTCTTTTTCTCTTAGTTCTACCTTCTGTGACTAAGCAGAAACACGCCAATTTCTCTTCCACGCAGCAGTTCGGTGGCTCAGTGGCTAGAGCAATGGGCTTGGAGTCGAGACAACCTGGGTGTAAATGTGGTCTTAAACACTTACTAGCTGTGTGACCCTGGGTAAGTTAGTCATGTCTGTCTGCTTCCGTGTTCTCATCTGTAAAATGAGGATAGATACTAATAGCACCTGCTGCCCAGGACTGATGGGAAGATCAAATGAAATAATATTTGTAAAGCACTTAGCGCGGTGCCCCCAACACAAACTAGGTGCTTAAGAAATGCTTGTTTCCTCCCTTCCTTACATGTGATAAACCTTCAAATGCTTGTTTATTCCCAGGTCTTCTCTTCTCCAGGCTAAGTATCTCCTGTTCTTTCAACAAGTCTACAGATGGGACTAACTAGAAGTCCTGTATCATCATGTTGTCCTGGACACTCTCCTATTTCTCTGTGGGTCTATTACTTCTTCTAAAGTCTTGGGTGTTATAACTTTCTCAATTTTACCTAAGATTTTATTAGTCTTCATGGCTAAAATATCACCCCCTTGACTTATATTGAGCATGAAGTTCGCTAAAAACCTCATATTTTTTTTTTAGACAAATCGCTCTCTAGCCATACCCCCCTTCCTTGTATGTGTGTGGTTGATAGGGACAGGCAGTGAGGATGAGAGAAGTGGGATCTACATGGAGAGAACCGCATGATCTGAATACACATGACACATGGAAAAGGGCATTGTGCGCTGGAGTAAAAATGTGTGGGTGAGTCCTGGAAGATAAGGCGAGAAAAGCTGGATGGAGGGAGATGATAGAAAAGTTGCATTTTAATACTTTGCAGAATTGATTTCATAAGCATACATACTTGTTCTACTGAAAAGAGACCACAAGGCCCTCTTGAAGAGATGTTAATGAGCCTCAAATCTATCCTGCTACAACTCACGTCTTGATGAGCCTCTTTAACCTTAGCTAGACTGGTTTTTGGATTTTTTTACAACCTTTCTAGCTTGTTAGGTCCTGCTAGAACTTGTATTTCCTGAGATACAGACTTCTGGAAAGAGGAATGGTTGAGACCCAATATTTTACCTGATTCTGGGTCTGTGATAGGAAAAATAGAAAAAGAAGATCCTTTCCTCACTTTCTCCATGAACTAAGGAACTTCTACTTAAATGGTAGTGGAAGTAGTAGTAGGTAGAAGTAGTCATGGTGGTGGTAGTACTAGTAGGAATATCTAATATTTACATAGCACTTTAAGGTTTACAAAGCAGTTTACATGTCTCAATTTCTCAAATCATTACAATATTCCTGTGCTGTGGGTGCTATTATCTCATTTTGCAGATGAGAAAACTGAGACTGAAAAATTGAATGACTTACTTAGGGTCAGCTAGTAAGTGATTCAAGTATGTAAGATAAAACTAAATCATTCAAACAAGGCAGATTTAAATCCAGCTCTTCCTGATTCCCACGTTCACGGCTCTCTTCACCGCTGCCAAAAAAGACAAGACTCACAAGGGGGAAGAAGTCTCACTTGTCTTTGCATCTTCTATGGTGCCTTGAAGAAGGTAGGTAATCAACAAATGTTAGAAAGAAAAACATATCCCTGGCGTGAATGTGTCTTGGTTGAAGGATCCCAGGTCTAAAGGCTGAAATCTTTGAATTCCAGGGAGAGGAGCTTTTCTTCCCTCTAGTCATGGTATTTGGATTGCACGTGGATATTTTTGGAAACCATTCATTAGAAAGGAGAAGAAAAAAATGACCCAGCTGAGCCCTGAGGCCAGTCACGATTAATACAAGAGTGCCTATGGTCTCTTCCCCTAGCAGCTGGTGACTAACACATTAATGACAGCCCAGGGTGTGTAGGGTTCACCATAGAGAAGTTCACAGGCTTCATACTGTCTGAATCAGCCCTAGGTGCTGGTGGATGCTTAAACCCTGAATCAAACCACCCACTGGAGAAGAGAAGTCTTTATAGGATATTGGTCTTTTGAACTTTAAGTCACAGATGAACAAACAGAATACTGGCATTCCAATTTCAGCAAAACATTTGAAATTTCTCATGCTGCCCTTAAAATAATAATATAACAATCATAAATAAATAATAATAACAAATACAACAATAATAATATAATAAAATAATAATTTATTAAAACTTGTATAAATTAGCCAAATTCACTAAACTTTACTAAACTTAGTAATTTTACTAAAAGTAATATGATTAATATTAACTAAAATTAAATTATAAGATGCTTTAAGGTTGGCAAAATGATTAATGTACATGATCTCATTCAAATCTCACAACAACCCTGTGGGATAAGTCATTTTACTGACTACAAAAATCTGAGGTTGTGAGAAGTTTTGGTGGGAATGACATGTTTTAGGTAAGCTGAGCTGATCCTTTAAGGGGGCAGGGATGCCATTTTGTTTCCTTGCTCCCCTATAATATAAAAGGCTAGACCAGTAGGAACTGAAGTCACTTGCTTCACTTTGCCTCTCATTCAAATTTGCTGAAGTTGATTTTAACTGTGTTTTATGTACCACAAGTGCTGATTACATTCTAAACTTTGGATTTGTTTGAGGCTTGGCCTATAAAAGAAGCCAAGTGACTTGTCCGTGGTCATACAGCTAGTTAATATATGACAGGATTTGTATAATAATAATAGCTGAAATTTATATAGTACATACTATGTGCCAGACACTGTGTTAAGTGTTTTATTTACAATAATTATCTCATTTGATCCTCATGACAACCATGGGAGGTAGGTACTGTATTATGCCCATTTTACAGATGAGAAAATGAAGGCAAATGGAGGTTAAGTGACTTGCCTGGGGTCACACAGTTGGTAAGTATGTGAAGCTAGAGTTGAACACAGTCTTTCCTTATTCCAAGTCCACATATCATACTGCCTTCTTAATAAGAGGTAGAGATACAGACTAGGTGATGCTGGAATTAGGTTGGCTCAGTTCCTGTCTCTGATGTATAGTGGCTAAGGGACCCTGGGCAAGAACTTAACCTCTCAGTGCTTAGGGCCACTCTCTCTAAGGCTACTGAGTTATGTTCTTTGGCAGAAGGCACGTCCATACCAAAAATTTCCTAGATCACTAAAATTATAGGCCCTAAGCCCTTCAGAAACTACTGCTAATAAAAGTGATGTCTTTTGATTCATGTGTAAATTGGATTTAGGTGAGGCAGAGTTGCATGAACAGAGTTGCGGAGTCTGGCTCTCCCCTCCAGAGTCATCCTAGTCTGGTGGCAGGACAGAATGACGACAACTGTGATGGCTCAAGACGCAGTGGGCGACCTTGGCGGTTGACTGTAGTGCCAATGCAATTTTTACAGCACCCACAATCACAATAGAGATCATGACTATAACCATCACATGATGTTCGATTACAGAATATGCCAGACTCTCCAGACAAAGGATAAAGCTGAAGGATTTATTTAGACATCAGAAAACCAAATCCCAAAACCAGTAAGCTGAAGTACCAATGATATTCAGAGGTCATAATAATGCTGAGCCACAGCATCCTTCGGCCTTCCCACAAACCAATAGGTGATCAGTATTTACACACAAAATTCTCTATCTCTTTGCCTAAGCTCTTCCTCTGTTTCCAACTGTTTGCAATTGTCCCAGCTGTCTCCAACCGTCATCCTCACTCTACCAGCTTCTCTGTGGGCTCTGCTTCTCCTCAGCGAACTCCTGCCACTACAGGCTCCATGTAACTAATTCAGCCTATCAGGGGGCAGAGTTTATCTTCACAGCAGGGGAGGTCTTCAAACTCCCCCCTAGGCCTATTAAGGGGCAGGGAAGATCTTCAAATTCCCATTCCCATTACATTGACCAAGCTCTAGGTGCTCCACAATGCCCGCTTCAGCTGCCTTCGTGGCCATTGGAACAGATTGTTCTCATCCCCCATTCCACCAGTGGAAAGCACTTCGCATGCTTGAGGTCGACACCCTGCTAAGTCACCAATGAGTTTGAGACCTCGCAGTTACCCTCAACCTGGTTTAACCCGTCTGCTGAGTGTGACCACTGTACATGCTACAGCTTCGTGGAGCCGCAGGTGAGAGTGAGGTGGAACAGGTGGCCAGCTAAGGTGGAAAGCAGCCCTGAACAGGGCTCAGCAGTCCTTAGACCAGAACTTCCCTGAACACACTCCACAGCCCACTAATAAAAGTAATCTTCCTAGGACAGCAGTTTGATCATGTCATAGGAATGTTCAGAAATATCAAAACTCCCAACTCCTTACTCTAACCTTGAAGACCCTACACTATTTGTCCCAAACTGTTTCTTCAACTGTTTCTCTTATCGCATTTTTAGATAAACTGTCCACTCTAGTTGGACTGTTCTCCTTAAGACACACTCCTCCCCCGGACCACATTTATATTCCCATCCTTACACTTTAACATAAATCAGCCTACCTCCTCCCTTAAACCTCCTCTGACCACACTAACCCACAGGAATCTCTTTCTTTGCAGAACTTTATAATAATAATAGCTGACTTATACAAAGCATTTTAAGGTCTGCAAAGCAATTTGCCTATATTATCTAGTTTAATATTCACAAGATGTAAGGAAGATGATATTTTTATTCCTATTTTACAGATGAGGAAACCAAAACAGATAGCAGTTAAGTGACCTGGTATCATATATTTAGAACTGAAAGGAACTTTAGAGGCCAGGCAGTTCAAGGCCCTCATCTTCCAGATAATTAAGTTGAGGGATAGATAGGTTAATGGACTTACACAGGACTCTTTATCATTTCTGTACAATAGATAGGGAAATTGAGATATAGACTAAGGTGAAGTGAGTTGTTCATGGTCATGCAGATTGTGAATGGCAGAGGCAGGATTTGAACTCAGATCTTCCTCACTCCAAGGCCAGTGCTTTATCTACTATACCACATAGCTCATTTATGATCAATCATATATTTCTTTGTATTAATAGTTGTCTTTTAATATATAAATGGGGGAACTGGATCTATTAATACTGATTGACTTCAATCCAACCACATTTATCCATAATGGAGGAAGCAAAGAAATTTATTTACATTCACTAAAGCCCCAGGTTAGCAGAATACAATGACTCTTATGCCCAGATGTAAAGATTGAACCAGAGGGCTAAGATTTTGGAAGGGATGACCCAAGTAACCAGGGGATGTCACTGGGTAGTATGTCTGGGCAGGGATGGATTGCTCCTGAGCTGTTGCAGGTGGAAACCAGAACCTGGAGCAGTATGGTACTGTGGGAATTCAGGTTCCTACTGCAAAGTAATACACACCCATTGATATCCAGCTCCAGAGAATGAAAGGGACAGGTGCCTAAAAGGTAGGCTGAATGTGCACCAGCTCGCAGTCCAGAGTAACTAGAGAGATCTCCAATGTTCCAAAATCACAACTTCAACCACAGAAACTGTGGGTTATCATGAATATACCTTTGTCCCCTGGACTTTTCAATACTTAATCAATGAGAAATGAAGGGATAAATGGCATGCTTATTAAATTTCTTGGTGGTGGTCAAAAGAAAAAGATGAAAAAAAAAACAAACCTTGGAAATTAGGGGGATGCCTATCAATTGAGGAACAGCCAAATAAATTCTGGTATATAAATGTGATAAAAATCGTGCTGGAAGAAATGAGGAAATATATGGTTTCAAAAAGACATGGAAAGACTTATATGAGCTGGATCAGGGTGAAGTAAACAGAGCCAGAACAATTTATAAATCAACAAACATTTACTAAGTGCCTACTACATTCCAGGCTATGGAATAGCTCTGGGGATACAAAAAGAGGCAAATCACAGGATCTGCCATCAAAGAGCTTATAGTCTAATGGGAGAGACCACATTTAACACATATAGAAAGTAAGCAGTATAGGGGATAAATAGGAAGGGGTTGGGAAAGGTTCCAGTAAAAGAAGGGATTTTGGCTAGAGTTTAGAAGGATGGGATACACACACACACACACATACATACGCATATACATTTTATATATTATTTATAATCACATATACACATATACATATGTATGTATGTATCTCCATCGAGGGAATTTGTTTTGCTTAACTATGTATATTTGTTATAAGACATTTCTTTTTCCGGCAACTAGGTGGCGCAGTGAATAGAGCACTAGCCCTGGGGTCAGGAGAATGTCAGTTCAAATCTGGCCTCAGACATTTAACACTTACTAACCGTGTGAACCTTGGGCAAGTCACTTAACCCTAATTGCCCTGCCTTCCCCCCTCCAAAAAGCAAAAACAAACAAGAAATTTCTTTTTTTTCCCCTAAAGGGGATGCAGATAATATAGGTTTCTGTTGATTTTTTTAAATAGAGAAGTGGGGAAGTGCTACCATGTGAAATGTGACATGCACTTTTAGATAAGGTCACTATTATTAATTTGACTTAACTATTTTATTTTGTTAGAAGACACCTCTCATGAAGTGGGAATAATCTGTCAGTGTCTGTAATGCAAAAACAAAACACATCTACAAAACTTAAAAAAAATATCTTGAGATTTTAGTGGACTGCAAGGTCAAAATGAGTCCTCAGTGTGACCTGCCAGGCAAAACACACAAGGAGCTAATGTTTCTTTTCCTAAGCTTCATTAAGGGAGACACAGAGGTGGTTAGATTCTGCTGTTCATTTATTTTCCTACATGCACTACTTTGGCATTCTGTCTGAATGAAAAACCTTGTTCTTTTATTTATGGCTCTAATATGCTCTGTGAGTAGATGGGGTTGTAATAATGGTGGATCAAGTCGTGGTTTGGACAATTAATTGCCCCAAACATGCCACAGTGAACTTGAGAAAGGAGCAAGGGGATTTCCAGAGTCAGGGTTTTTAGGGGGACTCTGATCTCATATGTGTGTATGCCTTATTACCCTACCAGAAAGTAAGCTCGTAAGGTCAGAGATCTGGACTTTTTATGTCCCCCTTATTGCCTAGCACATTACTTCCTGAGCAGGTGCTCGGGGAACATTGGTTGGTTGGATGGCTGCCAAACTATCTCCTTTCTTGCAGAAAACCTGAGCAGGGAAG
Organism: Petaurus breviceps papuanus; assembly: GCF_028583685.1. Classification (NCBI taxonomy): domain Eukaryota; kingdom Metazoa; phylum Chordata; class Mammalia; order Diprotodontia; family Petauridae; genus Petaurus; species Petaurus breviceps. The sequence goes on from NW_027186372.1 coordinate 10,435,211, forward strand.
TGGCTCATTTCTTTCGAGCCAGCAGTTCAGCAGGGGGCGATAAACTGTAGTCATTAAGAGGCTGTTGATGGGTCTCAATAAGAATAATAAAGCATAAATCAAAGAATCAATTGTTCCTTGCTGTCTTGGGAAGGTTTTGAAAGTCACTTTTTCCTTTATTATTCCATTTATTGGACAATGTAAAGAAATTTCAAAATTCATGTGAAAAATCCAATCCAAATCTTTTAAGTACTTGAGTATTTACTTGATTGGTTGAATGTATATTTTCCCATTATAATTTAATTTCCTACCTTTCAAACAGGAGTGTTTCATTCCCAGAAATATGGGTCATTATTTGCACTTAGAGATTTCTTATTAATTTTGACCTGACCTCTGTGCTCAATACTCGGTGTGCTGTAGCTACTCTTGTCTCCTTTTCACAGGACCTATTAAAATGCCCTTATTTTAATTGGTCCCAAACAGGAGAAGAGCTAAAAAAATATTGCCCTTCAAATCCCATTTAAGGTTGTAATAAAAGAAGACACATCTGTTCTGTGCAACCTTATCCCAAATCAGGAATAGCTCAAAGGTAGTGAATCCAAGGTCACCACATATGGTGACTGAACTTGCGTGTTTGCCTCTCCGAGGCTGTTCACCTTCAAGTTCCTTGATGAATAAATCAGTGAATAGAATAGAGGGTGCTGCTAGATCTGGATTCAATTCCTGTTGCTGACACCTAATGTCTGTGTGACCCTGGGCAAGTCATTCAACCGTTCTGAGGCTCAGTTTCCTCATCTCTAAAACAGACAATACAATAACATCTACCTCATAGGATTTTTGTGAGGAAGGATCAAATGAGATAATGTATACAAAGCACTTTATAAGCCCTAAGGCATTGTATAAGTGTGAGCTATTATTATTAGAGCATAAAATGTGATGATGGAGTCATTTTAGAATGATAAGGTCATAGGCTTTTGGAACTAGAATGTACATTAGAGATCAAGTCTACATGTAGTTCCTGGAGTGGGAGGCTATACCTTAAAGGTTTCTCTGATTAGCAGCTTCCCTGAAGTGAGGTCAGTGATTAGGACTGAGGAGGAAGCAGAGGAGGGAGCAGAGAAGGAAGATGAGAATGAATCAGGCTGGGAGGACATAGGCGTCCAGGATTGTAAATAATCAAGGATGAGACTCAGTTTTATTTTCTGTCACTTCTTATTGTAGTCAGTGTAAAGCCAGTGCCCACGATGAGCTGTGTGGAATTCATAAAAATGGTTACATTTGAGACTACAACTTTAAAAGCCCCGAGATTTTAACTGTGGAAACCTTCCACTCCCTGATCATTATACCACTTCACCACAGCCAATAAATTGGATAAATTTTCCTCTGATAAAATTTAACCACGTGTTTATGAGAACTCAGGAATTTGTGCTGGCATCCTTGATTTCACGACTTGATATCTCCTGGGAGGAATGATGTTTATAGACAAGACACACTCTTTTTCCATCCCAGAGATCAATATGTATTAGGTCATTCATATACTTTGTTTGTTTTTTCAGCTGAGAACTTCATAAAATTTGTGACTGTAGAGATTGCTAAAGGAAGAGGAATTAAAGGGAAATTACCTTTTCCCCCCTCAATTACCCCCATATTTTATTTCTTCCTCCAAAGAAATTGAGTTTCCTTAGGATACATCAATGGAATTTGAACCCATTTGGAAATTCTTCCTCTTTCTGGAGAGCTTGCTTTTAGCCTCCCACCTCTCCCTCACCCAACACCATGGGTCTCCTTTGCTTCCCAATTCATACAAGTCTAGGTAATGTAGGAAAGAAAGAAAAAGACATGAAAAAATGAAAGGGAAGATAGGAAGGAAGGAGGGAGAAAGAAGAGAAGAACAAGAAGAAGAAAAAGAAGGAAAAGAAGGATGGGGGGAAGAGATTGGGAAGAAGGAAAAAAGAAAAAAAAGTTGTTAATTAAGATGCCAAATTCTGTGCTAAGCTCTAAGGATACAGATAGAGTAATCAAGACAGTCTCTACCTTCTAGGAGCTTATATTCTAAAAGAAGGAGCCACACTTATAGGGAAATGGTGGTTAGTGAGAGGCATTTTGGTGTGGGTAGTGACAGGGATGGCAAGTAGCATCATTGGGCAAATTATTCACTCATTCTTTCCATAGGAACAGTAGTATTGATTTGATTACTGTTCCAGAACCAAATTTAGAAAGCAGAGTGAAGTAGAACACAAGGAAAGCACTCCCATTTTGGCATGGAATGAAAAAATTCAGAGGTCAATGAGATGGAAAAGACATCTTTGGTACTCAGTGGCAATTTTCTAATAATCACAAGTGGACACAGAATGATTCAACTATTAACCTTGAAAGTCCCAGAGAGTTTACTCAAATGAGATATCACTCAGAACAGATATTTATAATTTTCTCTTCCAATAAATAATCCCATCAAACAGGAATTCCACCATCTAATAATCTCAACTATTAATAAGACCAATGATCCTATACCATCTGATATACTTCTCCCATCTAACAAATTCCTTTACCATTCAATAATCTTTCTTCATCAAATAATATACTTCCATCTAGTAGCTTCCCTCCATCTAATGGTTTTCTGTATCAATTGGTCCATCTAATAACCACGTTTGTTCTTACTCATCAACGATGGATAGCAAATCATAGTATAATTAAGGGCTGTAGGTTAATGTGTTATGATTCTCTATAGTTTTGGAGAAGATTATGAAAATACCATTTAACTCACTCTTGGTAATATGACATTCTTAAAACCCTATTAGATTGAAATATTGGAAGTACAACTTTTTTAATGGCCAAGTGGAGCAGTGAGATCAGGATATTCAGAAACTATGTAAATAAGCTACATTTCTATTCATTCCCCTGATGTTGGTAGTTGATGTAGTAAGGAAGCAATTTATGCTGCTAGCTGATAGTACCCATCAGGAAATTTATTTCTTAATCCTCAGTGGTGGCATATCATTTATCCTCTCCAAACAGTACAACAAAAGTAACCTAATTTATTTTATTAGCTATAATGACTGGTTTAATATTTGATTCACTATTTTGATGGATCTTTGGTCTCATCAATTTGAATCTGATATAGAACAGAATTCATCTTTTCCTTTAAGACCTGTTTAATTCTTGTCCATTTTTTTCACTATAATTGCTCCATAGAATTTCTATTCTTTCCTCCAATTCTTTTAATATTTTGATGGTTAGTGTAATGTTATTATTTTCTGTCACTTATTATGAGAAGTACATCTTCTTTTCCTACTTAAATTTTCCTGCTGTATGTACATCAAGACCAATATCATTAATGAGTATCGATGTGAAGTTATTGGATGAACTTTTAGTCAAGATGATTCATTATTAATAGGCTAGATTTATACCTAGAATTTAGTTCAACATTAAAAAAGCTATAAGGATAATAAACCAAAGCAACAACAACACAATAAAAACCGCTTGACAGTAAAAATAGATACCGAAAATGTCTTTGACAGGATATAGGACTAATTTATGTTGCAAACATTAAAAGAATAGGAATAAATGAACCTTTCCTTAATATGATGAATAGTGTGCTTCTAAACCAAGAGCAAGCATTTATTTGTAATGGATAAATGATAGAAGTCTTTCCAATAAGCTCAGGGTAAAGCAAAGGTGTCTATTGTCTCGGCTACTATTTGATGTACTTATAGAAATGTTAGTTATAGGAAACAGAAGTTTAGGAAATAAGCAGAGGGAAAAGGAAGCAGCAAAATTACCACCATGTGGAAATGACAAGATAATTTTCTTAGAGAATCCCAGAGAATCAACAAAAAGTTAATTGAAATAATTGATAACTTCAGTAGATTAACTTGGCATAAAACAGATACACATAATCATTTCTATACATTGCTAACAAACTTGGCAGGAGATAGAAAGCAAAGTTCTTTTAGAAATAACTACAAAAGGTATAAACTATCTGGGAATCAACCTACTAAGATGCCTTTAAGATATTTTCATCATCATTGTAGCATTTTTATTTCACTTTAAGTGTATGAAATATTTACAAACTCTTCTATAAATATTATCTCATTTTATTCTCACCACAACTCTGGGAGACACATGCTTTTCTCATCCCCTTTTTACAGCTAAAGAAACTGGTTAAGAAAGGGTTAAGTGACTTGCTCAGGGTCATACAGATTAAAAGGCTCTGAAGCTAGATTCAAACTCATGTCTTATGTCATTTCAAGTCTAACATTCTATCCACTGTACCACCTAGTTCCTTTGTATGAATATAATCTCAAAACACCATATAAGCAAATAAAGGAAAATGGTACCTTAATACACTATTTATGGAGTCATGGATTGATCTAATCTTTCTGAAAAAAAAAAAACATTTTGGAATTATGTGGGGGAAAAAGTGACTAAAACCTCAATGCCTTTTGACCCAGAGATTCACTGGCATATGCTAAACACTTCAGGGTGGTCAAAGACACTAATAAAGTTCTACACATACCAAAATATTCATAGTAGTACATTTTAGGGTAGTAAAAAACTAGAAATAAAGTAAATAAACATCAACTGGAGATTGGTTAAACAAATTGTAGCACATAAATATGATAAAATATTATTGAACTATAAGAAACAATGAATATGAAAAATTCAGATTAGCATAGGAAGAACTGATGGAGAGTAAAGTAAGTGGAGTTAGAAAATCAATATGCACAGTAATGAGGACAATGCAAATGGGAAGAATAAAATGAAAATCCATGTAATGATAATAACCAAGCTTAGCCCTGAAGAAGAGTTGAGAGAATGCACCTACCTCTCTTCGTTGCAGAGGTAGGGGAGCAATAGCAAACACTGCATATGTTCATAGAGACGGTTAGAATATTTACTGGTTTTGTTGAACTATCTTTAAAAAAAGTTTCTTTTTAATCTTTGCTCTAAGCCATAGCCTGGTGGATAGAGAAGGGGGGAAAGCTATATTCAGAAATGTATGTGCTATAAAAACAAAAAGCATCAATAAAAAAGATATGGAGGAAGGCATATAATAGCAAATAATTCCATTGTTAATGTATGGACTGTGCTAATATAATAAAAAAAAATGACAATACTACTACTTATGCTAATTTTCAGTTTTAGTGCCATACCAATCAAACTCCTGAGGGGTTACTATATAGAACTAGACACAATATTAAATTTCACTTTGAGGAACAAAAGGATAATAATTTTGAGGAAAACAATAAAATACGTAAGAATGAAGGGGACATAGTTCTACCAAATAAAAGAACTAATGATAAAAAATCATTTGGCAGTGTTAACAAAAAATAGAAAAGTGGATCAGAAGAACAAACTAAGCAAGCAAGACCTTGAACAATAAACCATAGTAACCTAGTGCTTAATAATTCCAAAGACCCCAATTATGTACTAAGGTTCTCTCCTCAAAGAAACTTCGGAAAGCCCAAGAAAGCAATTTGGGGGAAAAGGGAAAATTACATCAACAGATGTTTGATTTATGTCTTTGAATTCCCAGTGGCTGTCACTTAGTAGGCACTTTAGTAAATTATTATTGTTTGATTGTTTTAGTGATATATCACATTACAGGACATAAAAGCAAAAAGATCACATCTTAAATTAGAAGTAAATATGTTGCACAACTATGGTTGGTGTGGGAAGGGGATTCTTAATAAAATAGAGCATAGAGACCATCATAGAAAGCAAAACGAATAATTCTATTACATAAAATTGAAAAAAAGTAAACATGAACATAATGCAGCTAGTCACATAAGAGAATAAAATGGGAAAGAATCTTTACAGCAAACATATCTAATAAAGGTCTCATGGTCAAGATATATAGAAAAATGATACAAATATATAAGAACAAGAACCATTGATTGAATAAGAAAACAACTGATATGTGGTCAAATAAGAATGGGGTATGTAGGTAGTTCAGTGGATAGAGAGCTGGAAATGAAGTCAGGAAGATTTATCTTCCTGAGAGCAAATCTGGCTTCAGACACTTACTAGCTGTGTGACCCTGGGCAAGTCACTTAACCCTATTTGCATCAATTTCCTTGTCTGTAAAGTGAGCTGGAGAAGGAAATGGCAAACCGCTCCAGTATCTGTCAAAACCCGCAAAGAGGTCATGAAGACATGACTGAAATAATGGCAACAACAAATACGAATAGGCAATTTTCAAAAGAAGATATGTAGATTATCAACAAATATACTGAATGTTCAAAATTACTAATAATAAGAGAAAGGCAAGTTAAAACAATTCTCGGTTTTTACTTCAATTCTATCATGATGATTGACAAAAATGACCAAAAAAGGCAATGGTAAATAAAAGAGGAACCTGCAGAAGGTGTGCACACGGACTCAGTAGAACTGTGGTTTGGTTAAACCATTCTGGAAGTCAATTTATTTTAATATTTAAGTAGTCACTACATTATATCTGCCCTCTGCCTCAGCAGTGCCACAGTTAAATGGATGTCAAGGAAGTTAAAGAGGAGAAAGTCCTATATGTACATTTTCTAAAAGTTTAAATAAAAGCTGTTTTATGGATGCCTTTGTGTTTACATCTCAAACATTTTAGTTCCCCTTCCTTATTGAATTCCCCCTTGTGAAAAAGAAAAACAAGCCAAAAGCATCTGAGTTAATATTTACACGACAATTAATATATTATTCTCTCTTAGTAGGCCCTCAACTCTTTGCTGTAAAGGAGGCAGGTTTCTTCTGCTCTCCAAGATCTTCGTTGATTTTCCAAGTACTCAGAGTTTTATTTCTTCCCAGTGAGGATTTAATTGACATTGTATTCCTTAGGTATATTAATTTCTTGGTTCTTATTCTTTTCTCTTTCAGTTCATACAAATCTTGCTGGTTTTCTGAATTCCTTGCATTTATTGTTTCTTACTTCTCAATAAGGCTGTTTTGTTCATATACCACAGGTTTTCCAACTTTCTCCAGTTAATAGGTACCCACTTTGTTTGCATTTCTATAGTAGTACTGTGGGTTGTTACAAATACTGAAGTATTCAGAAGTTCGCTTCCTGCCTTTGACTTCTTTGGAGTCATATGCTCCCCAGAAGGACGAATAGGTCATAGGTATGGATAGTTTTGTTATTTTAATTGGATAATTTCACTTTGAAATCCAGAACAATTGAATTGTTCAATCAATCATCATTACTAATCATTGTTAGATCTGTTTTCTCACAGCTTCTACAGTACTGAATGCTCCCATCTTTTGTCATCTTTGCTGGTTTGTCTGGTGTTAGAAAAAACATCAGCATTATTTTAATATGGCTTTTTTAATAATTGTCATTTGGAGCATTTTTCTCATGTGAATATTTATGGTTTCAGTACTTCTTTGGAAAACTATTTATATCCTTTGACCATCAATCTATAAAGGAATGGTAAATTGATGTTATATATTTCTGTAAGTTCTTTGTATGTTTTGGATTTTAGAATTTTTTCAGTGATATGCGATGCAAACATTTTTCCTATTCTACTTTCTTCTTAAATTCTGTTTTCAATGATTTTGTCTGTGCAAAAGCTTTTTAGTTTTATGAATTCAAAAGTATGAATAGGTCTCTATTTATAGGGAAATGGCAAGGGGAAAAAAAGAGAATGAGATTTTGTTGATTTGACAAAACAGGGAACAGTCATAACCAAGGTGAACCAAATGGAGCTTTGTCTCTGGGTGCCAAATTGAGAGTACTGAAAGCACTTTCAGTCCTTAAAGAACAGAGAAAAAAACCAAAACTTAGTACCACATGAGTAAGCAGAAATAGTAAAGCCAGGAAACTTCCAACTGACCCCTTCTCCCCAGTAGGATCCTCTTAGGTCTGAGAGTTGGGACTCTGGGAATGGAATCCTGCCTTCCTCCCCGACAGTGCCATTCCTGCTGGATTGTAGTTTTAAAAGTTGATTTGAAAGAATATTCTGTGCCCCTTTCCTCTGGTGTAATTCATGCTTCCCAGGGTGTAACATATTGCTAGGTTTAGTTCTGGTGGGGAGTTGTTTGTCTGGTCAGAGAAAGATGCTGAAACCCCAAGTTAGGCAGAAAAAAACTACCAAAAGCAAAGAATAGAACTCCAGATAATCAAGTGTTATATCAGAAAATGAATGGCAAATACTTCCAGCTTTTCTCTCAATATTTCCTTATTGACCCCTCCTATAAATAGTCAGGAGAAGCCATTGTTGATGAAGGAACTCGGACCAAGGACCAAATCCTTGTATATTCCATATTAGCTTTCTGCCTCCCATCTTTTATCTATCCACTGACAGAGTATAGCATAGTATATAAAGCTAGCCTCACAACCAGGAAGAAGTAAGGTCGGATCCCACCTCTGACACATGCTGTCTTTATGAACATGGATAAGTCACTTAATCTTCCACTGCTCTGGAAAACTCTCTAAGACTATTAGGTTACAGAGATGATGCCTAGCTGCACTGGTAGAAAGAGGGTCTTTAACTAGGAGTTGCCTCTAACAATTACAAATGCAGTCTCCATCCTTCATACTCTATTTCTGCTTGGCTGTTGTTTGGGATTTGCTTAGCTTAATTGTCTCTTCTTGGGGACTTTTAATTGCATCTCCCTTATAGAGCAGAGGTCCATATCTTTTTTATGTCCATTAGACTGTAAACTCCTTGAGGGCAGGGATTGTCATTTGTCTCCTTTTGTATACCCAGTGCTTCTCAAAGTGCTTGGCACATAGAAGGCATTAAATAAATGTTTATTGATTAATGGGCCCCTCTGAAAATCTGGTGAAACTTAAAGGCCCCTTCTCAGAAGGATGTTTTTTAATAATTAAAAGAAGCACTAAAATTTAGTTAAAGATTAGTGAAAATTAAGTTACAATTCTTTTTCCCATCCAAGTTTATAGATCCCCTGTAATCTATCCATGGAGCTGTTGGGTATCCCAGGTGAAGGATATCTATTGTAGATCATGAATAAGTCCATTGGCATCTTATTGAAAGGCAAAAGAAATCTCCTTATTAAGTCTCAGTATCTAGGGCTGCCATCCTGCTAAATAAATTGGTTTGGAGACAGCCCTTGATAACTTCTGAAAGATGGGCTCCATTCTATCTTCAATATGTATTAAGTGCCTTGATCTTTGGAGAAGATGGGCTTTTCTTAGGGGAGTCAACCCTTTTCACTGAAAAGGAGTTTTCCTAGAAAATTCAGAGACTTTTTCAACTTTTCTATTTCAAGAGAAATCTTGAGAATACAATGGGTTTTGTATGTTGGAGGATGGGAAGCAGGCATCCTCTTGCCCCACCACCAGACTCTAATCATTATGACCTTTTAACAGAAACATATGGCAAAACGGCATGTATTTTCATGTTTCCAGGAAGATTCAGAGGGTATCTCTAGCCTCAGGAGTTGCATTGCTTGTTTAAGACCCCAGGAATCTGGCCTTCCAGTTAGATGAAATGATTTATCACACACTAAATTGGTGACAGGGCTTGATAAAGTTCTTGTTTCTTCACTCATGCTACTGAACCATTCAGTTAAATTCATTACAATTCATCAAGCATTCACTAAGGGCCTACTAGGTACCAGGTACTGAGCTGGATAATGGGGATACAAAAACAAAAGCGATCTAGTCCCTCCCTTCAGGGAGTTTCCATTCTATTGGGAGGAAACAATATATGTATAGAAAATTAAATAAAAATATATACAAAGCAATGGAGGTGGGAAGGTACAATTCTAATGTGAAGGGAAGCTATTTGCTTCTGAATTTGTCCAAGGCCTAGAATAATAAGAATAATAATAAAGTTATCAGCAAATGCTTCAGATGATGACTAGGACCAGAATACTTCTCCAAAATGGACCGGATGGATGTTTCTTATACTGGGTCCATAGGGACTGCAACCACTTCTGCTTCATCTTCCCATTGGTCTAGGGCGAGCATGCAGAGACTAACCGTAGCACATCTTCTAGTCGAGTCTTATGTAAGATGAGATGAAGAAAGACAATCCTCCTTCTTCTATCTCGTTCCTCTACTCAGAGCCATTTTGTTGGAGAAATAAGTAGAGGACTGAACGGCCTTGGTGATAGAGAAACATTTCCAACAGGAGTCCCCCTAGATTCCCCAAGGCCAGAGCAGAAGATCCAAAGACTGCCACCCTTTCAAACTTAATCAGACCTTTAATTAGGACAGGGCTAATGGGGCTTTGTCTCAGGGTTTCAAATTTACAGGCTGCTAGCATCACTTGAAGTCCTTTAGGTATGTTGGAACCACAAAAATTAACATATACTCGGCAGTTAATATAGGAAACGACTACATCATGACCCTCTTTCCACAATTCCCTGCTTTCTCCTGTAGAACTGACCCCCAAAGAGGCTCTGCTCTGCTATCCTGCAGTCTATCTCACCTCAGCAAAGCCAACGTTCTCTTTCTCATTTGACCGTATATTCCATACTCTATTCCTTAGGGGTGGCTTGTGTTACATCCCCCTGGTTACATAGTTATGACTCTGATTTTCAACTCAAAACCCATACCTTCCCTTTATAAGAAAAGGAAACCCCATCCCCTCTTCACCATTTGTCTGGCATCCTCTCTCCCTGTGCCCTTGTAGGGGAGGTCCCCACACTGCTTTACTTGGAGAATGCTTCACTGTGGGTGATTAATCCTCCCCATGGTGAAGGCAGAGTTCAAAGCAATCTTGTTAACTCCCAGAGAAGTGGCTAGTGAAGCAAATAATGGAGTCTTATCCTGAAAGTCAATTTAGACCTCCTAGCGATGTAAAATCAATCTTATTATTTATGGATGACAAACATACATTTTCATTAATGTGTAACAGAAGGAATTAAAAAGCTTCTCTCTGCTGTTGTGTATCTTTTTTAAATTCCTTGCAGAATGTAACTTCTGGGGACACCCTGAGGGAAGTAGAAAAGTCAGCTCGGTAGAACGATGAACATCTCTATTTGGGATCTTTCCAGGGCCTTGACCTCTAGAGAAGTAAGTTGTCCTATGAGCTTAAACTTATCAAGTGCAAGTGAAGATGCTCAGGGAAAAGAACAATTTATTATGACATATTATAGGTGTACTGAAGTGGGAAGATCATTGGTCAGATGGCTTGGATTCTGGTGTTGGTCCTGAGAACAGCTCGATGTTGCAAAATGAATGAGGTGGCATTAGCAGATATATGCAGGCCCTTCTAGCTCTAACGTTCCGTATCTTACCCTCTTCATAATTGCCTCTCTATATGCATATATATGTAAATATATACATACAGACTTATAAATATGTATACACATAGACACCTACACACATATACATGGCTAGAGAACTGGGTTTGAAACCAAGACTATCTGGGTTCAAGTCTCACCTCTGACATGGCCTGGCAGTGTGACCCAAGGCAAGTGACCAAACCTCTCAGTGCTCTGAGCAACTCTAAGACTGTCAGTTGTAGAGACAGTGAAGACCTGCACTCATAAAAGGGGATTTCCATTTACCAATGGATCGCAGGTCCAGTGCCCATCCCTCTAATGATCTAGGTGATCCTAGGTCACCCAAGGTGACTTTTTTGGAAAGCATGTAATGTTGTATATTACAATAATGCAAATGGAAGGTCCATAGAGTTGGTCCATCAGCAGAGCTGTCTTAGACAGACAATGCAAATGGGTGATAAGATGGGTCAGAATTGAAGAGGAGAGAAGGCTGGATTAACTTCAGGAAATTATGTGATGTTTTAGTGCCCATCCTGAAATAATGATGTTCTAATGGCGGAGACAAAATATCTTGAATCCCCAGGGCTTAGCACAGCGTCTGGTACATAAGAAGCACCCACTAAATATTTATTGATTAATTAAGTCTCTGCGATTCTTTATCATTTTAAAAGGGTTTGTGTTTTGTTTACTAATTTATTTTATTTTATTATTGCTCAGGCTGCAGCCTTGACTGATCAGGTAGATGGCTGGTAGATGGCTACCACTGTGTCTGCATCTGAGAAATAAATACATGTATCTCTGAACATATAGAGTGTTATAAAAAGAATATCATAAAATAGAGTTTTCACCAGCTTTATTAAGAAGGGCCAGTCCCTGTTGTACTGCAGGCCACCTTCTCCTGGTTTCCATTTCCCTGAAAATTTTGGAAGGCATAATGATTGAGAAGGTATCTGCAAAGTCCTAGGTACAAGCTAGACTCCAGACAAAGTAGAACGACATCCTAGATAACCCATTAACCACATACCTCCCTCCTTTTCCCCTCCTCCAACCACACACACACACACACACACACACACACATGCAGAGACAATCTCATTCCCAAAGATCTGGCCAAACAACCTTGGTGTCTCTACCATCCCTTGTACTATTTCAGTGGGTCCTCATCTAGCAGGCCTTCTTGGGATCTTTTCCAAATCTATGACATCTTTATTCAAGTTCAGACACCACATCAGCCAGTGGCAATCCCAATGTGCACATCTGGTCTCATATGGAAGGTGAGCTTGACAATCTAATTGCAACAGCCAAAGATAGACTGAAAACAGCTTTGCCTTTTTACTGTGCTGTCCAATAAATAAGCAATTTGGTCTCCTATTAATATGTTTCAATTAAGAAAGAGTTGGGTCAGGAACAAATAAATCAGTGTAGAGAGTGTAAGGATTCCCTGCCATTAAGAAGCTTATATGCTAACAATGGAAGACCATACATAAAAAGGAGATGAAAAAGACAGTGAGTGGAGGAAGGCACCCAAGCCAGACATGGTGGTGAAGTCCAGAGAACGAAGCATGGCTGGTTTGGGCCCTTCATCAAAATAGAGCCTCCAAAAGAAACTCACCAATGAGAGTAGGGGACAAGGAAGTAGGGAGGCAAATTGGTGGCAAAATCTAGAGAATGAAGACTGAAACCATCTTATAGTCGTGTAATAATTAGAATCACCAAACAGTCCTTCAAATACTCAAACATAATTGTTATATCCCCTTTCTCTCATCTAGATTAAACTTCTCCAGTTCCTTCAGTTACTAATATACCTGATCTTAAGATCCTCTGTCTAGTGGCTGACCTCTTCTAAATGACCTTTAACACCTTTCCTACAATGTGGTGGCCTGAAGTGAAATACTATTATTGAACTGAAGTGACCTCAGTACTCCAGGTGTAGTCTGACCAGGACCTATGGCAATAGGCTTTCACCTTCCTCCCTAGCCTGTGTATGACACATCTCTTGATACTTCCAGATTGTGATGATCATCTTAACATTGCAGGGACTCTCTAATAACACTTTGCAGTCCATCCGAACCTATGTGACTTGTCCAGCCTGTGTCTTGGTTTTCCTCTAAATCCCTCCATTGGTGGTCTATCCAGCCTCCTGGGCAACTTTCTTCTTGGTTCCTTCTTATTTCATGGAAACCAATGGAGTCCATCTATTAGTTATTTACTTTCATTACACAATAGGCCCAGCTTCCCCCCTCTCCAATCCTCTAGCCTTCTGATGACATCCTCTCCACTTCCCCTTGTCTATAATGTGCTGCATCTTGCTCAGGCCCATCATATGTTTCTTTTTGTTGTCTTTTGGATGGATTCAAAGAGAAAGAGACTGTGGTACTACATGATTCATAGTCATACATCACTGACAGAAGAATTTTGACATTCACTTATTTTTTTACTCTCTTTAAGAAGAGTTTTTTATCAACATTTTCTGTTTCTTACATAATCATATTTATTCCAAGTGTTCTTTTCCTCTCCCTCTCCCCAGAGAGTCTTCTCATAGAGCAAATAGACTTTTTTTAAGAGAGGAAAAAGAATCAGCACAATTGATAGACACATTGGAAAAGTTAGAAAAAGTTGTACATTATGAACACCTATGGACCTTCTACCTCCACAAAAGGTGGGGTTTGGGAGTATCTTCCCGTATCTATTCATGTGAGTCCTGTTTGATCTTCATAATTTTGTTACATTTACTTTCAGTTTTTTGGCGTGTCATTTTTCTTTCTATTTACACTGTTGTTATTATTGTGTATGTCTTTTTCTTGACTCTGCTTACTTCACTCTACCTCAATTCATATAGAACTTTCCAGATATCTCTTCATTACACACATCATTTCTTACAGCACAGTAATATTCCATTACATATATACATGTATCACAATTTGTTTAGCTGTTCCCCAGAATATTGTTATTTAAAAGGATGGCCTTTGTTTTAGAAAGATGCAGCCTCCTTTCCTCTTTCCATTCAATTCTGTGCATAAACGATCATTCATTTACAGTTAACAAAGTAGAATCTCTCTACAAATGACCTTACCAGCCTGGAGAAATATCTGCCCTGGGGACCCACAGTCCTTGTTGGTTACAGCTTATTTAACATCACTATTTCAGGGAAGCCCCATGTTTCACTTCACTTTTTACTCTGTTTTTTTCTCCTCACCAATCACCCTGGCTGCCATTTCTTCCCACCTCATTGGAGTTCTAGAATCATTAATCATGATCGAATTAACTCTGCCATTGTTCCTGGATGACATGTGTCAGTCTACTTCCCTAGGGTCTCAGTCACATACTTGTCAACAATAAGTGCTTAATAAATCCTTTAAAATTCATTAAATTCAGGCTTTATATGTTGTCTAGCTAACTGATTATCATTATGGACACATAACCATTTCACTGAGTTTACTATCCACTAATCCTCTTTCCACCATTTTTTTCCAGATGAAATGCTAGCTAGCCTCCCACCTTATACTTGTGAAGCTGATTTTTTGAACCCAATTATAAGACTTTGCATTTATCCCTATACCATGTCATCTTATTATATTTTGTCTATGTTCCATAGAAAATGGATAGTAGGTATTCTTTATCAGTTTGAAACCCATTTACCCCTCCCCCCGACAGTTAGGTTGAACTCTTTTGAATGATTATGGATAATATTTAAGAGTATTTACATTCTAAAGAGATCATAAAAATGGGAAAAGGACCCACACATATGAAAAAATTTATAGCAGCTCTTTTTGTGGTGGCCAAGAACTGGAAACTGAGGAGATGTCCATCAGTTGGGAAATGGAAGAACAAGTTGTGGTATATGAATGTAATGGAATACTATTGCTCCATAAGAACATAAGGTGAACTTCATAACTTCAAAAAAACCTGGAGAGACTTATATGAACTGATGCTGAGTGAAGTGAACAGAATCAGGAGAACACTATACACAGTAACAGCCACAGTGTGCGAGGACTGAGTTTGATAGACTTAGCCCTTTTCAGAAATGCAAGGACCTAAAACAACTCCAAAGGACTCATGATGGATCCACATCCAGAAAAAGAACTATGGAGTCAGAATGTGGAGTGAAGCAGGCCATTTTCTTTTTTTTATTTTTCTTTCTCATGGTTTCTCCCATTAAGTAATGTGTTTGTAGAGCCTATATCAGACTGCATGCTGTCTTGGGGAAGGAGGGGAGGGAAATTTAAAATTATCGAAATGAATGCTGAAAACTAAAAATAAATAGATTAACAAAGAAAAAAAAAGGAAACTTTGTCAGAATCCTCATAATTGTTCAGGTTTTCTCTGAGACATTTTCATCTTTTTCTCCCTGGCACTTATTATAGTGCTTGGCACATAGTGGACATTCAACAAATACTTTTTGAATGAATGAATCTGCATGGCTTCTGAGATTTAACGATTTCCTTGCTCTGTAGTAGTATTTATAAAATTAAAATTGGTGTAATTTATTTTCTTTTTTTTTGTTATTTAAAATTTATTTATTTATTATTTACTTTGCTTTTTTGGAGTGGGAAGGCAGGACAATGGGGGTTAAATGACTTGCCCAAGGTCACATGGCTAGTAAGTGCTCAGTGTCTGAGGCCAGATTTGAACTCACATCCTCCTGACTCCAGGACCAGTGCTCTATTCACTGCACCACCGAGCCACCCCTAAAATTGGCATTCTTAAAAAAAAAAGAGTATTTACGATGGACTTAATGAAGTCATCACAATATCATATATTTGGAGAAGCTCATCATCTATAGGGCATCCCTCTTTGGTTTCATCTCTGTTCTGAACATCCTCCAATATCTGTGGTAATCCAGGGGTGATTGAATCAAGTTGCTTCTGTTACATCTTTTAGGGAATCTCATGATATTCTACAACAGACATCTTTGTAGTCATATAACTGATCAAAAAGTGAAATGAACTCAAGATCCCAAAGTCCTGCTTACTGTGGAAAGGATATATCTATATCAATGTTGATGATGATATCTATATCTACAGCTATAGCTACATCCATATTCATATCAATACCTATATGATTGTGTGTATGTTCAGTAGTTTCAGTCATGTCTTACTCTTTTTGACCTCATTTAGTGTTTTCTTGGCAAAGAAAATTGGTTTGCCATTTCCTTTTCCAACTCATTTTACAGATGAGGAAACTGAGGCAAACAGGGTTAAGTGACTTGCCCAGGGTCACACACCTAGTAAGCATCTGGGAGTATATACAGTCCTGGCACACTATCCATTGTACCACTTTAGCTCCCAAATCTCTATCTCTATCCAAATTTTTACTAATCTTTGATTTCCTTTGTAATGCTATGTATTTCATTTTATTCATTTAAAAACATTTAGATCATCCACATGCTCAGAAAAGTCATCCATGAGTTAAAAAAGATGAAGAATCCCTGCTTATGCATGCTTATAATCCTAACTTATGCATGCATAAGTTATTTTCATTCATTCTTCTTATATTGGTCATTATGACTCAGTAGAACTTGTTTGCAACAAGTATTCTCACAGCCCCATCATACTATTGACTCCCACTGAACTTACGGTCCGCTTGTCCTCATCTCTCTACCATTCTTTTTTGTTTTTTCAGATGAAATGCTGGCTAACCTCACCTTGCACACCTCTTACTTGTGAAACTGATTTTTTGAACCCAAATGTAAGACTTTACATTCATGTCTATTACATTCGGCCTTACTCCATTCTCTCTAATGTTCTAGTTTGCCATTCCTTTTGGGTCTATATCTGTTACCTAACATGTCAGCCAGTCCCTCCATTACAGTACTTTAAAGTTTACACTCTCCTTAGAACAGTTTTGTGAGGTAGATAGTGAAAATATTATTCATCTCAACCTCTCTACACATTTTTTAAAATAAGAAAATTGATGCTCAGAGAAGTTACCCAAGCTTCCTGGCTCCAATGATAACTTTTTTTTTTTTTACTATATCACACTTTTACTGATCAATCTTCACACTCTTACCCTATCCCAAACTCAAATTTTATAGTGTCTGAGATACATCTAAATAGGAATTGTCTTATTCTTTGTCCTTGTATCCATTGTGCTTAGTACAATGCCTGACACATAGTAGGTGAGAATATCGTAGGTATTGAATAAATACTTATTGATTGATTGTGACTACTTACAGGTGTCCACGAACCTCCAGAGGCATTAGAGACTATTTCTGTTTCCAGTGACTTTTGTAACCCAGCTGATATTCACAAGGGCAGGGAGCACCCCTGCAGACTGATACCTTTCATATCTAACTCTGGTTTGCCTTCTGTTCCTATAATTTCCCCCTTGGATTCTTGCCCACCTTGCCCCAGAGATAAATGAAGATGTATTTCAAAGTGAACTGAGCACCCATATTCCTTCTACTTCCCTCCAGAGGAATGTAACAGCACAGCTCAGTTTCTTCTCCCCACCCCCAACCTTTTAAAAAAAATTAGTTTTGATTCCCCCCCCCCCAGACTTCAGGAAATTTTTAAAAAATACCCACAGGCATTAGATGGCTTCCACTCTGTGGGTACCTGCTCTTCTGAAATCTATGTCCCTGAGGGATGCTGGGTCTCATACCTTACCATGTATGGGCACAGAGACTGCTTCAGGGATGGGGAGCCCAGGGCCAGCCACAGCTGGAGGAGCCCTGTAAAACAAAGCTTCCTGCTGGAACTCAGGCTGCGTCCTTGGGGCAGGCGTGGGGGGTGGGGGAATGGAAAACTTCCTGGCTCCATCGGGCCTTCCGAAAAGAAGTTGTTCTCAAAGGTGAAGACAAATTCAGGAACCAGTAGACACTGTGAGTACCTCTCAGAGAGCACTTTCTAAAGCCTGTCTCGCAAAATTGTTTCTCCAAGGATATTTGGGGGTTTGTGGGGGTAGGTGACAGAAACTTTGGAAATGTGTAGCAGAGTATTGATTGGGTAGAAGGCATCAGATGTAGAAGGGTGGGGAGGGCAGTGTTAAAGCAAATACATTTCCTCTCTGAGCCATGTATCCCGAGGTAGTGATGGCCGAGTTACTTAGAGCCTGTCATAACCATATTTGCCATCAGGATATCGAGGATGGTGTGGGGCTTAGGGGGAGGATGTCTCATTTGGAGCATTCAGTGCTCTGCCCTTCACAATGAGGGCCCATGGTCCCTCAGAGTTCAGAGAATGGCACCCCAGGGAGAAAAGAGAGACCCCATACTAGTCAGGAGGAAAAGTAATAATGACTCTCAGGAAGATGTTAGTGTGAGAAGTCAGAGGCTTCCCCCTTCCTGCCTCTTTGCTTACACAGCACTTCCCCCTACCTCCCCATCCCTACCCCCATAAAGGGATGCTATTTGCCCAAGCAAGTCTGGCTAATCCAAATATAAGATCACAGTGGAGGGCATCCATCCTAGGGCTGCCAGGAAGTCTCGCTATTCATGTCTGTGACTATGAACAAATTTATACATTCCCATGCCATACAGTGAATGGATTCTAGAAAAGAAACTTCTCTGACTTTCAAATGCCGCCTCCTCCAGGAAGGTTTACTTGATGCCTGCCGCCTCACCCAGAAATGATCTTTCTCTCTCTGACCTCACATTTATTCCATACTTATGTTATATTATGTATTCTATGTTAAAGTTATTATAAACTTTTATATTGTACTGAATATTTGCTACATATATAGCATCACTGCTGTTAGATTATATATGCTATGAAGGAAAAAACCATGTTTTAATTTTCATTGTATCTCTTCCATTACCTACCATAATGTTCCATAGGTAGTAGAATAAGAGATTTAGAGTTGGAAGTAAGGTCATAGTAAGGTCATCTAGTCCAACTCCTTCACTTGACATATAAGGAAACTGAGGCCCAGAAAGGTTAAGTGACTGACAACCCAAGGTCATGCAGGTCGTAACTCAATCTAGGTCCTCTGCTCCAAAGACTCTTTCTGTTATATCATAATCATGACTAGTTGCTATTAAATAAATGACATAAATTTAGACATCAAGGTCAAGTGCCTCATTGTACAGATGAGGAGGTTAAGTGGCTCCTGCTCAACCTGTCCCAGTAGAGCCACTGAGGCCAAATTGGGAAGCAGAGCTTATATCTGAAGGCTATTCCTACCAATGTTCAATTTCCTCTGTTTAACAAACTCCTCTATCTGAAGAGAATCCCCCAAAATACTAAATAGTTTTACAATCTTACCTTAAAATCCATTTCCCTTTTCAAACTTTCTCTTTTCCCCTTTAGGAACTCTCCACCTTCACTGTATTGACCTCATGCTGATCCCTGGCTGCCTGACCATCCCACTCTCCCCCTATCTTCCACTACCTCATGTGCATGCTAGTTGACTTTTCCAAATACCTCTCCTCTGCCAGGATTAATTTATCCAGGGTCCTAGTCCATTAAGACTCTGGTTTCTGGGGGGAAATAATTAGTTAATTTAATAAATTAGTCAATAGCAATGGGGGATAAAGGGATTAATGTCTTTCCTCCCTGGTTCAATGGAAAGAGTACTGGATTTAGAATATAGACAGCTAGGAGGCACAGTGAACAGAGCACTACATCCAAAGTCAGGAAGACCCAGCTTCAAATTGGGTCTCAGACACTTGTTACTTATATGACCCAGAGCAAATCCCCTAGCCTCTGTCTGACGCAGTCTTCACAGCTGTAAAATGGGTATAATAATAGCACCTAACTCCCAGGGTTCTTTTGAGGTTAAAATGAAACAATATTTACAAAGCATTTTCCAAACCTTAAAGTGTTATAAAATGCTAGATGCATACAGACATAGAGGGTAGGCCCAAAAGTCTTAAAGTGGTTTTAAGCTTCAATAAACACACACAAGTATGTATGTGTGTATATATGTATGCATGCGCATTTATATATGTATATGCACACACCAAAACATATATGTGTATGCATGTATATAGTGTGTATGTGCATGCACACACACCTGTTCACCAACATATATAAACATACACTCGCATGTGTACTCACTTATATGTATGCACATATACATATGTATGTATACTTGTGTGCATAGTATGTATTATATATTATATTATTATACATAATATAATAACTACATATTATAATATTATATAATACTAATATAAAATATAATATAATAGTTTAAATCATAACTCCTCATATTAACCATATGGCCTTGGGCAAGTCACTTGATCTCTGTGGACCTTGGTTGCCTTGACTGGAACATGAAATGGTTGGGCTATCTGGTCTCTAAAGTTCTTTCCAATGCTAAATCCTCTAATCAGCCAGGTGTAAAATCGTGGAACTGTTATTTCACGGGCACAGAAATTCTCTGCATACCTAAAGAGATTGCAAGCTGTGTATAACTTATAGTCTTAAAGTTGCCTGAGTAGCAGAAAGGTTACATTATCTCTGAGGTTGTTGATCTAGGATTTCCTTGTTTGACTCTCTAACCCCAGGAGTGTCCAGACAGGTCAAGATGGGGAAAAATCTGGTGACGGCACAGATCCGAGGAGAGACGCGTGCCCTGTGCCTAGGTGCAGTCATGGTGGTGTGTTCTGCCATCACCTACTACATCCTGGGGACAACCGTGCTGCCCTTACACCAGAAGAGGTACCCCAAATCCCTTTCCCCTACATTATGTCCCTAGTCTTGGAACCTATCTGCCTTGCAAGCTTTGCCTCTTCCTTCTCTACCCATTGGAGAAGGGACACCACAAAGTGGGATAAGATGGAGTCAGGTTTGGCTGGAACATAGGAACCATCAAAAAAAAAAAAATAAGCCTTCCCTTTCCTCTCCCCCTACACCAATCAAGTAGAATTTAGCTCCTCTGAGCATTGTGGCTCCCTCCTTCTGCCTTTCCTTCCTAAGGTGTTCTGGGAAAGCTTAAGTCTACAGAAATGAAAGGGAGTGAAATATTCTATGCTGAATCCTATCGGTGCTTCTTAGAATCATAGAACTGAAGCTGGAAGGGACCTCAGAGACCATCTAGTTCACCTCCCTCATTTTACAAATGAGGAAACTGAGACTCAAAGTGGTTAAATAGCTTGTCTAAGAGCATTCAGGTAGGAAAGAGCAAAGTCAGGAAGCAAATCCAAATTCAGGTCTTTACACTGTGCCACACTGACCCAAATTTATTCCAGGCATTTCTTTTTGCCTTTTTTTGGCCATTGTTAGTTAAGACTTCTTTTCAATTATTTTTTTATTTTACATTCATTTTTTTATGAAAAGAAATTGTTTTACTTTGAAAAGCAGTGAACCATCTATGAAAGCATTGAAGGGATCCTGTTCTTGCCAATTATCCTGGTAGAATATTGAGTTTCTAATGATGACGGATAACTGGCCTTGGTTTGAAAAGAACCTGAGAAGTGATTTTTCTCAGCCTTCGACTCTGCAGAATTCCCCTCTATGATGTCCTTGACAGATGTTCATTCAGCTTCTGACCACTTCCCTTGACGGGGACAATACTATTGTTGTGTGGAACCATTCTGTTTACAGACAACTGTAACTGAATATAAAGGAATGTAAATATATAAGGAATATAAATTTTGGTCATTTATACTTCACAAAACGTCTTGGGATTTGGATGCTAGATTTTTTTCCTTTCCTATTTATTTATTTATTTGATCATTGGTTTTTTGTTGTTGTTTTAAGCTGGAACAATTAACTCTTTTCTCTCATAGAATTTTCATTTATGATTTCTTGAAATATAGCTCTGAAAAACCGGGCTTTGATAAAGCCTATCGGGATTCAAATGGAGGCACTTGACTACGCCTTTAAATCCAAATCACTCTGGCTCTCAGTGTGTGATCAATAATAGGTTCCAGCCCATGTCTCACTTGCTCATTGTGTTTTTTTTTTGCTCAGAGTGGGTTGTGTTCTGGCCAAAAACTCTCAGGGTCTTCCACTCTCAGATTCTTTTGCGAAGGCCATCTTTTGCTTCAGTTCTAACCTAGTCTTTAACTACTGAATGGCTGTTCTCAGACAAACAGAGACCTAGGAAAGACTTTCGTTTAAAAAGGCCAAGGCTTTCCACCACATCCAAGGCCATCTCTAGTCATCCTGACCTATTCCTTCCCACTGGACTCAGATCACTCTGGAGGGGAGAGTGAGACTGATGACTTTGCATGACTCTGCCTCACTTACATCCAATTCACTTGCAAGTCAAGATATAACCCTCCTGATGGCTTTGGTCCTCTGAGACCTAACGACTAACAACGGGGATGTGTTCTCCCATAGGGAGCTCAAATCTGCCTCCCTCTGAATTGCACCTACTGACCCTCCTGGAGATAGTATCTCCACCCCAGTCTTCTCTCTTGCAAATCATCTCTCAGACTATATGATGTCCAGATTCCATTGCCATCCTGGTCACCTGGTCTGGAAGGCATTCTTGTTTGTCTTTTTCTCGTACTCTTTCCAACAGAATGGCTGACAAATGTGAGATGAGAATATCTGAGGCTTTTTGGGTCAGTAGTCTGTGGTCCATATGTAGTAACAACACCAGGGGACATTAGAAGCAAATAGCTGTCTCTTCTTTCTTCAGTATTATCAAGGCTAAGACAGAGGCTCACCCAAATCATAAGCCCCAAGATTCTGATGTACTTGACATGAAATTACAATTCTCCATTGGATATCTCCTGTATACCACGTTGAACTGGGAATCTTAGCTGACATCCATTCTTTGAGCTTTCCCAGAATGGAGCCCCAAGGTTATGGTTCAGATTCTGCTATTAATTAACTCTGAGTTTTGACTTGACCATTTCCCTCTATCTGGGCCTCAGTTTCCTCATCCATAAAATGGCACTCTTGGATTAGATAATTGCAAAGATCCCTTCCCCATTTGATATTTTGATTCCTCTTCTCTGTTAAATACCAATCAGTGGATCCCATCTAGCTGCTTTTGCCCTTTCTACTGGACCCAGTTGACTCCAGAGGCGAATGTGAGGCTGGTGACTTTGCACAGCCCTCCCTCACCTAAATCCAATTCACTTACAAGTCATGACATCACCTTCCTAATGTCATGGTCCTCTTCAAGAATGAAGGTCAAGGGTGGCTAGGTGGTGCAGTGAATAGAGCACTGGCCCTGGAGTCAGGAGGACCTGAGTTCAAATCCGACCTCAGACACCTGACACACTTACCAGCTGTGTGACCTTGGGCAAGTCACTTAACCCCAGTTGCCCTTCCAAAAAAAGCAAAATTAAAAAAAATTACTTCAAAATCCTTTGGGGCACCTATGTGGCACAGTGAATAGAGCACCTTCCCTAGAGTCAGGAGGACCTGAGTTCAAATCCGGCCTCAGACACTTAACGCAAAAACTAGCTGTGTGACCTTGGGCAAGTCACTTAATCCCAATTGCCCACGAAAAAGCAAAAAAAAAAAAATGAATGAAGGTCAAACAATAAAACAAACAAAAAAACAAATAATTGAGAGGATTCCTTACATGGAACAGGAAAAGGGTATGCATAGGTCCAGTTTAATTACTACCAAATAGTGACTGGGAGTGGTTGGGAAAACTGAGGGAGTCAATCCTCCTGGCACAGTGTTAGTGGCCACCAAAGTATGGCTCTGTTCTCATTTCTGCCTATGCCCTTGTGTGCATATATGTTTCTTCCAGTGTATGGAGCAGGGAATCCATCTGCCACCTGATTGAAACAGACATAAGGGACCATGAGAAGTTGGATGGCAAGAAGGTTCCCCAGTACCCATGTCTGTGGGTCAATGTGTCTGCCATTGGAAAGAGTGCCATTCTGTACCACACAGAGGAGACAAAAGAAAAAAACTGCCAGGTAAGAGCAAGAAAGTTATAAATAGGAGCATAATAGATGATGAATGTGTTATCTTGTCTCCTAGAGAAACCAAAGGGCACCCCACGAGGCAACTCAGGCAAATGTTTTGGAAGGGACCATCTGGAAAATCAACTCTTAGGTAGAGTTAAGGAGTGGAAGGAATGCTAACTCTGGAGGCAGGGGACCTAGGTTCAATGCCTACCCTGTGTGACCCTGAATAGGTCATTTAACCCTCATCTGTAAAATGAGAAAGTTAGATGAGATGACCTCTAAGACCTCTTCCAATTCTAAATCTATGAACCCTTGATAGAAACTACAGATAGTTCAACTCCACAGAGAATCATCAGAACTGGATATAACCCTAAACATAACCCTGAAGTTCTCACAGAACAGGGTTTTATCCTTTTTTTCTGGGAGCCTATGTAAGGATGGGAAAATTCCATGATTCTGTGCCTCACCAATTCCATTCTGTTAGCCCTTGTCTCTTGCCTAGTTTTCAAAAGAACCCCAGACCCACCAACCAAAGGCAGGAAACCATTAGTGCTAGGCAAGTGGGAGAGATGGCTGGTGCATTGGAGAGAAGTTCTGGGGGCATCAGGACAACCAGTTTACTTCTGGACCTCATTTACTAGATGGCTCTAATCAATTGACCTTGGGGGGAGGTTGAGAGGGAGAAGCAGGCATCGCTCCAGATTCAGTCTGGCAATGAAGGTGAGAACAGGCAGAGATGTCCACGCTTTCCCCTAATAAGCTGTCATTGTGGGTCAAGCCAAACCTCCGGCTGGCCTTCAACTGTGTGTTTACAGCCTCCAGCCGATCATCGCTCTACTTCCTATTCACGAGTACTGGCCAATTACAGCTCTAATAGGAGGTTGCAAATAGGGTGATTTGGCAAGCCTGCCCTCACTGTTTGCCTCTGCCAGACAGCTGCCCATTTGGTCCAGTTTCTTGTTCTGCATCCACTAATTTATAGAACGTGGGTGGGGAGGCAGAGTGGGGAGGCAGTCCTCAGGGACCAGCCAAGAAGGCAAAGAGCAGAGAGAAGTACAGGAGAGATAGACTAACACCTCCTAGGGTAGAAGTCCTTACAGGCTCCCTGGATATGTGCGCTGGGGACTCCTGAGCCTCCCTATTGTCACCAGGAATGCTGGAGGTGAGACTGGGGCTACAGGGGAGAGGATGCCACGAGGAAGAGAGATTTTGACAACTGAACTCAATTTGACTCCCCTGGAAATTGGGCTGAGACTTTAGTGCAATGAAGATTGGCGGAAGGAATGGCCCAGGAGAGCTTCAGGTTTGACATCCCACAGTACTCCTGGGCTCCCATGACTAGTAGGTGTTAGGCATCTACGTGCTAAATAAAGTCCTCACCGCCACTCCTTAGAAGACAGGATCAGTTGCCTTGTAAAGGGCTCAGGGTAACTTTAGGTAGGGACGTATTGTAGTATGCAAGGGTTCTTAACCTTCTTTCTGTCATGGACTACTTTGGCAATCTGATGAAGCCTACTGTTAGTAGAGGGGTAAAGAAAAGCTTCAAACAGAAGATCCCTGGGCGTGAGCTGAGTCTCCATCATCGTCCATAAACTTTTTCCACAGTGGCGGTCCTATTCCTTCTTGTTTTCCTGGCTATGATCCCTTCTACACAATGCCCCTGCCCCCAACACTGAGAGCTGTGGGTGGATGCTCTCTGTTTCCAGCTGTTTTCCATCATTGCAGATTTTCTCATTCTCTTCTACAGTGTACTTACATCCCTGAGAGCTTGGAGGATTACCAGCAGGCCAGGACAAAGGTGGAGAACATCAGGGTCAGATTCCTAGAGCGCCAGACCTTTCCCTGCTACTCAGACCCTGACGAGACTGAGAAGAGCATCCTTCTCGTGAGGCTCTATACCCCGCAGACCCTGTTAAAGTGGCTCTTTTGGCCCACCTTCATGCTAACTGGGGGGATACTTATTATCATGATGGTGAAACTCAATCAGTCCCTCTCCATACTTGCAGCACAGAGATAGGAACCAATCACCACCTCACAGCTCAGGCACAACTGAAACCGTCCCCCCCAACATTCTTTTTGGGGTCTATTCAAAACTGTCTCCCTCTATTTAGTCTCTTCATCTTCCAGTCCAATCCAGCTACCGTCGTGAGATAAATATTTACCATGTGACACACTTGCTCCAAAGCCTACCATGACTCTCTACTGCCTATGAGACTAAGCCCAAACTCCATGCACATTATGCCCCATCCTACCTGAACAACTTTCCTTTTCCTAACACCCACCCTTAAGTGGTTTCACCCTTAAGTGAAACCCTTAGTTTCCTAACACCTGGACAGCCTCCAGCCTGGCGTGTCTCCTAAGTGTTTACTCAAAAGTGAAGCTGATTTCTATGTCCCGCTTTGCTCATGCTTCTCTTCCCACATAGAATGTAACCTCTCCCTTCCTCTTGGTCTATAAAAATCCTAGAATGTGAGCTCCTTGAGAGCAAAAACAGTCTTCTTTTCAATTTGCATTCCCCAGAACTTGCCACACTGCTCAGAACATATTAAATCATTGATGAATGATTTCTCACTCATTCATGCATCCTCACAGCTCCTACCCAGTGGATCTCCCTCCAGGACCCTGCAGTCACAGAAGGTATAGTTAGGGAGCTGAGTCCATGTATTTCCATGTTCCCGAGAGACAGGAAGGAAGACCCTCAGAATTATCATAGGATTCCCTTTCCTTTGATTGTGAGGGAGTATCTCCATAGGACACATTGGGATATCTTCCTGGCATCCTGGGAAAGCCTAAACCTTCATTGCTTCATGAAGCCTTCACTCAGCCTCAGGACACAGAAATGTCTCTGTTCTCCAAGTTCCTACAGCACTTGTGATACATAACACATAATAACACCTGACCACGTGATACCTTTCTTTGTTCTGTTTGATGGATTTCCAGCCAAAAGCACCGCTCTGGCTCACCTTTAGATTGGGACCTTGCCTCCTCTTGTGTCACAGTGGTCATAAATAGTTGGTGATTTAAACTGATATTAGTTCACATTAATATAACCCTTAAAGGTCTACAAATTGCTTCACTTACACCACTATGAGGCAAGTAGTGTAAATATTCTCTCCATTTTTTATAGGTGAGGGAACTGAGGCTCAGAAAGTTTCAGTGGTTTGTCTATTTAGCGGATGATGGGGGCAGGACTTGAAACCGGACCTTTTGATTCCAAGTCAAGTACTCTCTTCACTTTACCATCCACGATGCCTTTATATACCCATGAACCTAACGTACGGAAAGACAAGAGCAAGGGCTATACATATATTTGAATCTACTGAAGGTGCTCTTCTCCCCCTCACACCCTACTGGGGGAGCTGAGAGGCCCCCAGCTAGGACTGTTAGCTAGAAATATGTGGGAACCTCCTTGTCCCTCCCCTACCATAGACCTCTATAGGAGGCTCCTGGTGAGTCCTAGTTGGCACCAGGAGAAGCCAGCATTCACTCTCCAAATTCCTGGATGCTTTTCCCTTTTCCTCTCTTTTCCAAGTACCGTTCCCACATCTCCACCCCTTCTGGAGGACGCCCTGAATCATTGCTCCATTCCTAAGGATAGTAGTGGAGCAAGATTTGGAATTTCCCAGTTCCCTATTCTCCGTGGCAGTGGGCCACTCTCCTCCATGCTCCCTTATTCTGTAGGACAGACACCTTGAGGCATCGTAAGGACTTTGGGTCCTTGCCAGTCACCCTTCAGCTGAATCCTCCTGTGTTATGTTGTCTCCTCTGGTTAGAATGTGAGCTCCTTGAGAGCAAAAACAGCCTTCTTTTCAATTTGCATTCCCCAGCACTTGCCACACTTCTCAGGATATATTAAATCATTGATAAATAAATTTTCACTCATTCATTCATTCATTCTCACAGCTCCTACCTGGTGGATCTCCCTTCAGGACCCTGCAGTCACAGAAGGCATAGTTAGGTAGCTGACTCCATGTTATCTCCATGTTCCCTCAGAGTAAGCAAAGATAAGAAGGAAGACCCTTAGAATTATAGGATTCCCTTTCCTTTGATTGTCATGGAACATCTCCATGGAATAGGACACACTGAGATATCTTCCTGGCAGCCTGGGAAATCTGTTTTTAAAGCATGTCTCAGTCCAATAGAAGCTTAGGAAATATAAGCTCTTCTGATATAATATTAGGTCCTTGAAGTCAAGGACTGTATCATTTTTGTCTTTGTATTTCCAGGACCCAGGCCAGGTCCTGCCTATTAAGTAGGGGCTTATTAATAAATTGTTATTGATTGGCTAAATTAAATTCAGTCCTCAAAATGTCTGTGCTAGGCTTCTTTCACTCTGCCTCCCGAGATCTCTAATTTTGGGGGGAATTCTTCAAAAGCATTGCCAATTGTGTCTCTTTATTAAGTAATTGTACTGAAAGCAATTTAGAGAGAATCTTCCAAATATTCTCTTCTCCCTTGGAAATTCCAGTTTGAGAAGCACAGGCTGATTCAAGAAATAATTTTTTGTTTCAGTACAGACCTATGATCTCATCTTCAATAACAATATATACCAGCACCTCATCTGAAGCTCATAGTCTTAAAAAGCTACCTGAATCACTAAGAAGTTAAATGACTTGCTCAAAGTCACATACAGAAATAACAATAATCATAATAACTAGCATTTATATGGAGCTTTAAGGTTTACACAGTACTTACCAAATATTATCTCATTTTATCCTTACAACAACCCTGGGAGAGAGGCATGCTATTATTATCCCTGTTTTACAGGTGAGGAAACTGAGGCAGAGAAAGTTAAGTGATTTACACAAGGTCACACAACTAGCAAGTAAATGAATGAAGCCCAATTTGGACACATGTCTTCTTAACTCCAGACCCAGAACTCCATCCACAGCACCACTTATCTGCTTAGGTTAGGTGATCTACCCAAGTTCATACAGTCAGTATGTGTCAGAGACAGGATTTGAACCCAAGCTTCTTGACTCTGAGGGTAGCTCTCTATTCATTATGCCACAGCTAACTCCCTTTGCAAAAATACAAAGGGTATAAGGGTTAGGATTAGAGTGTTAAGGTTAGTGTCAGGGTACAAATCACCACCAAATAAATGGCAAATCTGGGATTTCAAAATCTATGAGTATTCCTTGCTTCTGAATTCAAATCAACAAATATTCATTAAATACTTAATATGTACTGGGCCTTGTGCTATATACTTGTGATACAAAGACAAATCTCAAACAGTTCTTCATCTCTGGGAGCTTACACTCTACTAGCATTAGAGAAATCTGATCAGCACCATAATTTTTTTATGATAAGTGCTTAGCCAAGTGACCTAAATAATGAATGCTAATTTATGTGGAATCTACATAGGACTGCTTAATGTTCATAAAAGATTATGGTACACAGGAATGTCCTCACCTCTCAAGGGCCCTCAATCTCTCCTGCATGAGATTTGGTGAGACCAGTCTAGAAAATCTACTTCTTAAGAATACCTAGTGGAGATGGCCATACAGATACAATGATAATAGCTGATATTCATGGAGCACCTTAAGATCTGAAAAGTACTTGGCATATGCTATATCATTCGAATCTTATTCCAAGACTAGGCGGTAGGTGTTATTGTTATTCCCATTTTATAGAAGAGAAAACTGAGGCTGGGAGAGAATGTAACTTGTCCAAGCACATTCAACTAGTAAGTGCCTGTGCAGGATTTGAGTTCAAGTTTCCTAACCTCAATCACAAGGCTCTATCCATTAATGATTCTCTTACTATAGCTGGTCCAAAATATGCTGTGGATGTTGCTTATCTCTTTTTCCACTCTTCTCCTATTTAATCTGTTAGGGGTCCTGCTGCCATATTTTGAGAAATCTTATACCTGTTCTCTCTCCCAGACATCCCAAGGTGAGCATGAAATAATGGACATTTAGACATGATCAAGTTAGACACCAAGGGAAAAAATGCATTTTGATATAATTGCTGGCTGGGAGCAGAAAGCATTCATTAGCTTTTAATAAATCATGCAGCTAATGAGCTTCTGCCTCCCCCTTAATTTTCAACCCATCTCTTGTAGTGAAATAAAGTGCTCACAGTCCCATGATTCATCAGAAGGGGTTATCCTTCCGTGGTCTTTCCCAAAAAGCTTTTGAACTCAGACAAACCTAGCACCAGGACCCACAAGACCCCCAAAGCCAAGATGGGTCTCTTGGGGTCATCTTGTCCAGCTTCAAGCAGTGCTGCAAACAAATAAACCTAGGTGGGACTACAAAAATATGCAGGGATCAAGATTCAAACACTTAGCACAGGGCTAGTAGGCACTTACTAAATGCTTATTGACTGACTCCACTTTTTAAGCAGTGTGTTCAAGTTTACACTACCAGAATCAGTCACATCAGCCTCAGAATCACAGAATTTTGCTAACTGAAGGAGAAGAAGAAAGAGTTAAAGGAATATAAGCGCATGTATCCAGTTGGGGGATTTCAAGGAGGCTTCCATAAATATTAATTGGGTCAATAAGGTATAAATCCAGTAGGTGTTATCATAGCATGTTCAAGAGAATGTCCAAGATCTAAAATGGGTCACTCAGGGAGAGAGACATGGAGAAACCAAAGGGATTCAATGGAAAGGATACCACTGGTATGGGTGTGTGTGTGTGTGTGTGTGTGTGAGAGAGAGAGAGAGAGAGAGAGAGAGAGAGAGAGAGAGAGAGAGTGAAGGGAGGGGACTTCAATAGTCATGCCATGGTAGAAGGAGGGAAGGAGAGAAGGGTTAGCCATGGATGTCAACAACAGGTCTATACATTATTAAGTTTTTCTAACTCTTATTAGTGTATGCATGAGAATTCTGAGTCTTTAAAACTCATTCGAATGTAAGCTCCTTGGGGCAAAGGCTGTCTTTGTCTTCCTTTTTATTCTATTAGCACAGTACCTGGCACATGGTAAACTTGTTGATTGATTTTGTTTTCTGAACAGTAGGTTAGCTTAACCATGAAGGTCATGGATTTAATGGGGAGGAGGAAGATTCTCACAAAGCAAGTCTGATTTTATTTTCTCTCTGATGACACAGGGAGATGCTTAGGGTCAGGGGGCCCTAGATGGATAACCAAGGGGCATGGACACACACTGGGAATGGGGAATGGTAATCACTGAGAATGGCAGCAGCTACTGTCTATGCCCACAAGACCCATCATTCTAAAGTTAGGAGACAGAGGGAAAGGGTAAGAATTATTGAACAAAATTATTGAAAAAGGAATAAATACATTGCATTTGTTGATCTATGTGCATATTGATTCCCATAAGTTGCATACAAACTCCTTTTTGTTTCTGTATCTCTAGTCCATAGCATAGTGCCTGACAAATAGCAGATGCTTAACAGATGTTTATTGAATAAATGAAGGAAAGGAGTAAAAGAGACAGAGAGAAGGAAAAGAAGGGGGAGAGTGAAGAGGAGAGAAAGAGCAGGGGAGAGAGGAAGAGGTAGAGATTTTAAAAAGAAAGACAATGAGAGACAGGGTTTTCTACCTTACATCTATCAGACTGGCAAAAAAAAATGACAAAAAAGGAAAATGACAATTGTTAGAGGGGTTGCAGAAAGACAGGGCATAACCTGTTGGTAGAGTTGTGAATTGGTCTCCCCCTATTCTGGAATGTAATTAGGAGCTGTACTCAAAATGTCACTCAACTGTGCATAGCCAGTGATGCTACTACTATATCTATATTCCAAAGAGAATATGATCCTTGGAATGAAGAAGATCCATATGTACAAACATATCGACAGTAGCTCTTTTTTTATTATAGCAAAGAACTGGAAACAAAGGAAGTGCTCATCATTTGGAGAATTGCCAAACAAATTATGATAAATTAATGTAATGGAATATTATTATACTATAAGAAATGATGAAAGGGGAAGCCTGGGAAAACAGGAAGTGAGGCTGACAGAAGTAAGCATATTCAGGAGGACAGTTCATGCAGTAACACCAATATTGCAAAGACGACAACTTTGAAAGACTTAAAAACTCTGATCACTACAATTCCAGAGAACTCATGATGACGTGAACTGTATTACTGATAGGGCGGTGGTGATGGACTCTTGTTTAGGACGAGACACGTATTTTTGGATATGACCAATTTGTGGGTTTGTTTTTTCTTGACTATGATCATTTATCATAAAGATTGCATTTTGCTTTTTATTTATGGTCATGGTTCTTCCAAAGAATAAAAAGAAAATGGAAATTGAATTTTTTTTAACACACAGAAGAGAACAGAAGAAAATTCAGAGAGAAACAAAGAGAAGGAGGAGAGGTTTGAAAATATTTTAACAGAGAATTAATTATATATATATCTATATACATATAAAGCAAGACTTTAAAAGATGTATAAAAATGAAAAAGTAAGCTTTATGTATTATATGTTGTGATTTCACATATAATCATTTTTCCTGTTTTGCTTTTAATACAGAATGGAATATAGAAATATTATTTCTTTTCCTTTTGCATTCATTAAATTTATAACAAAAATGCAGAGACAGAGATAAACAGAGAAAGAGAGAATGCAGCCACTCAGGAAAAAGGAGGGAAGACAGAGAAATAGTTAAAAAGAGAATTAGGGATCAATTTGTTCCAAATAGCAACTGACAGAGGAAGTAAGGCAGATTATGGGTTCTACTCCTTCCTAGTGTCTCCCAGAACAACATTCTGTGAAACTGGGATGAGCCAGTCTGGAAAAACTGGTTGGATTTTACCTGTATACTTCCAGCCAAAATCCAAGTCTCTCAGAGAAGCCAGCCGGTCATGGATGGAACAGAAGAAATTTTTTATTTTAGTCAGAGCAAAGCATGAAGCCCATTGAGAAAGATATTATGTATATTTAAAGTGTTATCACTATTATGATAATATTTGAGGCTTCCCAGATGTTTCCCATTTGGTACTCCATTACCTATAGGTTGAACTTTCCCTTGTTTTCAGCCAGGGCTGGCAAACCTATCCTGTGCACATCTGGTACTATGCACTCATATCTCATTCTGGTTCCTAAATACAGGGAAAAGGAAACCATATCAAGATAATCAAATCCAGGGCTATAACTCCAATAGGGAAGTTGGGGATACCCAGGTCCCAGCTGGATGATACCCTCCCTCCTCCATAACCCACCCTAATCTAAAGACACTAGTGAATTTATGTGCCTTGTGACTTTTCCTTTTAAATTTGCCCAAAGACCTGCCTGTTTCCCTCTCTTGATCTCCATCTGGGTTTCCCACTTTCTGGTAAACAAAATTCCCCTTGCTCTCCTCCCCATAGGAAAATGAAATTAAAAATCATTTTCAAATGAGAGAGAGTTGTCTCAAAGCCAAACCAGCCAGCTGTGTCTTTTCAGCTGGTGAGAGTACTCTGCTCTGTAAAATTAGAAACTGACTTCCAAACTAGCCCCCAAACCCATACACAATCCCAGATCTGATCTTTTGCCTCATTTTCCTCCTTTGTAAAAGAAGGGACGCTGTTAAATGATCTCTAATTTTACTTACAGGTCTGGTATTCTATGTCTCATTCACTGTGAATATGATTTATCCTATGAATGGATAGAGGTAGCAGTGACCTCCTTACTGTGATTTGAGGGTCACTGAGAGGTCCTCTAAATCTGAATATGTCACCCTTACTTAGGAGTGTGCATCTAAGCAGCTCTTGAGGGGGGAGAAGTACTCATGATACTTTTATATTTAATCTGCATTACTACCATTGTCACCATTACTTTAAGTCCAGAGAGTCAATGAAATAATAAATCAATCCCAGATTTGCAGTATTTGTTAATTTCCATGGTGAAAATTATCACACTGAAAATTTAATAATCTATAACCAGTCCTAACTTACTCCATTATAAACCTGACAGTCTGCCATTGACATCTAAAACCTTACTAATTAAATTAGCCCTTTAGGTTAAGATATTGTCATCAGAAAGTCCCTTTAAAAAATACAGTGATCTCAGAGAGGCAACAGTTTAAGCTATTGATTTATTAACTCATCCTTGCTTTTTGTCAGATTAATTATATTCGAAGACCAAACCATGAGGGCATTAGACACAAGAAAGGAGAGTTCTGATTGAGGCTGGGGTAGGGAAATAAACAAAAAAACAAACGAATGAATGAATGAATAGATAGACAGACAGACAGGCAGAGAGACAGACAGATGATAGATAGATAGATAGATAGATAGATAGATAGATAGATAGATAGATAGATAGATAGATA
>NW_027186372.1:10469376-10481525 GCF_028583685.1 Petaurus breviceps papuanus
ATAGATAGATAGATAGATAGATAGATAGATAGATAGATAGATAGATAAAAGGTTGAAGTGCACCAGGACCATGACCAACAGGTCAAGAAGGTATGGCTGCTATGGGGGCGCCTGGGGCTACCTGAGAGTACAGGAGGAGAGAAGAAGGGGCATTGAAAAGTTGAGGTGTGAAAAGGAAGTGAAAAATGAATTTTGCAAACAACTTCATGAAGACTAGCACCAGCCCAAATCTGTTTATTTAGATACTGGGCAAAATAGCTTCTTCTTCCAGGACTGCAATATTGAGCTATTGCATTTACCCAGGACATGACCCCTCTCTTTCCACAATATTCCCTGCTTAATTTATCCCAAGGGAGAAGAAGGCTTGCCCTACTGGGTTCATTTTGAATGCCAGGCGTGCAACCCCAGCCTCCCAGTATGAAGTGTTGGGAGGGCAAGGACAGATGGTAAAATTAATTTCCTCTCCTCTCCTCTTCTCTCCTCTCCTCTCCTCTCCTCTCCTCTCCTCTCCTCTCCTCTCCTCTATTCCTCTCTCCTCTCCTCTTTCTTTCTTCTCCCTCCCTCCTTCCTTCCTTCCTTCTTTCACTTTTATTTCATAATATCTCCCTGTTCCCTTCCTTGTGACAAAGATTTTTTTTAAGAGTGAAAACAAAAGCAACTGCTTTTGCCAAACCAATCAATGGACCACAGACTGTGTCCGTGTATGCAATATTGCACACCCATAGTCTCTCACCTCTGGATTAAAGGATTGAGTGAGACCCTCCATCTCTTGACTCCCTGCCTTTGCACAGGATATCCCCTGTGTCTGCCACACTCTCCCCCTTCACCTCTGCCTCTTGGCTTCCATGTATTCCTTCAAGATTCAGGTCAAGTCCCACCTTCTGCAAGACCTCTCCCCTTCCCTCTCAAGGGCCTTTTTCAGTTACTCCCATACATTTTGCATATATCTGGTTATTTACATATTTGCTCCCCTGTCAGAATGTACCTTCCTCGATGGCCAGAACCATGAGTTTTTTCCTTGCATTCTTTGCATCTGCAGTACTTCACACAGTGCCTGGTACATAGTAAGCACTTAATAAATGCTGGTTTACTGACTTTTCCAAGGCTAAGCTTGGTCATTATAATTACATAACATTTTCATTACATTTCATTTTACTTAGATCTCTTCTGCTCCTTATTCGGTTAAGAATTCTCCCCCAGCTATAGCTGTGAAAATTTCCTGATCTTATTCTGTTCATTTTTTTTTTCAATTTATGGTTCAATTCAGATCAGATTAAGATAGACTATAAACTCCTCGAGGGCAAGCATTTTCAACTCATTCTACTGAATGCTTCATTTGTGTCTTTGTATCCCCAACACTTAGCATAGTGTCTAGCACATAGCAGAACTTTAATAAAGGATTGTTGATGGATTGATTCATGTTATGCATCCTTTATGATGTTATTGGGAGTGAATATTACAAAATAGTTGCCTACACCTAAATTCTACCCTACTTGCTTCCAGGTTTTTCCATCAGTTCTTGTCAAATAGAAAGTTCCCCAAGTTGTTTATGTTCTTGGGTTTGTAGAGCACTGGGTTATTGATTTCAATTGTTTCAGTTTCTTGTATCTAATTTGTTCTGTTGATCAGCTTTCATTTTTTTATCTAACCAGCACCAAAGAGTTTTGGTGATTATTGCCTTGCAATATAATTTGATGTCTGAATTGCTATTAGCTTTTCATTCCTACTTTTCTCCCATTATTTCCCTTGAGATTCTAGACATTTTGTTCCTCCATGTGAACATTATTATTTTATCTAGCTTTTCAAAATATTCTCTTGGGAGTTTGATGGGTATAGCACTAAATCTGTGAATTAGTTTAAGTACAAGTGGTTATGATGCTTCAAACATCATTGAAGCATTCCTCAGATTGAGAGACTCAGAGTTGGGGAGGTAGTGAATGGTTTTTGGAACTATTAGGTAGGGTTCTCAACACCATTTCAGTG
This sequence comes from Petaurus breviceps papuanus, assembly GCF_028583685.1. Taxonomy (NCBI): domain Eukaryota; kingdom Metazoa; phylum Chordata; class Mammalia; order Diprotodontia; family Petauridae; genus Petaurus; species Petaurus breviceps. The sequence continues at coordinate 10,471,360 of NW_027186372.1, forward strand.
TCCACCTTTGAAATTCAGGGGAATAAATAGTCCTCCTGAAGTGAAATTGGGTATTTATGGATAGGTGCTAAAGAGATGACTGAAAAAGATCATAGAGGTAGTTTGTTCCAATCTTCTATTTTACAAATGTTGAAACTGAGGCCATGGAGTTAAAGTGACCCGCTTCACTTTTCACAGGCACCAAGAAGAGATCTAGGATTCAAAACCAGATTATCTGATTCCAAATCCTTTCACTGCATGAGGCTGTCCTAGCATGATGCTGAGTGCAAAGACATTAATTTGGATTGTGGTCTATTGACTTTTAACAACATCAAAGGTAACAATAATATGGTCCTACTTTGCAATTTAAAAAAAAAACCTTTCCATAAATGATAGGATCATAGACCTGGAGCCAGGAGAGGTCTTAGAGTGATCCACTACATTTCACAGATGAGAAAATTGAGGCCCAGTGAGATGAAAGGTCAATATCATTCTCTAGACAGTGTAATAGCTACTTATGTTTGTCTAGTAGCTGGTTCTTCTCAAAGCACTTTCACATGCTTTTTAAATTTTGGTTGATTCCTACAACAAGTTTTGTGAGGTGGAAAGAGAGGTGACATTATCCTCATTTAACAAACGAAGAAACAGAGGCTCAAAGAATTAAAATTGCTTGTTCAAGGTCAGATGACTAGTTAGTAATAAGGCCTGAAGGACAACCCAGTTCTTCTGACCCTCAATGAAGGATGGACAATGATCAGAGAGGATGGAGGCCCCTCCATTTTGCAAAAGTCTGCCTCAAGGCCAGCTCAAAGTATCTTTGTGGGCCATTTTGATTCGAATGTTAGAACATTGTTAGGAATAACACCATCCTACATTGATCCTGTTTCTATCCAAGATCTTTCTCTCTAAGATTATCCTGAATTTACATGTTATCAATTAATCAAGCAATAGACATTTATCAAGTGTTTACCACGTGCCAGACACTGTTCTAAGCACTGGGGATACAAAAAAGAAAGAAAAGATTGTCCCTGCCCACAAGGAACTTAAAATTTAATGGAGGAGACAACGTGCAAACAAACATAGACAAAACAAATGGATGAATAAGAAAAAAATTAACCGAGGGAGGGCACAGAATTGAAAAGGGGACAGGGAAGGCTTCCTGTCAAAGGTAGGATTTTAGTTGGAGCCAGGAGGTTAAAGGCTTAAAGGGAGCCAGGGAGGCCGGTAGGTGGAGCAGAGGAGAGAGAGCATTCCAGATATGGGGGACAGCCAGAGAAAATGTCTGGAGCCAAGAGATGGTGTCTGGTTTGTGAAACAGGCAGGAGGCAGTGTCACTGCACCCAAGAGTACACATTGGTGAGCAGGGTACAAGAAGATTGGCAAGGTAGGAGGGCATGGGTTATAAAGACCTTTGAATGCCAAACGGAGCATTTTATACTTAATCCTGGAAGCAAGAAGGAACCATTCGAATTCACTGAGTTGGGGGTGGGGGACAAGTGATATGGTCAGAACTACACTTTAGAAATCACTTTAGTAGCTAAATGGAGGATGAATTGGAGTGGGGACAGACTTGAGACAGACAGACCCATCAGCAGGCTACTACCTTTTTCCTATCAATTATCAACCAAGCATAATCACCCAGACACAAGTCCAAGACAGGGGACAATCTGGGGCCAACGGAATCATACCTTATAAGATGTGAATTAACATAACTACAAATAAAACCACGGATACACATATACAAATGCATTTTCCATATGAACTAAAGAGGCAACAGTGAAACGTATTGGTCCATGAGAAGTAAAAGCCCTGAATCTTGAATCTTAATTCTAGCTTTTCTATTGACGTCGGGGAAGTCCTGAGACCTTGGTAAATCCGTAACTTTTTTTATAAAACAGGAATAGGATAGATTCAGATTCACTCGATCAAACTTCAAAAGAAGAAGTCTGATAAATAGAAGTTTGTATAGAATAATTTATATATATATATACACACACATATGTATACACACACATATTTGTGTCAGATGATAGCCATCTGAGGCAGGGAGAGAAAAAGAAATTGACATGATAGCTTTATTATATATTTAAAAGAAATAATAAATTGTACATGATACATGCACAATTCATGCACAATCACCTTTTTTATTATTCTATGTTATGGAAATGCTTGTTTTATTCCATAAATTAAAAATAAAATAAATAAATGTGAAAAAGGAAAGTCTGTACAGAGGCTGAAGCACCCAAAACTTGAAAAACAGAAGTTACTGAAATCCTGAGAATTTCTACCATATAATGGAGAGGTCAGGATTGGGCTAATTTCCTAATGGTTATAATTCATATCATTAGAAAAAGCACTCAGAAATGGCATATATGTCCCAAGGTGTCTAGCTTTCTAAATGTATAAACACTTAGAGGTTTTTTTTTGAGAGTTCACACCATAGGAGAATAATCTCTAAACATAATAGGTTTGATTGGGGGTAATCAGCACAGTGTGGGGCAAGTAAACTACCTCAGTCCAAAATCAAGCTTAATTGGAAATTAAATTGCATCTCCACACCAACTGCAGTATTTCTGTGTCTTGGGCTAATTTATCAAGGTGATGTCTTACCCAGAAGCAGCCCAAGGGGCTTATGTCAGACAGAGGAAGCCCAAGAATACTAGTGAACCATCACAGATAAAATTATCTTTTATTTTCTATTCTACTATGTTATGGAAATGCTTGTTTTATTTCTTAAGTTCAGAATAAAATAAATAAGCTAGTCAAAAAAAAAAAAAGAAGCTTGTCTGTAAGAGAATAACCTAATATAATTCACCATCTCTCTTGCTCCAATTTCAAGATCTAGGAGATCTTGTCTGTGGTTATTGACTTTAAATATTTTGTTTTATCTAATCATAGAAGCCCTTAAGTCATAGTTAGTTGGAGGATATATAGAAAATGTGCTGATATGCCCAGGATTTGATCTTCACTATTGTTGATTAGAAGTGTTTTGTGAATTGCACATACCCTTTCCTAGTCTTGCAGATGCACAAGCTTCAGTCACAAGTGGGGTGAGAAGACGGAATGTGGATAGTTCGATATAAACCATCTGTACTCTATCAGAATACCAACTCCAAGGTTGTGTCTTGTAGATGGGAGGTCAGTAGATCACTTTCATATGTAAAGGAAAACACATTCAATTTGTGTAACCCGTGTATTTTCCTTAATGTTTGTTAGTTGTGTCTATCTGTCCTCTTGAAAAATCATAAGGTGTAGTTGAAATAATATTTGATTTGGAATAAAAGGAACAAGGTTAAAATCCTAACCCTGCTATTTATTGCCTGTGTGAACTTGGGTAACCCACATGATCTCTCTGAAACTCAGTTTCTTTATCTGTAAAGCAAGGGGGGGGAGGGTAGATTTAATGAGACTATTGTCTCATTAAGCTCTAAAATCCCCCAAACTCTACATATCTTTCCATATTTAATCAACCAACAGGCATTTATTAAGCACCTACTATGTGCAACATAGTACATGTACAACTACCATATGGAGTGCTAGGCATGGAGTCAGAACAACTCATTTTCTTGAGTTCAAATTGGCCTTAGACACTTATGTGGCCCTGGGCAAGTCATTTAAAACTGCCTCAGTTTCCTCATCTGTAAAATGAGCTGGAGAAGGAAATGGCAAACCACTTCACTATTTCTACCAAGAAAATCCCAATTGGGGTCACAAAGGGTCTGATACTACTGAAAAACAACTGAAAAACAAGCAAAACTATCCATCTAGCTACCTAAACTATCTATATAATCTAACACAGGATTAGACACTAAGGAAACAAAGGGGAAAAAGCAGTAGTAATTAGGTTAAACTATTAACAGTCTAGAGGGCAGGGAATGTTTGTTAATAAGGGAGTAAATTTATTCTGTTTTGGAGCCTACCTAATAGGGAGAACTGTTTGAAAAGGTGACAATGATAGGAATCTTAGATTGGACTTGACTCTCTGAAGTTTGTGATAGAGAAGAAAATGAAAGCCTGGTGTAGTCTTAGTTGCACTTTAGATTTTGGAAGAGTGAAGGTTCAAAGTGTTCATAGGAAATATCTATAGTATCCCATGGACTAAAATTCCAAGGAGAAAATCAATCCAGGAGGGATGGAATACTCTTAAGGATTAAATCTGAAGACATAAGGGGAAAGAATTCTAAAGAGGGAAAATGGGAATTGTCTGAAGAGAGAAATGTGGATGCAAAGGGAACTCATTAACAAATGTGGATCTTAAAAAGACATCTATCTATAACTGATACAAAGACAAAAATCACAGGTGAAATTTATTTTTTAAAAGAAGATAAGCACAAAAGATAGAAGCAAAAGCAGGTCAGTCAGTCAACAAGCATTTATAAAGTGCCTACTTTGTGCCAAGCATTAAGTGTTGGGGATGTGAAAAAAAGTGTAAGACAATTCCTCCTCTCAAAGAACTCAAAGTCTAATGGGGGAGACAACAGGCAAACAGCTCGGCATAAATAAGGTATGTAGAGGACTGGAGATAATCAACAGAAGGTAGACCGTAGTCCTCAATGGGATTGGGGAAGCTTCCTATAAAAGGTGGAATTTTAGTTGGGATTGAAGGAAACCATGGAGTCTAGGAGATGGAGATGAGCAGGGAATGAATTCCAGGCATGGGAACATCCAGTTAAAATGCATGGAATAGAGAGAGAGAGTTGTTTGTTCAAGAAGCAATAATAATGTCTTTGCTATTGGGTCAAAGACCATAGGTGAGATGAGGTGGATAAGTTTCAAGAAGACTAGAAAAGTAGCAGAGGGACACGTTATGAAGGACTTTAAAGGCCAGAGAATTTTATATGTGATTTGGAGGTACCACTGGAGATGACTGAATAGAAGAATGACATTGCCACACCTGTACTAGGAAAAGAAATCTGACAGTTGAATAGAAGATGGATTAGAGTGGGAAGGGACTAGAGTCAGGGAGACCCAGCAGCAGGCTATTACAGTAAGTCAGGTGTGAAGTGTTGAGGGGCTATATTAGGGTGATGGCAGCATCAGAGGAGAGACTGGGGAACATACAATAGATACAATGAAGCCTTACTAAACTCCTCAATTCAAGTGCCTTCCCTCTGTTAATTACTTCCTATTTATCATATATGTGACAAATAGGATATAATATATGATGTATAGGATGATGGCCCTATACATGACAGTCAGATACATGATTTTATGTATATATAAAATGCGTGTGTATGCGTGGGCACATATCTTGTTTTGTATATATTTGTTTGCATATTGTCTCCCCCATTAGACTGCATGCTCCTTGAGGGCAGGGACTGTCTTTTGCCTCTTTTTTTTTATTCACAGAGTTTAGCACAGTGCCTAGCAGATGGTAAGTGCTTAATAAATGTTGATTTATTGATTGTAAAAGGTAGGACTGACAGGACTTGGATGGACTGAATATGGAGGGGATGAGAGAGACGAGGTATCAAGGAGAGGTAACAGATCGGAAAAAGTAATATGCAAAAACATGGCATAGTATTGTAGGAATAATGTCCAGAAGGCAAAAGAAGAGAATAACAAGAGGCTGGTAAAAAAGAACGAAAAAAAAATGAGAAAATGTTTGTTTTTTAAAGCCATTTTGAAAAAAAGAGGAGAATCAATGGTTAGGGCCACCACTGGAGGTAGATTGGATGACGGTAATTGACAACAGAGAGAAGGTAGGGGAGTTCAATCTATGTTCTACTGCTGTTTTCTCTTTCCAGGAGGATGGCCTTTGGACTGAAAATCACACCAATAAAAGTGGCTAATAGGGATTTGATACCATTTGTAATCACGAGATGTAAAGAGAGCACTTAGCCACCCTTGAAGAGTTCAAGTTATCTGACCCCGATGAGTGATACTCTCAGTTTCAGAAAGAATTGTTGAATGTGTTTACTGAGTTACTGTCAGTAATTTCTGAAACATTCTGAGGAGGAGAAAGGTGCCACAAGATAGAACCTCAGGCAAATGTTTCACTGATGAGAATTTAGTTTGCAAAATAAAGATTAGCAAGCTTGATTTTTATTCCTAGCAAAATCTTAAAATGGGCTGTTAAAGAGGTGGCTAGTGGAGACTTAGAAAAAAGTGATGACAGCAAAGAACCATATAATTTAGGCAAGAATAGGACATGTCAGATGGGCTTCATCTTCTTTTTTTCACAGAATTTCTAAATGGGAAAGCAGTGAATTGCTATTGATGAAGTTCACCTCATTTTTAGCAGAACATTTTATGAATGACAAAACACTGTCCTTGTGGAAATAATGTAAGGTTATCAATTAGATGATACTACTTAGCTGGACTTGAATCTTGCTGAATAGATGTACCTAAAAAGTAGTCATTAATGGATAGTATATCAACTTGGAAAGGTGCCTCCAGTGGAGTGTCCCAAGGATCTCTTTGATACTAGGCTATTTAACATTTTAATCACTGATTTGGATAATGACACAGATGGGATATTTATTAAGTTTGCAGAAGGAAATAAGTCAAGAAAGATGGCTGATGCATTGTATGACAGTCCAAATTCCCATATTTTTACGGGGTAGAAACTTGGGCTGAATTTTCAAAGATGACGTTTAATGGGGATAAAGGTTAAAGCCTTACACTTCAGTTCTAAATTTTGACTTCACGAGTATAAGATGGGAGAGGTGTGATTAGGCAACAGTTTGCCTGAAAAAAAAAGGTTGGAGGATTTTAGAATACTGGTCTAAATATGAGTTAATCATGTGATTTAGTAGCCAAAATATCTACTGTAACCTTGGGCTGCAGTAAAAGTAACATTGCTTAAGCAGGATGATTTCAGAAAAACCTGGACAGACTCACATAAACTGATGCAAAGTGAAGGAAACAGAACCAGGAGAATGTTGTACACAGTAACAGCAATATTATATGATGAAAAACTGTGAATGACTTAGCTGTTCTAAGCAATACACTGATCCAAGACAATCCCAAAGGACAAATGATGAAACATACTATCCACCTCCAGAGAAACAACTGATATTGTTTGAAAATAGAATGAAGTATGTTGTTTTTCACTACCTTTCATTCTTTTTCTTTTATTCATGACTTCTTGTACAAAATAACTAATATTCAAATGTTTTATGTGATTGCACATGTATGACCCATATCTGATTTCTTACCATCTCAGGGAAGGGGAAGAGAAGGGAGGAATGGAATTTTGAATTAAAAACTTTTTGAAAAAAAAGTTTAGAAAATTTGTTTTAACATAATTGGAGCTATATGTGTGTGTCTATATATGTGCATATACATACACACAGATATATAGATATAGATGACATTGCTTTCAAAAAGAAGGTAATAAATGGTCCTGTAGCACTTTCCTCCAGTCAGACCACAACAGGAATACTTTGATCAGCTCTGGACACCACATTTTAGGAAGGGCATTGATAAGCTAGAAGGCTTCTAGGAGATGATGACTAAAATGGTAAAGGGTCTCAAGCTTATTCCATGTAAGGATTAGATGAAAGAACTGGGGACATTTTACCTGGAGAAGGTAAGAAATCTATAGAGACAGGAGACAAGTTGTCGACTATTTGATGAGCTCCTTTATGTAAGAGAAATGAGACTTATTCTCTTTTGCCACAGAGAGTAGATGCAGGAACAATGACTGGAAGCTGTAAGGAGACAAATCTAGGTGTCCTATCAAGAAAAACTTTCCAACAATCAGAATTATTCAAAAGTGGAACAGACCAACTTCAGAAGCAGGGGCAGGACTTTTGTATAGATTAGGCAACTGCTTGTCCTGTATGTTGTAGTAGGAATACTCTTTCAAGGATGGGTTGGGTTAGATGTCCCCAGACTGATGAACCAGATGCTGGTTCTCTTCTGGGTAGCCAGGGGTTCCAGTCCAAGAAACTACTTCCTGACCTGATTGACTCTCACTCTTACTATCTTTCTCTGTCTCTATTTAGACTCCCTGTGTCTTTTTGTCTTTCTGTCTCTGTCTCTCTTCCTGAGATTCTGTGTCTCCTTCTTGGTAAGTAACTCCACTTGGGGGGAGGGAGAGGGGGAATCTATGAACCATGAACCAAAATTGATGAAGAGAGACAAAAGAGAGATGCCCTCCCTACCCCTTGCCCACTAAGTTGCCTACAATATCTCTCAGGGTTACAAGGTTGGTTTTTTATAAGGGTCACCAGGGGTTTATCCAATCTTTTGCAGCCTACGGCTAATTCCATTTGGGAAACTCTAAGCCATTCTTAAAGGGACAGATATGTCTTTGTGCTTTGTTCAACACATTGATATTTCAAATCCTAGTTACCTGCCCCTTCCTTTCTTTGAATATTTCAGTGGTTCTGAAGTTCAGGGAATGAACTCACTCCCCTCTCCTCATGCACAGAAGATTTATATGAACTGATAAAGAGACTAGTAAGAGCAAACAGGAAAACCATTATATTCAATAACTACAATAATATAATAAGAAACAATAACAAAACCACCATTTGAATAACCAATCTTGGTGCTGAAGAAGAGATTAGAAAATGTACCTTCCCTCCATTTTGCAGAGAACTGGGGAACTTGAGATATGGAATATCAAATATGCTTTCAGAATCAGTTGAGGGTGGTGGCCAGTCTTACTGAACTGACTTTTTTCTCTTTCTTTTTTTTAATCCTTGTAGAAGGGAAGATTCTGTGGACAGGGGAAGGAGGAAGAATATATTCACATATGGATGATATAAAAATAATTCTAACACAAATAATATAAAAATAATTCTAAGAGCAGTGATTATGTTCTATGAGTACAGTTATGAGTGCATGTGTTCCATCAAATAGAGGCTTAGGGGAGTGCCTGCCTTACAGTACTGGTCCCAACTTTTAGAGTGGTCTTCCCAACCAAACAAAAAAGACCCACTCATCTAACCTAAGGGAGACACATACTCCAGTTTTAGCAAAGGACTCTTGGTTATCTCTTATTAAATGGTATGTGCAGATAGCAAAGTACCAGACTTCCCACCTTCCTTGGCCTGAGAAGAGAGCCCTAAGCAGTGAGTGTGGTAGAGATATACACTAATATCAGAGGCAGAGATGGAGGACAGGGTAAACAACTGGAAACCTGCTCTTCTTCTTGAGTGGGACAGTGAAAGGATGTTGGATTTGGACTCAGAGGCTCTGCATTTGAATTCTGGTCCTGCTGCTTAATATACTGTGTGACCTTGGGCAGTCCCAACCTCTCTGGGCCTTAGTTTCATGTACATAAAATGAGAAGCTTTGACCAGTTGGCTTCTAATATCCCTTCTGGCTCTAAACCAATGATCCTGTGACCTCCAAGGAGCACTTTGATATGTGTAATAGGCACTTAATATATACTTATTGATTGACTGATTGATGGATGAAATCAATAAGAAGAATCTCTTACAATAGGGAACTCATCAAACACTTGATAACATGTCTCCTGTCTCTACAGATTTCTTCTCTTCTCCAGGCAAAATGTCCCCAGTTCTTTCATCTAATCCTTATATGGAAGAAACTTGAAGTCCTTTACATTTTAGTCATCATCTTCTGGAAGCCTCCTAGCTTATTGATGCCCTTCCAAAAATGTTGTGTCTAGAGTTGATCAAAATATTTCTCTTATGGACTGACTGGAGGAAAGTGCTACAGGACCATTTACTACCTTCTTTTTGAAAGCAATATCATATATATAATGCATGTGTGTGTATGTATATACACACATACACATAAATATATATACATATATTATATATATACATACATATATATATATAGTCCCTAATTATGTTAAGAACCCTCTTTTTGGTGGGGAGAGGGTGTAAGCAGAGGCTTTAACTTTGAACACTGCCTTCCCAGTAAGTGGTTCAGCAACCAGGGAGATATACCAACTTCTTTAAGAAAAGTCAGTCTATCTTAGCCACATCCTTAGGTTCCTAACCAATGTGCTTGGAGGTGGTCCCTGAACTTCTTGCCTGACTATCCAGCCAGCAATAGTTATACCAAGGCAAGGTGGCCTGAATCACCTAGAGAATGACCAATGATTCTGCCTGCTCACAAGAGACCTGGCCAGGGCCTTTGCCTCTAATGTCTAGTGTCCCCATCTCCCCCAGTGAGAGGAAGCATGGCATGATGGAAAAACTATCAGATCTGGAGTCAAGGATTCAGCTTTTAACCCTAGCTCTCTCTCTCTCTCTCTC
>NW_027186372.1:10481625-10496023 GCF_028583685.1 Petaurus breviceps papuanus
TCTCTCTCTCTCTCTCTCTCTCTCTCTCTCTCTCTCTCTCTCTCTCGGTCTTTACTGCCTCTGTGACCTTGGGCAAATCTCTCCACAACCCTCAACCTAAACTTGGTCTAATTATTGGTCTAGATAACTGCTAAGTAAGGACCCTTTTTACTCTAAACCAGTGATCTTTTCAAAACTTAGCCTGATTGAGAACTGAGGATCAATAGTAAATCTGGGCACACCTTTGAATGGTCCTAGTTTTGGGGCTCGCTTCCTCTCCTCTGAGTTAGTCTGTGGTACTAGGCTTACCACTCCTACTATCCATAGCCTGAATCTTAATGCAACCAAAGAGATAAGTCTTTAGGCCCCTTTACCCTGATTCCTCTTTCCATCTCGGAGATTCATCTGGCTCTTGGCTTGATGCAGGTTAAGGGTAATTTGATTAATGCTTGATTAATTTGGACAATAGAAAGGCTGGGTAATTCTCTTGCTGTGAAAGAGTGGGTAATGATTTCCAATAGGCTCTTGTTGCTTGTCAGAGACCTTCTACTATAAGTAAACCCTTTAGGTGGAAGCCCCATAGCAAAATAAAGATGAAAACATCAGTTGTCATTGCCTTCCTAGTGTCTAACACAGGGCTTTACCCAAGCATGTGCTTCTATAAGCATGAAATAAATGCTCACCACATTGTTGTGAAATGGAATCTGGAGTTGGAGCATTTAGACTAAAATCTTTTCTCTTCCATTCACAACATCCCTGAACCTTAGTTTCCTCATCTGTAAAATGAAAGTCATAACTTCATTATTTCTGAGGACCCTTCAATCTCTAGATCTATACTCCTATGCTACTACTTATATGATTTAGGTTAAATCATTTAACCTATCTGGGACTCAGGATCCATTCGATAAAATGAGCAATTGAACTAGATGACTTTTAAGGTTCCATCCATCTCCAAATCTATGATATAGGAAGGAAAGGAGGGAAGGAGAGAGGAAGGAAGAAAGGAAGGAAAGGAGGGAAGGAGAGAGGAAGGAAGAAAGGAAGGAAGGAAGGAAGGAAGGAAGGAAGGAAGGAAGGAAGGAAGGAAGGAAGGAAGGAAGGAAATGATCATACAGATTGTACATTGATCTCATTGATCATAAGTGGAGCAACCAGGATTCTAACCCATGTCCCATGAATCCAAAGTCCCGCCCTCTTCCTACTGTTCCACATAAGAAAGAGCAGATATTCTATTGCTTTACTCTGTTCTCCATCCCTACATCATGCCTTGGCATCTCTACAACATTCACTGCCTAGGGCCTTTCTCAGATCAGTGCAAGATAAAATCCAAGGCTGTTTCATTATTTTACCAGTGCCTGCCTGACATCCTGTAGTCTCTTGGGACTGAATAAGGAAATTAGAAGTTATTAGGGCTTCTTGGTCAGACTCTGAGTTAGAAAACCTGCCTTATGACAGTGGTGTACTTTTGGATGAGCTGTGAGTTGCTCCAATAATTCTGGAAAGAAATTGGGTCTGTACTCCAAATGTTGTTAAACTTTATACCATTTGTTCTAGTGTTAAACTCTACATCATCTGATACCGCTACTATGCATATAACCCAAAGAGATCGAAGATAGAAAGGATATGCATATTGTGTGTATGCATATATATGCATGTGTGCGTGCAATACTGTAAGGTCATAGGAATGTATTTATGCTTGTGTGTATGTGTATATTATATATACATGTAAAATACATATTGCTGTATATGTATGTATATATGCATGTAAATGTATATGTACAAGACTGCTATGTGTATATATAGAATGTATATGAATAGATACACATACATCATACATAAGTGATATGTATGTATATGTAAACATACATATGAAACATCACCACTTGCATACACATATTAACATTTTTTGTTGAAGTAAAAACTGAAAGTAAAGTGTGTGTGTCCCTCAATTGGGGACTGACTGAATAAATTATATGAATGTGACAGAATACTATCGCTTAATTAATTAATTAATTAATTGGTTGATTGATTAATGCAATGCTTAATAGGCACCAAATTAAAAAAGAAATTTTTTTCTTGATCTCTAGAGCAAGAATGGGAGGTATTATGTGTAAAATAAACTATAAGAAATGAGGAAAAGGATGGATTCAGAGAAAGCTGGATAGACACGTATGAACTGATATAAAGTAAAGTGAACAGAAATAAGACCACAATACTCTGAAGGAAAATAAGTCTGAAAGACTTTACAACTTGAATCAATGTGATGACCAACCAGGATTTCTAGAATTTGATGAAGAAGCTTTCTTTTTCAAAGAAGTGATGAGCTAGAGATGCAGAAAAAGGCATCCCTTTTCAGATACAGTCAATCTGATGGCTTTTTTGTTTTTTTATGATTGAAGTTTTCTTTGTGGTGTCAGGGTAGGGATGGGAGTTGGGGGGAGGGTGCTAGTGATGCAAAAAAAGATGAAAAGAAAGAAAAGATCATGGGTGGAATTTTTAAAAACCTTCACAGAAAAGAGCAGAAGGAAGTTCAGAAGAAGACTCAGACAAGCAAGATCCTTTTGTTACTACCCTATTAAATTTAATATATACTTTAAAATAAGACTGTATCTCATAGTTAAATTTCATGTCTAATTCTCTTTCTTATTCTTTGTATATTGAAATGTTCATAGCATCGGGTTTCTTGATGTTTAAATTCAATTAAAAAAGAAAATTTATATCAAAGTAATTAAATTTAAATATTTTAAAAAGAAAACTGATGAGTGAATACAAATTGAATGATATAACTTAAATGCAGGGATTAGTATGACGTAGCATCTATATAAAGAAGAATCACTTTATTTCTGCTCTTCTCCTCCCCTTCCTCCCATAAAACACAGTACTGGTGCTGTTAAAATGAACCCCCCGGACCTCCAGTGCTAACGAGACTAAGATGCTTTTCTTGGCCCCATTCCCCTAAGTGAAAGCCTGAGATGTCCATGCCTGGAGCACAGAGTTTGTTCCTAAAGATATCACCAGTCTGCCTTTGGAGGTAATTGGAGATTTACACTTGAAAACATGCATAATATGTAATATATGTATACCTGTTATGATTCATTTTTCATGGGAAAAAAAAAGCCATCATAACCCTTTCATGGGCAGAACAGGTGGCCTATTTCATAGGAGAAGGGCCTGAAACCCCAGACCTACCCAGAAAGAGAGGTCAAAGGAAGAAGATGCTAATTAATTCCAGGGAGACCAACATAGTTATTTCAGCAAATGTGAATTGGGGAAGACTGATTATTAGTCTCAGAAACAGTCATTCTAATATGGAAAATGCATGATGTGCAGATGGGAGGAGAGCAAACAGCTAAAACCAAATCTCGAAGAGATGGGGTAGAGTCAGAAACAGAACATTTTTGAGGAGAGATAGGGTGAAAGAAGAGAGAGTATAGAATAAATAGGGGAAATTGGATGGAGAGAACTACAGTTAGCAATAGTAACTGTGAAAAAATCTTGAAGTAAGTTTCTCTGATAAAAACCTCATTTCTCAAAAATATAAAGAACTGAGTTAAATTTATAAAAATAAGAACCATTCCCCAAGTGACAAATGATTAAAAGATATGAACAGTTTTTTGATGAAGTAATCAAAGTTATCCATAGCCACGTGAAAAATGCTCTAACTCACTATTGATTGGAAAAATACAAATTAAAACAATTCTGAAGTACTACCTCATGCCTATTACATTGGCTAATAGGACAGAAAGGGAAAATGACAATGTTGGAGAAGATGTGGGAAACATGAGACATTAATGCACTGTTGGCAGAGTTGTGAACTGATTCAACCATTCTATAGAACAATTTGGAGCTAAACACAAAGAAGTATAAAACTGCATACCCTTTGACTTAGCAATACTACTATTGTCTGTGTCCCAAAAGAGATAAAAACAAACAAAAAGGAAATTACTTTTATGTACAAAATTATTTATAGTAACCCTTTTCTAGTGGCAAAGAATTGGACGTTGAGGGAAAGCTCATCAATTTGAGAATGACTGAACAAATTGTGGTGTGTGGTTATGATGGATATATGTAGTATAAGAAATGATGGGCAGGATGCTCTCAGAAAACCCAAGAAATACTTATATGAGCTGATGCAAAGTGAAAGGTATTATGTACAAAGTTACAGCAATATTGTAAGATGATCAGCTGTGAATGACTTAGCTATTCTTAGTAATATAATGATCCAAGACAACTCTGAAGGACTTATGATGAAAAATGGTCTCCATCTCTAGAGAAAAACTAATGGAGTCTGAATACAGATTGAAGCACTCTTTTGAAAATTTCTTCATTTTTCTTGAGTATTTTTTTGTTCTATGTTTTCTTTCACAATGTGACTAATATGGAAATGTTTTGCGTGACTACACATATATAGCTTATATTGAATTGCCTTCTCAATGGGGGAAGTGGGGATAGAGGAAGGGAGAGATTTTGGAACTCAAAAGTTTTGAAAATAAATGTTAATTATTTTTACGTGTAACTGAGGGAAAACAAAATACTAAATAAATTCTTTAAAATTAATATAAAAACATGATATAAGTCTTTAAGAATAGTGCCTGGAAACGTAATGTTTCATGATTTTAATGACTAAGCTTACCTCTGAGGAAGAATTATGAAAATGCACATCTCTACTTTCTTTGAAGAAATGGGGGCTGTGGGCATTGAACACTGAATACAATGTTGGACTTGACGTGTTTGTTAGTGTTGCCAAACTGATTTTATATCCCCATTCTTTTTTGCTTATTTTTTGTTTGTTTTAAGGGAAGACTCTCTGAATGGGGTGAAAGGGAAAAGAATATAATGAGAAATAAAAGGAATGGAAACATACATATAAATAGCATTTTCAAAAGAATAGTTCCAGCAAAGCCAAAGTCCAGAATGAAGCGAGGCTGGTGAGAATTGTGAAGAGGAGAAAAATGTCTTTTTGACTCAGTTTTTTTTTTTAACCTATATTGAAGAAAATAGGGTAAAAAAGGGTATCGGAGTACTACTTAGGGTAGATGTGATGGTGGTAAGG
This sequence comes from Petaurus breviceps papuanus, assembly GCF_028583685.1. Lineage (NCBI taxonomy): Eukaryota > Metazoa > Chordata > Mammalia > Diprotodontia > Petauridae > Petaurus > Petaurus breviceps. Next base: position 10,486,658 of record NW_027186372.1, read on the forward strand.
GGAGAGGAATAGGAGACAGAACTCAACTCTTTTTTTGCTTTGGGGCTTTTTATCTTTTTTTTTTGCTTTGTCAAGGAGAATAATATTTATAGTAGCAAGAACAATTCCAAATACAAGTAGAGAATGGAAAGTCAAGATAAGAAGGGGGATAGTAAAAGAAAACCTACCTGCTCTTGATTCCTTCAAATCTCCAGGCCTAGATGGCCTGTCCCAGGGTATGGACCCTCCCCAAGCCATTTTGAAAGATGTTGCAGAACAAGGTAGATGATGAAATATCAGAGAAGGGCAAATGTCTGCACTTGGAAAAGGGAAAAGAGTCTGCAAAGGAGGCCAGATAGCTTGACACTGATTCCTGGTCATATTCTAGAATGTATAGTTAAATAATTGGTAGCGTACATCTAGAAAAGGAAAGAGTGGACAGAGAGAACTAGCTTGATTTCATCAAGAACAGGTCATACCAGGAGAATGTGATTTTCTTTTTTTACAGGGTTACTAAATCAGCGGATTAATAAATTAACTAGCAAACATTTATTAAATGCCTACTATGATCCAGACACTCTGCTAGTTTTGGGGGCTACAAAATATGAAAGTGAGATATCCCCGCCCTGGAGTTTAAACTGCAGTGATTAAACATATTCATTGATGTGTAAACAAAGGTTTTATGCAACATTTTGTTGGTGGTTGTTTGTTGTTGTTCAGTTGTGTGGGACTCTTCCTGAAGCAATTTGGAGTTTTCTTGGCAGAGATAGTGGAGTGGTTTGCCATTTCCTTCTCCGTTTCTTTTTTACAGATGAGGAAACTGAGGCAAACAGGGTTAAGTGACTTGCCCAGGGTCACGCAGCTAGTAACTGTATGAGGTCAAATTTGAACTCAGTTTCTTCTGACTCCGGACCCAGAGCTCTATCCACAGCACCACCTCACTTCCATTTGATATCCTCTAATTTGGAGGAATGCTGTAGACGCCTTGACGTCAGCAAATATTTGACAGATACTCTCTGTTGACAAGATGAAGTGATAGGGACTGGAAAACTAACTGCAGACCACTTTTCCAAATAAATTAACAATAAGTCAGAAAACACTACAGTTAAGTAAAGTCAAAAATGGTTGAGAAATCAGACCAAATGAAAAACACCAATGGCTTGGTGTCAGTTTGGAAACAGGTCTCTAGAGGTTTGTACCAAAGACATAAACTTATACGTGATCACAGAATTGCAGATGCCAAATCTAGCATTCTAACTACTGCACCACACTGTCTGGATAGCCGCAGAAATTCAAACTCTGGGATACCGTGGGTGACAGTATGGTAGAAGTAGAAGGGATCCCAGAAAACATTTGGTCTAGCTTGCTTATCTTACAGATGAGAAAATCGATAATTCCAATAAACTGTGTTAATGTGTAGTGTTGGGAGTGGTGGTGGTGGTGATAAGGGTGTGTGTGTGTGTGTGTGTGTGTGTGTGTGTGTGTGTGTGTGTGTGAATGGGTGGGGATGGGCATGGAATAAATATTATAAATACTTATAAATAGCACCTACTATGTGTCAGGTACTGTACTGAGTACTTTTTACAAATATTATCTCATTTGATCCTCACAATAATCCTGTAGGGTAGTTGCTATTATCCCCATTTTACAGTTGAGGAAACTGTGGCAAAAGAGGTTAAGTGACTTGCCCAGGGTCACACAGCTAATTAGGGTCTAAGGTAAGATTTGAGCTGACGTCTTCCTGACTCCAGGTTCTATCTACCGCACCAGGCAACTTCCTCTAAAAGACAGGTAGCTGATATTCCCTCAATAGACTAAGGTTTAGGGTAGAATGTCAAATAGAAACAATTTGGAGACCAATGGGTGTGTCAGATGTTATGTTATGTCTTCTGATGCTTGTTAGATTTAATTCTGTAAGATTCGCTCTCTTCCCGTCAGTTCTCCTCATCTTATTGATATTACCACCCTCTGTATATGTAGTATCCTTAATTAGTCAGGGCACTTTTACATGTGTAATCTCATCTGATTCTTATAACATATTGTGAGGTTGGTGGAAAAGGCATCATCCCCATTATATAGATGAGAAAAGTGAGGCCCAGCAAAGTAATTTGATTTTCCCAAGGTCATGCAGAAAGGGAGGGGAAGATAGAGGAGGGGAAGCATTTCTCTGAAAGAGCCCACTCTGGTTACTTGGGTGGTAGAAAGGGTTAATGAGCATGAGGCCATTTAGAACCTTTCAGCACTTTCTTATCTCTTGGTGTTCTTTTCTTCCTCTCTGTCCCAGACTCCCTTCCAGACAATTCAATTCAAGCTGATTTCTGCAGATAGGAAGGTGCAAGTCTGTGCTTGGCCCTGTTCTGCCAAGAAAAGGTAGTTTTGAAAATGTTTCCAAGAGCCACCAGCTGTTAGTGTAAAGATTAGGGAAAAGGAAATTGGAGCAGAGTGAACCCTGGCATCTCGGAGTTGGGACATGGAGGCAAATCTCACTGAATCTCCTAGGAAGTACTCTCATTCTACTGAAAACTTAGAATCAGCACTATTGAAATAACAGTTTGGAAATTACATGCCTGTCAATTCAGTTTGCTTTTTTTTTCCTTCCCTCTATGCAGTTTTGCTGCTTGGCAAAGTGACCTGCAATTAGTTATTCTGAGTGTGTTATGATCTCGGTATCCCTCTCTGGCCCAAGAATCCAAGAAGCATAGAATGTCAGAACCAGAAGGCACTTTGAGATGCCATCTAATGAAACCTGGTAAAACACAGAATCATGTCACAGCTGGAGGGAACCTTGTACAACTTGCTTCTCCATTTTTACAAATGAGTCCAAAGTTCTGAAAGGTTCAGTGACTTCCCCAAAGTCTAACAGCTAGTAAGTGGCTTACCTGACATCTCCACCTGGGAAACATGGTCTAAGTAAAGTAACCTGGGGTAACAGGTAGAGGAACCAAATGACCAGGGTGGGGGAGGTGGCGGGGGTTTCAAATTCTGACTCAGCTGTTTGTGTGACCCTTAAACAAGCCCTGTCTCTCTGTCTGTCTCCAATTCCTTATTTGTAAAATGAAGAGTCTGTCCTAGGAATCAAAGAGGAATCTAAGGAATCTTCCAGCTTGAAATCCCAAGCTCCCATTCCCGTGATCTTTTCTACTTTACTCTCATTTTGCAAAACAGAAATCAAAGTTGAATACTGTGTCCTTCTAAACATTACCTGTTTGTGTGATGGTGGAAAACTTGAACTTTTGTTTTTTAAGTCTTTGAACAGGGTGGTCTGTGTCTCTCCCATTATCCTTCCCATAGCCCTCCTTTGTTCCTTTTCATAGCTTCCACTGGTTAATAAGAGGTCCCTCTTGTCAGAGCCTCCCTTGGCAGATTGTTTTAGACCTTTTCTGACACCTCTGATGAAAAACCAGATGATTTACAGGTTCCCTTCCACCTCTAATCCTTCTAACCCACCTCCCCCTCATATAACTAAACCTCACTTATCTAATGTCCCATAACTCTAGCCATCCAGTGAAGTGACGTATTTCCTAAATCAGGCCTCATTCATGCTAAGGTGTTAATGGCTCAATATATATTTCCTGTATGTAATAATTACTCATTTTCTTACAGGTAGAAACCAACTATATGGGATAAATAGGAAATCATTGAGAGGGAAGGAACTAGAATTAAGAGAGGTTGGGGAAGGCATCCTGTAGAAAGTGGGATTTTAGTTGGGATTTAAAGGGAGCCAGGAAGTAGAGATAAGGAGGTAGAGAATTCCAGATATGGGGGACAGTCAGAGAAAATGCCAAGAGTCAAGTGATGGAATATCTCATTCATGCAACAGTAAGGAGAATGGTATCACTGTATCAAAAAGTACCTGCCAGGACCTAAGGCATAAAAAGATTGGAAAGGTGGGGGTGGGCTAGGTCATGAAAGGCTTGTAATGCCCAACAAAGGATTTTACCTTTGATCCTGGGAGCCATAGAGAGCCATTGGAGTTTATTGAGGAGAGAAGTCACACAGGAGGATTGACTGACTCATCTGAGGCAATCTTTTGGGCCACTTGCCTCATGTGCAAAAATTCCAAGGTAGGATCTACTTACAGCTTGTGAGACAGGTACACAGTGACTATTTTTACAGCAATATATTGGGTTTTTTTTTCCAGACAGGAAAGCAGAGGCTTGGAGAGATTGATCAAAGCCTCATGGTTACTGAGAGTCAGAGATAGGTCTCTAGGCTTTCTGACTCTGGGTTCTTGCTAAGGCATTGCAAGCCTCCCCACCCAAGAGTAAGTTCTCTGTTCTGTCTCACAGGTGTGTTATGGGAAGTGACCAAAGAAATGGCTATAAAGTACGGCACTTCCTCTAGGGGAATAAGAGCTATTTTCCTTTATTCCAGGTGGAGGAAAATCAGTCATGAGTGAAACCAGTGGAGCTCAGTGTGGCCTCTTTCACATCTGTTCATTTTGTCCCTGAGTCAGCTCTGGTTTGTTACACTCGAGTGGTCTGCCAGGTGAATCTGTTTCCCTGTCCTCTTTCTCTAATCGAGTTTTCTTCATTCTTACAGCTGCCTGCTCTGCCAACCATAACCACTCCAGAAGCCCGTGGCTCTGTTTTCATTCATGAAAGAATTCTCTGAAGACTCTTTCCCAAGCTCATCTTATGTCTGCTGAATTTGGGGGAGTCCAGAGTGTATAGAGGGGGATGGGAGATGATGCATTGAACATTTTGACAATTATTTCCTGCTACGTGGGTATGGAAACTGCCAGGAAACAGCCCTTGCTTCATTTGTTTAAATAAAATATCAAAGACAGAAAAAGTGAAGACAGGAGGGAGAAAGATTTAAAAAAAAAAAAGCACATTTGCCTAAGGCATCTTGAAGGCAGGAATTCATGTCTTAGGATTCTGAGTGATAAACAATTCACAGAAAGTCTTCGTTCTGGTTCTTTCAACCTGATATCAGGGGAAAACAGCTCTCCTTGTTACATTCTTGATTAACCTATTCCTTCAGTTCCCCCACCCCATCCTTACTGCCTTCCGCTTCCTCAGATGTTCAGATCTTACCATCCTTCAAGGCCAGCCGTAATGCCACACCTTTCGTGGAGACGTCCCTTATTTCTGAAAGTGTTGTCCTTCCTTTGAATTCTCATACTATTTCACTCAGGCTTTGTTCATGTACCTAGAACAATATAGTTATTTCTATGTATATTTTCTAAAACCTGTTAAACTGCAAGCCACATGAGGATGAAGAACACATCTTATTCACATTTGTAACCTCTATAACATATAACCCAATACTTTGTGCATAGCAGGTACTCAGGTAATAATAGTCCATGAATGAATGAGTGAGTAATTCAATGAGTGAGTGACTGACTGACTGACTGACTGACTGAATGCTTCCACAAAAGTCCCGAGTCAGAAATGCAGGGCAGGAATTAGGGGGAAATCAAACTCCTTAAATAGCCTGTTAAAGAAAAGGTTTATTTTTTCTTCTTCCTTCCTTCCTTCCTTCCTTCCTTCCTTCCTTCCTTCCTTCCTTCCTTCCTTCCTTCCTTCCTTCCTTCCTTCTCTTCTTCTTTCCTTCCTTTTTCTCACCCTCCTTCCCTCCTTTCTTTTATCTTTTTAAAAATTTTATATTGCTTTATTGATAGTTTTTATTTTTTTTATCACATTTTATATTATATTCATTTTGGAATGTATCCTTTCACAACCCACTACCCCCACCCCCACCAGCAGCAAACCATTACTTGAAACAAAGATTTAAAAAGAAAGAGGGGAAACGAGTTCAGTAAAATGAACACATCGAGCTATTGTGACAACATATTCAATATACCACCTTTAGAGTTCCATCCCCCTACAAAGAAGGAAAGGGAATGCATTTTTTCCAATTCTTTTCCAGACTGGCAAAGAAATCCTAAAGAACAAACACCAGGCTTCCAACGGTAGCTTCTCAGGAAGCAGCAGGGCCTGGGATGGATAACAGCTACAATACTCTGAACTACACTTTAAAATTCGTCTAGACACCTAGTTTCTTATGTTAAGAACATAACTGAAGATGCAGCCCTCCCCTTTGGGAATTAAAACTTTGCTCAAGTACTCTGCATGAGAGATCTTTGATGTCATGTGGGGCACAGAGTGTCAGAGAGGACATGGCCAGTGAATAGGTGGGAGCCATCCTTCAGAAAGGGACGCCTTGGAACTTCTTGGAAGTATTTCCAGTGCTCCGCCTTTTTATAGAGAAGGCAAAGTAATATATGGTGGGGTGAAGGATGTGACATGGCATGAGCGAAGTAGTGTGGTAGAAAGCTCCCTGGTCATGGAATCAGGGGGCCTGAGTTTAAACACCAGAACTGCTTCTTGTCAGTGTGATCTTAGGAAAGTTGTTTCCCCTCTCTTATCTTCAGTTTCCTTCAATATAAAATAAGGGGGTTGAACTAAATAATTTCTAAGGTTCCTGCAGGCTCTAAATCCTATGCTACCTCGCAAGCTGCAACCCTTTCAGCATCACCTCCCCCCTGTTTCCTGATATCAATTCCAAGGGCCCTTCCCTCCTGCTTTAGAATGGGGACCCATTTTCAGCTACTTTTAATTTGGAACAAACAAGCTGATCCCCTGTGGTTTTGAATTTAATAGGATGTCTGTTCAGTGCTAGGCTAAGTAGCCCAGAACATTTTCTTTCTTTCTTTCTTTCTTTCTTTCTTTCTTTCTTTCTCTCTTTCTCTCTCTCTCTCTCTCTCTCTCTCTCTCTCTCTCTCAACTACCCCAATAAAGGCAAAGCTCTTTACAGAACATGGGAAGCCCCAACTTCCTCTCTCAGTTTCAGCCACTGGGGCTCAAATTCCAAAGAGAACACACTGTCTCTGAAAGAAATGGTGAAGGGTTAGGCTCACCAGGAGGAAGCAAAAATGGTCAAACTGGGGAAAAAAATTGAACCCTGGTTACCAATCAGTTTAAAGAAAGCATTCCCTGGAGCTGAACTGTTGGGGTAATGGAGCAAGGCAGCTAAGGAAGCATAATGGGAAATGGAAAGAGTGATTAATTTCAGGCAGAAAACCTGGGTTCCAGTCTCCCCTGTGTGACCATGGGCATCCAATTAACCTCTCAGAGACTCTGCTTCTACATCTATAAAATAGAGTTAATAATACTTGTGTTATTAACCTACTTCATTGGATTGTTATAAGGAAAAGGCTTCTTCCTTCCTTCCTTTCTCTTTCCTGTAATAAAAGAGCTATTGAAATGTGAGTCATTATCATTGCCTGGAAAACAGCAGAAAAGACCCAGGATGGTATCATTGAAAGAACCTTGGCTCTACATACTTGTTATCTGTGCCTCAGTTTCCCCACCTGTAAAATGTAGGGATTGGACTAGGAGGCCCCTTGATGTTCCTTTCAGTTCTAAATCTTTGATCTTCTGCTCCTGTGGTCATAGGTAGTGTGGCTAGGAACCCAGCAGAGTATCCCAGACATGGATAATGACAGTGTCCTGTTCTTCCTCCAATAGAGGCAGGGGGTAAAAACTAAGGGGGTTGGGGTAGTGGACATATACTTACCAACCATATATATATCCCATATTCGATATTTTCCTTTTATAGTGTAGAGAGTATACAATCAGAATGGGGAAGTTCCCTTGTTTCTTCAATTCCGTGTACCCATACTCCCATAGCAAACACTTTTCATGCTTTGGTAAACTGAGAAAAGATATACCCATGGGCATTCGGCAATACTCCTAGCATATCTAGGGAACTGCCAGTATGTAGGGATTGCTGACTCCTTTTGCATTTATTTGCAAGACTGGAAGGAGAGAGGGAATGGTAGAGGAGTGTAAGGTATTATTATTAATGTACTGCACCAAAGACCAGCAATTGGTCTTAGAAAAGGCTTCATTACACAGATTCAAAGAGTATTTGGTAGCAGAGGGTGGAGAGAAGGAGGGGATTTAAATAGCATCTCCTCTGTTCCAAGATGGCTTCTCCAGCATTCTGAATGGTGGGGAAATGGCATGCCCTTGGCCCAAATCCCCAGTGGAAATCACATCTCTCAGTACCCCTCTATCTACCATAGTGAGAACATTAATGTGAGCTCTCAAAGGGGAAGTCTGTTACTACACAGAGAGAAGGAATTTGGTCTGGGTCTTTGCTAGGTCAAGAGCTCCCACTGGATATTTCTTCCTTGCTACTTTCCATAGAATGCTGTGTCAGTAAATCCTGGATATTGGAAAGGGTTTTTTTTAAAATTATTTTTATATAATATTTTTTCTCAACATGTAAAGACAATTTTTAACATTCTTTTTTTAATTTCAGTTCCAAATTTTCTCTCTCCCTCACTTCTCTCCTCCCAGAGATGGTAAGCAATTTGATATAGGTTATACATGTGCAATCATGCAGAACATATTTCCATATTAGTCATGTTGTGAAAGAAAATGCAAAACAAAAGAAAAAAACACAACAAAAACAAAGTGAAAAATAGTAGGCTTCAATCTGCTTCCAGACTCCATCAGTTCTTTCTCTGGATGTAGATAGCATGAGAAGCTTTTTAAATGAGATTTCTCATTGCCACAAGCATTATTTCCTTATTTGGATGAATAATAATATTAATATTAACTAGCATTTATATAAGACTTTAATGTTCGTACAATGCTTTACCTATTACCTCATTTGATCCTCCCAAGAACTCTGGGAGTTAGGTGCTATGGTTATCCCCATTTTACTCCATTACTACCCATGGGTAGATTGGCCACAAGCAACTCCATAGCACTAGGGGTCAAGAGAGCTGTCACAGGGAAGACAGACATGGGTGCCCACGCATCAGAAAGATGATGAATTTACTGGTGTTGACAGTGTGCCGGTCACTATTTAGAGCAGACATGGTTTCTGTTCCTGGGTCTGACACTCCAAAGACTTATGCCTGATACATAACTAGAGATCTATTTTTTTCCTGCTCTCCTACTTTAGAGACTCAGAGCCACTCCTAATGGGGCTCAGTGAATCAGGGCAAAAGCTCTGGTTGCCATATTGTGGGATGGCAATTTAAGGTAATTCAAGGTGAGACAGAAAAAAAGTGACTTTCCCATATGATGCAGTCTTACCTAACTTGTCCTTTTTTCTCCAGTCTCCCCTCTCTTTAATCTATCCTCCATCATACAAACTAATATGTTTAAATCACAGGCTTAGTACTATTGCTCCCCTGCTGAAGAATCTTCAGAGGTTCCCTATTCTCCCTAGCACAATAATGCAAAGTATTCTGATGTAATGAGATAATATTTATAAGCAATTTAGCATAGTGCTTGGTATAAGGTAAGTGCTAAGTAAATATTTATTCTCTTTCCCTTCCTCTTAAGTCACAGGTTTAGTCATATTATTCCCCTGCTCAAGAATCTTCACTGGCTCCCTATTACCTCTAGGAAAAAATACAAA
>NW_027186372.1:10496033-10549444 GCF_028583685.1 Petaurus breviceps papuanus
CTTAAGTCACAGGATTAGTCATATTACTCCCCTGTTCAAGAATCTTCGCTGGCTCAAATGAGAGGATGTTTATAAGAAACTTGGCATAGTTCCTGATATACAGTAAGTGATGTATAAATGCTTATTCCCTTCCCCTCTCTGTTGGGTCTTTAAAGCCTTTCACAGTATGACTACAGCCCATCTTTCTAGACTGTTTTCCAATTTCTTTCCCTCACGTACTCTATGTTCCAGACACACTGTTCACCTCTCTGTTCCCCGCATACTACATACACCCCTCTTTTTTCTCCACATACTACATACCCTTGCACAGATGATACTGATGCCTAGAATGCTCTCCCTCCTTACCTTTGCATTGCGGAGGCCTCAGCGCCAACTTGAAATTGTGCCCAAAGTGGTATAAAACTATGCATACTCTTTGATCTAGTAATATCAATGCTAGGTTTGTATCTCAAAGAAATTTTTTAACAGGAAAAATATGAAAATATTACAAAAATATTATAGCAGCTCTTTTAATTGTGGCAAAGAATTTGAAACTGAGGGGATGTTGAACAAGTTATGTTATATGATTGTAATGGAATACTATTGCACTATAAGAAATGATGAGCAGGTGGATTCCAGAAAACCCCAGGAAGACTTACATGAACGGATGCAAAGTGAAATGAACTAGAATAACATTGTACACAGTAACAGCAACATTGCAGAATGATCAACTATCAATGACTTAGCTCTTCTGGACAATACAATGATCCAAAGGACTCAGATGAAAAATGCTATCAGCCTCTACAAAGAACTGATGGTGGGAATGAATACAGATTGAATTTTTAACTTTCTGTATTTGTGTATACATATGTTTCCTTTTGGTTTGTTTCACAACATGACTAATATGGAAATATGTTTTATATGACTGCACATGTATAACCTATATTATTTTGCAGAGAAAGGAGTGGCTAGAGAGGGAAAGAGAAAATTAGGACCTCAAAATTTTGGAAAAATGAATGGTAAAATTGTCTTTACATGTAATTGGGAAAAAATAAAATATTACTTAATTTTTTAAAAAAAGAATCCCTATTTATCCACCAGGCTCAGCTCAAATATCACACAAAGCCTTTACTGACCCGGTTGTTAGGGTCCTCCATTCCTTCCCCCATTTATTTTGCATTCTTTATACAGGCACATGTAATATTTTCCAAGAAGAATGCAAGTGACTTGAAGATAGGATCTGTTTAGTTTTGGGCTTTTCATCAGCACAATAGCTTAAACTTAATACCAGCTTAATAAATGCTTGTTCTTTTCTAATTCAAAGAATGTTTGTCCACTGTGAAGATAGAGAGTGACAGACTCAGAAGGTGGGCATTGAACAGGGGAAGATTCACAGTCATAAATTCTATGTCCTTCTGGTTTCTAGCTCCTTCCTTAGTCCACTGATTCATAAAGCTCTGGCTAGTCCAAATTCTGTAGGATATTCCCAAACCTGAAAGTACCTGCTAGAAGCAAAGCTTAAAGGTCAAGATTTGGCCCTGGAAGCAGCAGTTGGTCAGAGACAATGCCCCTACCCTCCAAGACCTTAAGGGCAGAAGCTATTTTCAATAATATCTGGAACTTAGTTGATGTGTAATAAACAATGGCTGTTCAAGAAATCAACAAGCATTTATTAATTTCCTACTATGATCCAGGAACTGTGCTAAATGCTTAGGAAAGATACAAACACAAAAAATGAAATCATCCCTCCCCTCAAGGAACTTATGCTCTAAAGGGGAGGAGGAGAGAATAGTGTATACACATATGAATTTGTATAAAATAAGGCTATTCAAAAGATATTAAAATTTTAAAAAGATCATTGAATTGAATTGCTGATTTTGGCTCAATTGAATTAAAAACACACATATATGCACACTCACACACATGTACACATACCCCCAAATACCAAAAATTCCTCTGTAGAACTCAGTCAGGTGGCACAATGAATAGAGCACCAGCCCTGGAGTCAGGAAAACCTGAATTCAAATCCGGCCTCAGACACTTAACACTTATTAACTGTGTGACCTTGGGCAAGTCACTTAACGCCCAACTTCCCTGCCTTCCCCCTTCCAAAAAGACACACACACACAAACTCAGTCCAGTCCTTTGTCTTCACCCAGGCAAAGTCTCATCAGTCTGTTTGTTGCCTTTATGTGACTTCTTTTCTCTTTCCATGGCTGACTTTGCTGTTCCTTATCCTCTGACTCCATCTGGGTAAGTATGTTGAGGAGTCTGCTCCAGTCTTGTCTTGGCACTTCCCCCTTCCAATCCAGGAGACTCAGGAAAAGGACCCAGACATAATGAAAAGGCAGTGGGTGGATGTGTGGTGGTCTTCACCTTTAAAGGGAGCATCCACACTGGGAGGCAAAAGGCTCAAGGACTGGAATGTTGAGGATTGGACCAGACTCATGCCATCTATGCCAGAACCTGAAGGAATCAAAAGGGGCAGGTGGGGAGGGTTAAGGGGCAATGCCCCAGGTGTAGGTCCTAATGCAGAGTGAGATCTAATCCTGGAGATAGCATGGTGCTTTTGAAAACATTCCAGGTTTGGAGCCTGAGGACCTGGGTTCAAATCCTGCCTGTGCCACTATCTATCTCTGTGATATTGGGCGACATGAATCTCCCTGGGCCTCAGTTTCTTCATTCGTAAGACGAAGGAGTTGGACTGGGTGGCTTCTGAAGTCCCTTCCATCTCTATTTCATGCACTGAGGGGGACTTTGGGCATCTCTACCCACCCAGGCTTAGACAAACAATAAAAAAACACATTTTAACATCATCTCAGGTGAATCTAACTGTGATTTATGGCATCACATCTGTTACAATTTAATGAGCTAATTGACAATCAGCCCAAAGTTGGAGAAGGGGGGGGGGGACAACATCAATACAAAGCTGATTAATTCATCCTCTCTGTCAAGACACTAACACAGGACAGCTGGAACACCTGAGGGCCCACCCAAAATCGGAACCCACAGGAAAAAGGGACTGAAAAGCAGCTGGGATGGCAGTCATGTTCTAGGGTCAATCAGGAGACACAGACACACAGTCTTGGGGGTTGGGGAGGATGTATTGGCATCTCTATTTAGCCCAGACTGGTTTCTAGGAAACCTGCTGAATAGAAGGATAGGGGCCAATCTGAAAGATGGAGGCTTCTGAAACAGATGCACAGACTTATATTGATGTTCAGTTGAAAACATATAAAAAATGTTTCTGTCCTGAGAAGTCCCAGAAACTGAAGGTGGGGAAATTAAATGTTAGCAGTGTGGTGACAGAAGGTACACACAGTCCAGGACACTTTGTGGGGAAGATTTAACTAGGCAAAACTGGGAAGTAGGTCATGGTTTAATCAGCCCTTCTTTAGCAATCCCTTTTTCTCTTTCTGGTATCTCCCTCCCAGGTGCCGTAAGCTGCCCCTCCTTGGATGTCCAGGGTTACCTCTGGCCTGGTTGAGGCTGACTAGCCTTCCAGAAAAAAAAAAGCTGTCATTAGCTCCTTGTTATTGGGGGAATTGTCTGATTTGGTCTCACTAACAGTGATTTTTATGCCATATGCCAGAAAGATGGAAGGAATTTGAGCCACAGGGCAGTGGTGCTGGATACGTCTAGAATCATTCATAATGTAGATGCAATTGCCTTTTTGCTGTGCTTTGGGGGTCTCACACAAACCACTGGCTAGGCAGGTACTATAGAGATTGACAGTGGGGCTTGCCAGGTGCTGCTCAAAGGACCTGACATTCACATATAGTCATAAACATTTACAATCAGCCAATGACCAAATGGCTCCTTGTTTTACTGACCTTCACCTGTCTCCACCGCTATCCTGTTTCTCAACTTGATCTGCCCTCCAAGGCTTTGTATCTCCATTCTACATACAATCAGACCCTGATTTCATCCTGGTTATCATAGTTAGCAATGGTCTTCAAACTAATCCCTTTTCTTTTTTTCCAGAATTTATTTATTTTTAGTTTTCAATGTTTGTTTCCACAAGATTTTGAGTTCTAAATTTGCTCCCCATCCCTACCCCCCCGCCCCAAGATGGCAAGCAAACTGGTTACCTTTTCCCCTGAGTCTGCCCTCCCTTATATTCCCCTCTATGTCCCCTTCCCCCCTTACTTTCTTGTAGGGCAAGATGGATTTCTATACCCCATTGCCTATATTTCTTATTTCCTGGTTGCATGTAAAAACAATTTTTTATCATTTGTCTTTAAAGCTTTGAGTTCCAGATTCTTTCCCTTCTTCCCTCCTTACCCACCCCCATTGAGAAGACAAGCAATTCAATATAGGTTATACATGTGCAGTCATGCAAAACATTTCCAAAGTAGTCATATTGTGAAAGATTATATTTCCTTCCATCCTATCCTGTCCCCCCCCCATTTTTTCTACACTAATTCCTTTTCTAAAGCTGTGAACGAACACAGGGCCTTGCACATAGTTGGTACCATATAAATGCCAGTTCCTGTCCCTTTCCCCTTATTGTGGTGGTACTTTTCCTGATGTTATTTATATTTTAGGGAATAATGTCCTAGCTCAAACGAACATGTTTCTAAAGATAGACTTTCAGATAAAATCCACCGGCTAGTGGGAAAATATTTTGGCAGGGGAGACTTTTGGTCTCTCAAAATGATATTATCAGGTAACTGCCTCTTGGACCTATGAATAAGGCCATCCCTATCCTCCTTTCCAGTCATAATGTAAGGGGTGACAGAGTGTTTTCTGCTCCATGGACTATTCTGTCCTCCTTCTATCCTGATTATCTAGATCATCTTTCTAAAATATGACTTAATAAAACTCAAAGTCATCGGATGCACAACAGCCTTGACTTCTGGAATAAGGAAGATGGCTTCTATTAGGCATGTGGCTCCTCTTCCTTCATTTTTGGGTCTTTCACCCAGACAGTCAGACCACTGTTTCCCAGAGGCTTCTCTCCCTAGCACCAGCCACCTCCACTTAAGCTGCCAACTTTTCTGCCATTAATACTTTGGCTATTCAAGAGAACCAGAAGACCTGATTCTAGCTTCCCCAACTCAATCTAAGAAGGTTGGGGGTAGTGGAAAGAATTCTGGTCTTAACCTGAAGAAGATTTAGCTCTAACGCTTGCAAGTATGTGATGACAGACCATTCCCCTTAGTTTCCTCAGCTGTAAAATGGGGATAATAACACTTCACCTGCTTCCCTAAAAGAGATGTAGTGAAGAAGGCTCCTTCCTTAAGATTATCCTTAATGTACTATATAAATATGAGTTGTTTTTAATAAGAATGTTCTGTGTTCAAGGCACTGTGCTAGATACTGAGAATGCAAATGTCAAAATCAATAAGTCCTTGGGTTCAAGGCATTTAAATGATATTGAACAAACCACTTTATAAGAGAAATTTGAAAATGAAATACAAATAAAAAAGATCAAATGGATTGGCCTGAGGCATTATATAACACTTAGCAAGTAAATAAACCTCTCTTGTCCTCAGTTTCCTGATCTGTCAAGTTGGGATAATGATAAACATCTTCCCTACCTCACAGGGCTATTAGGAAGACTAAAGAAGGTCTACAGTAAAAAAAAAAAAATCTTACAAACATAAAACCATTCAGCCATGAATCAATAGTCATTTGTTCATTATGTGCCTGGAACCATAGATTGCTATCATTATCACTGGCCTCTTGCTCAAAAGAGTCTAGGTCTAGAGGTATCAAAGACATGGCCCATGGGCATTAGCCAGCCATGGGTTTTATTCCCAAATGCAGCCTGAACCAGGTTAAAATAGAAATGGGAAAAATTTGATAAGAGAAATAAAACATAGATAATATTACATTTTAGAACTAAACTAATATGCAGTCCACTGGACTTATTAAGTATGGATTAGTAGACTTTGTTTCTATTTGAGTTTGACATCGTTGATCCAGACCATAGTCATAGGATTATGGATGGAGATGTAGAAGGACCCTAAGAATCCAGAGTCCAAACCCCTCATTTGACAGATGAGGAGACAGAGGTTCATAGAGGGTAAATAATTTGTCAGTATCACACAGCTAGTAAGTACATGAGAAGGGACTGAACCCATGCCTTTAGGCTCCAAATCCAACTCTCTATCTGGTTGCCTCTCAGGACAGACTATTTGTTTGATTGTCCATGGTCAAGTAAGAGAACATTAAGTTCCCCAGACCATCTAGAGAAATTGCCGTCTGTTACAACCCCGAATTCTTCTCAAGAGCACTGGACTATCGCAATGCTAGGGACCAATTCAATGAAAAATGAATAAATGAAATCTCAATTAAAATGAGAAATAATTAAACAAAAGTCACGTTGCTTTGTGCAGCATAATCTAAATTCAATCAGGACAGATGTGAATTCTAAGGGTTTTTTTTTCTGCCCTAGCTCCAGAGGCCTCCTTATTCATCTAATTTTCTAGGTTTGTCTCTACTTCCCAGATTGTATATTTTAAAAATAAGGTGTTACACCTGCTCTATACAAGGTTTATTAGAAACTGTGGAAAACATAAAGATAGAAACGATGGGCTCGAGGCAGCTAGGTGGCGCAGTGAATAGAGCACCGGCCCTGGAGTCAGGAGACCTGAGTTCAATCCGGCCTCAGACATTTAACACAAAAACTAGCTGTGTGACCTTGGGCAAGTCACTTAACCCCAGTTGCCCTACCTTCCCCCCTCCAGAAAGTTAAAAAAAAAAAAAGAAAGAAAGAAAAGATGGGCTCAGGGTGGTACAGTGGACAGAGCACTGGCCCTAGAGTCAAGAGGACCTGAGTTCAAATCCAGTCTCAGACACTTGCTAGCTAGATGACCCTGGACAAGGCATTTAACTCTGATTGCCTCAAAACAAACAAACAAGAAAAGGTGGGCTCCTTGTCCTGGCATCTGAGCAACATTTTACAATGGAAAGAACACTAGTTCTGGAGTCATAGAACCTGGGTTTCAATTCTGCCTCTGACACATACTATCTGTATGAACTTGGTCAAGTCACTTGAAGTCCTTGAGTCTCAGTTGCTTTGTCTGTCAAGGGAAAAGTTTAGACTATATGACCTCTGAGGTACCCTCAAGCTCTAGACCTGTCCTTCTAGGATTATGTGGATAGTAGTCACTTAGAGCTTCCAGGAAATTGGCCCAGCATCTGAGCAAGTCAGGGCCATTCTGCCCGCAAACCAATTCTCCACAGATCTCATTTCCGTCCGCAGGTCCTTTAGCTATGGATTCTGGAATCTTGAGTCAAGCCACCAAACAAGCAATCATTTACTAAGCTCCCACTATGTGCCAGACACGGTTTTTAGCTCTGTGGAGGCTAAGAAAGGAAAAATTCTTCCCTGGCCTCCAAGGAGATTACATACTAATAAGGAAGCCAATACGTGAACAATTAGACACACACAAGGTATAAACAGTACATATGGAAGGTAATCACAGAGGGAGGGCATTATCACGGATAGCTGGTGTTGAGGCACACAGACTGTCAGACTTGGAGTCAGGAAAACTCGAGTTCAAGTTCAGCCTCAGATATTTGCTAGCTGTGTGACCCTAGGTGAGTCACTTAACCTCTGTGTGCCTCTGTTTCCTCATCTGTAAAATGAGTATAATAACAGCACCTACCTTCCAGGGTTGTTGTGAAGATAAAATAGCATTTATAAAGCTCTTTGCAACCCTTAAAGCACTATGCAAATCCTAGTTGTTATTATTCTTATTACTAGAGCGTCTCCTGTAGAAATTCATATTTAGGCTGTCTTGAAGGAAACTCTGCATTCTAAGATAAGGAGGGAGAACATCCCAATCATGGAGGACAGCCAGAGCCAAAGCATGGAATCAGGAGATGGCATGGTCTACCAAATGATTTGCATCCAAAATCTTAATTTTAAAAAAATTTTGTAACAGGATTGTGGTGTCAGAACTACTGATTTCAGGCATCTTGGCCCATCATGACATGATGCATGGGGAATACTGTAAGCTCTTCTTGTCTAAGTCTAACCCCTACCAAGCAGCTTTTCTCTGCGACAGAAGCAAATAGAATGAATGTATAAGAAGGAGTACTCTTTCATCCTCTATGTGATTGTGAAGCAACTCAGCCCTGAGGAAATGAGAGCCAGGCCAGGGAAAGAAAAATGGAGGTTCATCGGATCCCTTATTGGGGTGAGAATTCCTTGGCCTAAGGGATTTCAATATGCCAAGCTGAATGATCCGATTCCCCTGACCCCCCCCCCAGCTGCTTTTACACTCATTCCATGTGATTAGGGGAATTCAGTAGACAATAACAATATTTATTCATTACACACTGTATGCAGAACACTGTGCTAGATGCTGGTGGGAATTGCAAAATTTAGCTAAGTATTATCAGAGATTTACAGTTGAAAAGGGTCTAAGAGATCCTCTAGTGAAATCCCTTGACTTTATAATCATGTCTCAGACCAAGAGAGGTTAAGTCACTTGCCCAGGATCAGACAGATAGTAAGTATCTGAAGAGGGAGCTAAACCCAGGTCTTCCTCAATTTCAAGTCCAACTCTCTACCCACAAATCCTACTCACAGCTTAGTAGGAGGAAGGTAAACTTAACAAATGTAAGAAAAAATAAAATATGGCCAAAATACCAGCTGATGTCCTACTTGGATGTTTTATCTTGGGGTGGAGGTGACCTTAGCATCTGGAAGGCTGGACCAGCAGGGCTCTGGCAAGCCCTTCCAAGTTGGAAGGGTTTCAACCATGGCTCCATGAACTAGGTTAGCTAAACAGGGTGCCAAAAGGGCTGGATATCAGATGATGGATAGTCTGGGTCACGGATCATTTACCAAGCTATAGAGGGGGTGTGATCAGCCAGAGCAAAGAGAATACCCACATAATACTGAAGTATGTCCATACAAAAGATATAGGCAGAGAGCTAGGTGAAGCCCAAGAGGAGAAAGGCCATTATCAAATGGGACTTCCTGAAGGAATGGGAATTTGAGTTGAACTTGAAGGATGGAAAGTAATTCATTCCTTACTGACTGGGATTAGCATTGCTAAGCACAGTTTGAGCAGTCATAGAGGTGGAGAAGTGCAGGGTGTTTATAGGGAGATTTCAAGGAGACCAGTTTGGTTAGAGTATAGAAAATAGGAAGATGAATGGTTTGAAATAAGGCAAAAAAGGTAGAGTAGCATCAGGTGGAGGAAAGAAGGCCTTGAATGTTGATTTGCACATGCTAAGTGAGCAATAAGGAACCACTGGAGGGTTCTAAATAGTGGAATAAAATAAAATATTTATTGTCTCTAGCCCTATGAGCTAGGTATTTCAAGTGTTTTCATACCTATTTTTCAGATGAGGAAACTGAGGTCAGAGCTTAAGCGACATGCTCAGTTACATAGCTAACAAGTGTCTGAGGCAGGACTTGAATCCAGATCTCCTGACTGCAAGTCTAGCATTCAGTCTAATAGTGCCACATTATCAACCTGAAGTCAAGGATATTATGTCCTTTTTCATTTGCACCTTGCACATAATATGCAATCAATAAATATTAAGTGAAATGAATTGAGAGTGAGGAAATAGTCAAAGCTTTAAGCGAAGTTTCAAACAGAATGCAAGGTCTGCTATCACCACTAGTGATTTATGTTCCTGTACCAGAGATAAGCTAAGAATCAGAGGTCCAGGGGGGTAAACCTACAACTATATGCAAGGTCCATTAGACTGACCCAGCTCTGGCGGGTCTGAACTCCTGATGGCTGAACTGTGACTAGGGTGATACTAATAAAGAAAAAAGTGAAGATTTCCAAATGATGCTCAAAATGATTTGAGGACTCATATACTATTCTTCCACCACCATCTGATCATTTCACCCTCATCTGCTCTCCCCAAGTACAGCCTGGTAAGTCACTCACCACCTGGCTTACTATCAAAACCTTCTCTCTTCTAGATATCACAACTGAGAAAATAATCCACATTAGGTGCTTTAATAAAAAGGAAGTATGATATAGTAGAAAGAGCACTGAATGAGGAATCAGAGAACCCGTGTTCAAATCCAGCCCCTGACACTAGCTCTGTGACCTTGGGCAACTCATTTAATGTCGCTAGGCCTCAGTTTCCTCATATATAAAATAAGGAGGGGCTGCGGCTACGTGGAGCAGTGAATAGAGCACCAGCCCTGGAGTCAGGAGGACCTGAGTTCAAATCCAGCCTGACACTTAACACTTACTAGTGACTTGGGCAAGTCACTTAATCCCACTTAATTGTCCCACCCTCCCCCCACCAAAAAGCAAAATAAAATAAAATAAAATGAGGAGGGTGAATTGCATGATCTCTATCTCTCTACTAGATCTATGATCCTATGATTGATATCTGTGTAATGAGTTACTTCTCCATGCACTTATAGCTTAGAAAGGGTTAATACATTAATCCTTGTGATTGATTAGTAGACCCCTCACTCTTCAGAAGACATGCTGCCTTTCTGTGACTTTGAAAATATCCATCTGTATATATCTATGTCAACACAGGTACTTCCTCGAAGTGTAGATTGGACGCATTCACCCTTTCTCATCCCATGTGACTCTTGCCTTCCCCCTCCTCTAAATGCTCCACAGTGAGTAGACTTCACATGCTACGAATTTTCCTCTATTTTTCTTAACATTAGGTAGGCTATCTCTCTGCTCTCCTTCACTCTCATTAACCCAGATCCTTTTCCAATCATGGCTGGAGACTCAGGAAGACCTGCATCAAATTTTCAGAGACTAGTTACCTCAGTCAAATCACCCTCTCTGGGCCTCAGTTCCTTCTCTCTAAAAGAGAGTCCATGGTATTGAAGGGTCCTTCCAGCTCTAAATCTAGGACCCTTTGATCCTATTCTACAGCCTCTTTTGCACTGAATGGTCTAGAGAAAAACTCCTCACAGGTATGGGCTATTGGTAGCCACTTCTTAAAAAGAATTCCTAGTAAAACTTCAGCTTTATATGTCACTTTAAATACTAACCCTAGGAGACAAGTAATGCAAATATTATTATTACATTCTTATATTGTATTATAATGAAGCATATTACTATCCATATTTTAAAGATGAAGAAATTCAAAAAAGAGGTCACATGTCATGAAGCTAGTAAGAGTCAGAGGTGGGATTTGAACCCAGGTTTTCTACCCCCAGATCAGTGCTCCTTTTGTCCCACACAAAACCACTAGTCTTGCTGTTTATATTTAACTTATTCCATTGATTTGAATGTGTCCAGGAGTAGGGATAGACACACTATGGTACTTTTGCTAGGTCCCAAACCCTCCTTGGGGTCCTGGGTAAGCTTCACACATGTATGGCCCATCAGAACATCGGATATCTTCCATCTTTCTCATTGCTACAAACATTAACTGCTCCTCCCTTCCCAATATAGTGTGTTTGTGTGTATATAATGAAACTGAGATCACTTTGAATGGAAAATGGACATACAGGTTCCTCTAAAAGGGAAAAAAAATATATATATATATATACACATATGCGTATATGTTTTTGTTTCTGTGCATGCATGTGTGTGAATATACAGGGTTTCCAAAAAAAATATTTCAGCTTTAATAGTTTAAAACTGCACTAATATTTTAGGGACTCCATGTTTGTATATGTATGTATAAATATGTTTGTGTGACACATAGAAACGTATGTTATGTATAAAACGTGTAGAGACACAAGTAGAATATTAATGCTTCAATGGGTAGATCCTTCATCCAAGGAATAGACAGCAGACCCTTCAGGCCTTCTCATCTTCCCTATTCCTAGCTCATTTTAGAGACCAGAAACCTAGAGCTTTAACAATCTCTTCCCAGCTGAGGGAGAAGTCAACATAGATAGTTATTTGTCCAGTTCATCCCCCTCCCTCTGTCTCTTACCCCATGCCTGGAGCAGGCCCTCATTCAATCACAAAGATTTAGAGCCCCACCACTATTCCATAGCATTGGGGTTCAGGAGACATTGCTCCCAAGAAGGCGCCCCTGTGCCGAGAACAGCAGCCTAGGCTCATCATCAGTAAGAAGCAAAGCTTAAGCCAAAAGACTAAGGGTAAACTCTGGGAAGGGGGAATCCCACGATCCCTGGGATTCCCATCTACTATACGTAGTTGGTTCTTTCCAGCCTCAGAAATGTGTCTGAGGCTTAGGCAATGAATTTTGCAGTGAGACCTCCATCTCTAAGGGGGGCTGGGGAGGGGAAGCAGATAATGCCTAAAAGGGGGAGGGACTTGCATTTTTTGCCCTGTAGCACCAGACCCAGGAATACCCTTCAGCTTGTGCCATCCAGCAGGGAAGCTTTATGCTGTTCTTGGGGAGATGAAGGAGGCTTTAACTACATGAATAGTATGTAAGACTATGATTATAGGCTGGAATTAGGTTTTATACAGACCAGATTTTTTTTGCGGAAGGGGGGCGCAGTAGAGTGTATGCATGTGGTGAGGACTGGGAGAGGAGAGGACAGTCTCTGTTTCCACCAATGCAGTGGTTTATAAGTCGTAGGTTTTCCACATTCATCACCTCACTTCAGCTTTGCAACAACTCTATGAGACAGTTTTCTCATTTCACAGAAAATGAAAACAAGACTGAGAGAGAAGTGACTTGCTTGAGGATCCATTGTCCATAATTGAGCTGGTACTAGAACACAGGTCTCCAGACCCCCAGCGTGGTGATGTTTCCATTTCCCACGCTACTATTTCAAGCTCAGTTGGGTATGAGGAGGAACATAACGTCATGGCTAGGATTTCTGGCCATGGAGCTTCACATCGTCCCCAGACTTATTGACTATGGATAAGTCACTTGACCCCCTCTGAACCTCAGTTCCTTCATCTTTAAGAAGATAAGAACTATTGTAAAGGCTTAAAGGAGATCATGGATGTAGAATGCTTTACAATCCTTAATATACTCCATAAATGTAAACTTTTATTATTTCACATTGTTCCAGAATCAAGGAAATTCTCACCCATTTTTTCCATGGCCCAACAGTAAATGAGAGAAACATTCCACCATTATGCCCATTGGCCTTCAGGAAGATTCAGAATCTTGAGCACAGTCCACTCACCTTCCTGACCCAGGAACAAAACCACCGAGATCTCGGGAGGCCGCGGTGCCCCCCAGCCCACCCCATCCTTCCCAGAACCTTCTCATCTCACTGAAACTTCACAAGAAACACCTGTTGGCTGTTTCTCCCGGCCCAGCTGTTTGAATCCCAATGATCCCGTAACCCTCGTCTACAAATAGCAGCCACATCTCCAAAGAAGGTAAATGAGAATAGTGCTGAATAAAATTCCACTGTCAATCCCTCTGTCTTCTCCCTCCCCTCTACCCATCCCACAGTTTTGGACTAATGAGCTTCTGCTGGCCTACCATACCTTGCAGCTGAGTCCTGAGGCCATGTTATTGAATCTGACCACAACCACAACTGGCCTTCATCTTCTCTAATTATTAAAAAAAATCATGACTTGGCTACACTGGACTGTCAGCAGTCTTCAATGCATCATACATCTCCCAAAAATAGTCTTTGCTTCTAATAGGGGGCATGAATATTTAAAAACATTTTTAAACCAACAAAATCACATAAAATTTCTGTTCTTGCTTTGCATTCTTTCTGCAGACAATGCCCCTTTCTGTGTCACTGAATTATGCCACCTTCCCCTCATATCCCAAACTGGGATTAAGGGGGAACATTGAGAGTTAAGCCCCATTAACCAAGTAAGGGCTGTTTGGATTGAGAGCTGGAGAGGGCCAGGATGGCCTGGGCTGGACAAGAACAAACACTTGTCTCTAGACTGCCTGAAGCATTAAGGCTGGGAGCTGCTTGCTACCCAAGCTTACTTCAAAGAATTATCAAAGGAACTGTTGGAAGGCCAGCCACTGATGGGAAGATATGAGGAAAAGGCAATCATCCATAAATAGGATGATTAAAGGAGACCAGGAAACCACTAAGCTGGAGCCCTAGTGGGGAAAGCATTAGTTATTTCAGGTTTGCAAAGTATAATACAGATGCTCCCCCCCCAACAATTACGGGGAACAGTCTACATTTTTGGGCAGGTAGATGGTACAGTGGATAGAGTGCCTAGAGTCAGGAAGATCCGGGTACAAATCCAGCTGCAGACACTCACTAGCCATGCGACACTGGGCAAATCACTTAGCCCTGCTGATCTCAGTTTCCTCATCTGTAAAATGAACTGGAAATGGAAAATCGCTCCAATAGCTTTGCCAAAAAAAAAAATCCTCAAAAGGGGTCATGAGGAGTTGGACAGGACTGAAAAACAACTGCGCATCAAATCTACATTTCACCCCGTTTGTTGCTTTTGTGGCAGTCATCTCTTTTTCTACCTCCCCCCACCCACCCCAGTCCTACAAAACCACTAACCTCAAACCAAAGTCTACCTTTTACCAACAACAAAGCAACATTCCATCAATAACTTCTTGAAACTCAACAATAAGTCAATCTAAGTCTAACCCTCTGCCTCCCTGTCCAGAAAGGATGCAGCCTCTATGCCTGTAACCCATCAGCCTCACACCACCAACTCTCAGTTCTAAAGTTTGAAGCAATTACCACTGTCTAAGCAGCCTTGCTTCAGCCCTGCCTGTTCAAAACCAGGATCAAGGGACATGGCAACTTCTCTCCCAGTTATTTCCACATCCTCTGGAGCAATCCCCCCTTCCTGGGAAATGGGGGTTTAAGTAGAAGAGTGGACATTTCCACTCAGGGACAGGAATCATCCATACCGGTAAACACTGAGGCATACAGTGGGCAAAATGAAACTCAAGTCGCTCTCCCTACCTTTGTTGAGGGTCCCAGTGACGAGCCTAAAGATAGTCTGGGCAAATTTCACGATCCCAAGCTTGCATCTCTTGGAGCAGCCACTCATGGTGTGAAAGAAGAGGCAGGCTCTTCTTCGTAGCTGAGGACTGGGAGCGCTCACCCCCAGGATCACACAGCCACACTGAGTTGTTCAGTGACTTGGACTCCTCTTTGGTGCAGTGCAAAATCTCCCACCTCCAAAGAGGGATAACCCTGTGGATTTGGGCTCAGGGAATAGCACGAGAAACCTCTGCAATGAGGCTTGCCTTTTGCAAGTCAAACAGAGAAGGCTGCAGAGCAGGGATCGTGCACCCTTCCCCTGTCCCCTGTCCCACTTGAGTCCACTAAGGTGGACATCACCCAGGGTCCTGGGGCTCTCTCTCGGTGCCCCGGGCAGAACTTCCCAGGCTCAAGGTGCTCAGAGCAAAACTGAGAGTAGAGAATAACAGAGCAGAGCTGAAATGAGGGAGGAGTCGGCAGCTTTCCCAGTCTTTGCTGACTGTCTTACATGGCATTGGTAATGCAGCAATTAATACTAGAGTCAGAAGGGAGGTGACTGCCGCACAAAAAACACAAGGAAAAACAAGCTCTCGCTCATGTTTTCTCCTTCTCGGTTAATCTAATTGATTTATTGACTTGGCTCTTATCAAAACCAGGCAAATCTCCCCACAGAGTCAACACTGGTTTCTTGCTATCTATCAGTGGAAAGTTTGCTGACAGACTCTGGAGTGACCTGGATTGCATCACAGGAGAGACTGGCTGAATAGGGAGCCCCACTAGGGTTGGGGAAAATCTGGAACTGGGAATGTGTGCACAGCTGGGCACAGCTGGCTCAACCTGCCTACTCCCACAGCTCAAGGACATGTCAGCCTGCCTGCCTTTCCTGGGACTAAGCAAATCTAGTATTGATGTTTGAACTGCCTCCGGGCTCTACTGCACCGTGGACTTTAGAACAGAATTCCTCACCTTTAAAAAAAAAAATTCTTCCTGGAAGTAAACTGTGCCATAAATGACATCCAGTCACTGATAAAGCAAGACTGGGGAAGAGGTTGAGGGCAAGGAATGTAATATGATTAGGAAAGGGTTGCTACATACATATGAACTACTTATTTTCAAAAGAATACCATGAAATACAATACACTAAGCAGGAAAAAAAATGGGTATATTTTGTTTTGACAGGGGAGGGTTACCAGTCCTATAATTTCATTGGCATGGGAGCCTCTAGGTGTGGAAATTCTTTCCACCGATTCAGATCAGTAAGTCCCCTTTAACCGATGGTCTTGCAATATATGAAACATGCGGCATTGAGCAGGATTTGTCCTCCACTTGATGAGAATACTTGCAGGTCTCTCTATCCCCCTGGGTCTCCAACATGAGCATCAGTCACCATAGCACTGGACTATAGATATTCAGAGTGTAGGAAATAAGAAATGACACATCTTGGAAGCTGCTTTAAGAAAAAAGAAATCAATCCTCCACAGCAGTTTGTTTGTATGTCATTGATTCTTTGGTGCTTTAACACAGTACCGAAAGGACCATTTAATCTCCTTGGTCCAGAGCTGGGTGAGAACTATTCCAGAGGGAAAGTACAGCATCCAGGATGAGGGAGCCCCAGGCTTGGAGCAAGGAGATGTCAGCTTCTAGGACCAGCCCTGACCCTCTGACCTTGGGCGAGCCACTCCCTGGGCCTGAGTGTCCTCATTTGGGAATGAGAGGAGTTGAACCAGATGATATCTGAGATCCTTTCTTGATAGTTATTGATCTGAAAGCTGGTTACAGGGAAAAGTCATAGATTTAAAGCTGAAGTGAAGTTAAAAGGCGTCAAGTCCAACCACAGCATTTTACAGATGGGTACACTGAGGCAGAGCAGTTAAGCATTGATCCAGGTCTTACAATGAGTAAATGTCAGAGGCAGGATTCAAACTTTGGCTTTCTTAACTCTGAGTCCCTGTCATTACTCATATCAGTCCTGACAACGGGAGGATAATGGATTTGAATTAGTGACCTTTATCTCTACATTTTGGTTTGTTAGACTCAAGTCTAGGTCACGAAAAAGACTCAAGTCATGAGATAGAAAAGGGCCGTGCATCCTGAGTTTGCCTCTATTAGGAAAGCAAGGCTGGCTACAGAATTGGGCAGAGTAGGCAGCTGTTCACATGGTGTGCTTTGCAGGGAGCTGAATGTCTTCCCACCCCCAGCCAAAAATATCTCCTTTTGCCTGTCTGCCACAGTGCCTGGAGTTACTATGTTATTTACTCCTTTGAATTAGAGCATTGAAGGCCCTAGTTAAAATGCAGGTGTTATCTAAGAAGAGGAACACATGAAACTATTTCTGACCACTAACACCTTCAGTAGGAAATAATGGTCTATAAGGTTAGCCCATCACCCAGCAGAGATGGGACCCAGGCCAGAGTAAGCTATGAAAGGAAGAGGGAAAGGTCCAGGACTCTGGGTATTTCCTAAAAGGGCAGGCTCAGATGAGATACCAGAGGGAGGAGGCTGGGGTTTGGACATACTGGGGGAGCACAGCATAAAAGAGGTGGTGGCAGAGTGGAAAGAGCTCTGGAGTCTTCAGACCTGGGTTCAAATCCCACCTCCGACATGTATTCTGTGTGACCTTGGGCAAATCATTTAACCTCCCTGAGTCTCAGTTTCCTCTAGTGTAAAATGAGAAGACTGGATTAGATGGGCCCTGGGGGCCTTTCTAGCTCTGAATCTACGATCCTATGACCTGAAAGGAAGGGATGATAGAAGGAAAAGGGAAGAAAGACTACAGAAAAAGCTACAGAGAGATGTTGAAAATACATTTTGCCTGCTTCACAATTTTAAGATAGTCATGCAAGGAAGAATTGTTCTCTGGTCCATAGAAGTCATTTTTCAAGACAGTGGTAAGGATATGTAGGAGAGGAGGGAATGGTTTAGCAACTTCAAGAATTTAACAATTCATTTAACAAGTGTGTATTAAATTTCAAGTATTTGTCAACCACTGCTAGACACTGGAATATAAAGAAAAAAAATGAAAGTGCTCCTGGTCTTAGGGAGCTAATATCCTACATTAGGGAAGCATCATATACACAGATAATTAAATATAAAATAAATGCAAAATAAATCCAGAGGTTTTTGAGAGGGCATTAGCAATTGGTGGGATCACCAGTCCTCCTGTAAGAGGGAGTAATTGATCTGAGGCTTGAAGAAAGCTAGGGATTCTGTGAGGCAGAGGTGAAGAGGGATTATATTTAAGCATAGGTGACAGTCTGTGTAAAGTAACAGAGGAAAGATATGGGATGTCATGCAAGGGGGAGGGGTCGGAATGTAGGCTGTTTGGCTCAAACATGGCAGGAAGGGAAAAGAGTGGTATTCATAAACCAGGAAAGGTTGACTATATAGTCATACTATGAAGGGATGTAAATGATAGTCAGAAAGAAGAATTTTATTCTTGAGAAAGTAGGGAGCCCCTCAAGTTTCTTGAATAGGAAGTGACATGGTCACACTTGTGCTTTAGGAATATCAGTTTAACTTAAAGAAGGAGGAGAAAAGAGAGACCTGAGGCAGGCTGACTGATATCCCAGTATCACAGAATTTCCCTTTCTTCCCTCAATAGAGAATGTTCATAAATTTTAACAAGCTGCTTCAGCTGCATCTTTGGGGAGGTGGATTGGCAGACTGAGGATACTACTGAAAACTGGGAAGCCAATGTCAAAGAAAGCTGAGGCTTCAGAGAGATTCAGCAGCCAGCAACTCCATCTTTGTCCTGGAAACCAGAACAGGAATCCTTGAAGACCAGTCACTTCTCTAAGATTGTCAGCACCATCTGGTGCTGGACAGCAGAAGACATCCCTGGAGGACTCCTGAGAATCAGGCTGGAGTAGAAGGATGAATAATGATGATATTTGATCTGAAGGAAATATCTTTTTTTTAAAATTATGAATATGTTCCTCCTACCTTTATCTACAAAGGTAAGCTTGACCTAAAAACCTGTGCTATTTTATAGGACTTTCTGGGACTTTCCAAAGCTGTTAGTACCAGTGAAGACCCAACTCTTATCTTAACAGGGATGAATGGATGAATCAACAAAAAGCATTTTTCAGGCACTTGCTACGGATTCAAACATAAAAGAAAAGATAATCCCTACCTTCAAGAAATTAATATGCTAATAGGAATAAACAAACCATATAGGGGAGAAGTGGCCAAGGATATCTTTTGTCTTGAAAAGATTGTTAGTGGGGACATATCAGAATAGACTGATGATGGGTGGCAGAGTCAATTTGATTGGTTCCAGAGTTAAGAGGTAGGAGGTTGGGGAGGCTAGGTGGTGCAGTGAATAGAGCACCAGCCCTGGAGCCAGGAGAACCTGGGTTCCGATCCAGCCTCAGACACTTAACACAAAAACTAGCCATGTGACCCTGGGCAAGTGACTTAATCCCAATTGCCCTCCAAAAAAAAAAAAGCAAAAAAAAAAGGTGGGAGGTGGAGATGGGTTTGGAGAGCAAACTTGGTACAGTTGAAGAGATGGAAGCAGGAGAAAATAAAGCTTGGTTAGAACTGAACCTAGCTGGATTGGGGAACACCCATCTCTAAGGTCCTATTGGGCATCAAGGTTCCATCAGAATAAGTGCTGTAGGATGGCCTTCTCCCAAAACTTCCTCCCAATGCTCCCTACTTCTGGCTGGAAAATACCAGCCATGCCTATCTCTACAAGATGAAACTCAGAGTCTCTCTTCACCCTAAACTTTGTGCCTAATTTCCTTTTTCCCCATAATAGTCGGCAAGACCACTCTATTCTTCACATTGCCCCTAACACTTGCCATTGGATAGATGTGGCTAAATCTCTGGGATGGGCATGGAGTCACAACTACAAATCTTTTAGTGAGATGGAGGACCTCAGAGACTTGGTATCTGACCTACCACTGCCCCCTCCAGACCTTCAGGCATTCCCATATGACCTGATGATGCACCCTAAGGACCCTTGGTACCTACCATACACCCTGCTAGTGTGCCTTTAGGACCACCAGTCCTTCCCATTCATCCTGCAGCTGAATGTCCTGTGCCACACACCCCCCAAGATTTTTAGGGCATTCTGTATACTTTGTTTATTTAAGAAGAGGCAGCATGGCCTGTTGGATAGAGAAATCAGGAAGACCAGGCTTTGAATTCTGCTTCTGACACATGGGCCATGTGACTCATGACAAATTTCTTCACCTTTCTGTTCTCTAGGCAACTCTCTAAACCTATAAATTGCAGAGAAAGTGCCAGCATCCATTGTTAGGAAGAGTTTTCTCATCCAGAAGTTCCATATACTAATGAAATCACAAATTCATTCCCTGTTCCTGTTCTTTGTATTTACTTACAAGAGGAAATGCAAGTATAAAATGCTTAGAGGAAGGAACTATTTTATTTTCATTTTTGTGTGTGTATTACCTAATACATAGTAGGTACTTATAAAATGTACATTGATTTATTGGGACAGCTAGGTGGTATAGCAGATAGGGTTCCAGGCCTAGAATCAGGAAGACTCATCTGGCCTTGGACCCTGGGCAAGTCACTTAGGCTTGTTTGAGTCAGTTTCCTCATCTGTAAAATGAACTGGAGAAGGAAATGGCAAACCACTCCAGCATCCTTGCCAAGAAAATCCCAAATGGGGTCACAAAGTATCTGACACCACTGAAACAACTCAATGACAAGAACAACAAAAATTGATTGCATTCTTGGTCAGGAAATGTGACTCACCATGCAAGATATAAGTGAAGGACAATTGTTAAACCAGACATTATTTGCTGTCTGTGAAATGGGAATCCAAAGAAAGGAGAAATCAGTGTGAACTGGAGCGATGTGAATATGAAGGCTCCATGCAAGAGAGAAAATGTGGTCTGGCCCTTGAAGGCTAAGTAGACTTAGATATACAGAGGCCACCTAATGAATGCTTAATGATCATTTAAAATCATTTAGGAAAGATCTAGGCTACAAATGCTAGCTCCATTAATAATAGTGAACGTTGTCTTTTCCTTCACCAAACTCAAAGCATTTGGATTCCTTGTACCCTATAAAGAATTCAGAGATTAACTCTTCATATGCTGGATAGGAGTCCTTGCCCTCTGAATAGGTTAGTGATGAAAGAGTCATTAGAGATTATCTTAACCTGGGGTATATGGACCTCCAAGGATCCATGAATAAATTTCCCATTCAAGTTCATAGATTGCCTGAAGCTATCTAGTTTTAAAGATAAAGAAAAAGAGGCCAAGGAATGTTTAGCAACATTTAACATCACACAACAAGGTCAACAGAATGTTGGGGAGCAACATTTGGTGACTGACCACCTTCCCAGCAGAAGATACAATGAGAAAAATGGATGATTCCCATTATTCACCATGAGATAGGACAGTTTATGGCAGCCGAAGAACATGTTACTCCCACAAACAAGGAACAAGAGGGAACTCAGTGGTGCTCAAGCAACAAAGTGATGACAGGGAAATCAAACAGTCCACAGGTTGTAATTAGTTGTAATTAGTCTGTTTCCCTGTCTTGGGTACGCATTGTGTAAATGAACTTAAGGATTCTTGCTCCACCCACCTGAAAACATTTAAGAGGATAGTTACTCCCAAGTCTTACTGTGAGAGAGGCCAGGCAGGTGGTGGTTCCAGATGTTTCTCTATCTGGTAGAGTGCACCAGACCCCTCAGAATCCACCAATGGGGAGCTGGGGGGGAGCAGAGATAAGGGTATAGGGAGGACATCAGTTGCCTTCAAATACTTGGAAGGCATCATGGGAAGTAGAAATCTGGCTCATTCTTTGTATCTCTAGAGGATAGAACTAGAACTATTGGAATTATGGGGAAGCAGATGTCAGGTCAGTGTAAGAAATGTTTGTCTTAAATAATGTATGAAAAAGGAATGAATGGCTTCAAGAGGTAATGAGCTCCCAGTCACTAGATACATGCAAACAAAGGCTGGATCACCACCTGTCATTAGTGCTATGGAAGGAATTTGTAGCCATGTTAGAGGATGTATTCATAAGCATGGACCTTGTCTCATTGATCATTGCTGTTCTGTTCTCTTGGCACCTACCCTGTGTGTTATATACAGAGTGCTTGCTTTAACTGTGAGTGAATGAATGAATGAATGAAGAGATAATAATAGCTAACATTTATATAGCACTTTAAGGTTTGAAACACAATTTACATGTTCTCCCATTTGATGTAATGAGTAAATCATAGGTTAGTACTGAAAGGGAGGCTAGAGTTTACCTAGTCCAAGTGTTTTACTTTACAGATGAAGAAGCACAAGAGAGAGGGAACTCACTGGGGCCAGAACTGGGACCCAGGCCTCCAATTCCTGTACTGGGAGAAAGGCTGAACTAGATGATCTCTGGGGTCACTAACAACTCTTAAGAGTCTCTGGTGCCAGGGTTTTTACTGGTCCACGTAGAAAGACCCCCTGAGTTAACTAGATTATCAGAGTGTTAGTTAACTTTGTGTATTAAGCACAGAATACTGTGCCTTCTATGTGTAGGTCACAGTGCAAAGTACTGGGATGGAAGATAAAAGCAACTCCTGCCCTCAGAGAGCTTTCAATCTACTGAGGAGATTTAGGTGTACACATAGAAGTAAAGGATAGGATGAGGTGATATCATCAGCATAAAATCTGTACCATTCTTGATTCATGAGTCAAGTCAATAAACATTTATTAAGCACCAGGCACTATAATAAAGACTCTTAAGAAGTAATTGTGTTATTTTGTATTCAATCAATGAAGTAAAAACATTTATTAAATGCCTACTATGTGCCAGTACCCATTCACATATTTTGTTCTCTCTATTTAAGCTGCTTACTATGGGGTCTATGTAAGAAAAATTGAAGAATGCCAAGAGAAGGTAAGCAGGATGCTGAAAGGTCTTGGGTACATGTGAGCTGATGATCACATGTGGGGAAGTGGGGATGTATAAACTGGAGAAAAGAAGACTCTGGGGAAACCACTTCTGTCTTCAAGAATATAAAAGGATGAAGGATTAGACTTGTTTTCTTTGGCCCCAGAGGGAGAAATCCTGAGCAATGGGTGGAGATTGTCAAGAGAAAAATTGAGGCCAAAACTTTCTTCTAATTAGAACTGCCCAAAGGTGTCCTTTGAGAGACAGTAGGTTCCCCCCATTGGAAGCTTTTAAGCAAAGGATGGATGACCACTTGCCAGCATGTAATCGAGAGGATTCCATTTGGATGTGGCTACATGACCACTGATGTCCCTTCCAACTCTTAGATTCTGGGATTCTGACTATACTGTAAGTTCTATGAACATTTGGATCAGGTCATTTTCTTTCCCCTTCCCCTTTATATCTCCTCCAGTGTCTGGCATGTAGTAGGTAGACCGGTCTACAATCAGCAGCTGGCCTCAGGACCCCTTCTACAGGTCTCAGAGTTTGAGGCATTATATCCAATTCCTTCCCCCTTGATACGTGATTTGGGCAGCCAATAATTCTATTTTCTATACAGACTTAATATATATATTCAGGAATTGCAAATCCTGTTGTCAAAGCCAAAATAATTACATCATCTTTTTAATGATGAGCTCAAGACTTCCTCCAGGCCCCCAGAGAGCACTTTGTAGCTCTCTTATGGCATTGATCTAATTTTGTCTTACATCATGGCTGTTTGTCAAAAGGCCATGGATTTGGGGGTCAGAGGGGACCTTAGAGCATCTAGCTACCTCATTTTATGGATAAGGAAACCTATGTATCTGTAATGCGAATGTAAATTTTAAAGATCTTCCCTGCCCCTAGGCTAAAGTGCACCAGAAGCCTGGGGAGGGAGGCTTGTTTTTCAGTAGATACTTTTTGATTGGCCAGTGGGTCAATAAGGTTGTTACATTCTCTGAGCCAGGAGAAGGCTATATAAGCCCTGATGTGAGGCTTTGTTTTGGGACTCACTTTGAGAAGTGTTCTGTGATTTGATCTGAATTCTGGAAAGCCGTTGTCCAGAGGCGCCCCCCCCCCTTTGAAAAACCCAGTATGTGGAAACCCAGATGTTGACTGGGTATGGATGTAATGGTTGGACAGTTTGGAAATCTGTCTACTTGATGTTTCTGTCTTGATAATTATGCCTGTATACTTTGAGGTTCAGGGTGCTGACCTTTTCTCCTGAACAAGGTAAACGATATATGTCTGACTGATTAAAGCAAGCCTGTTAACCCATTTTGAGTTGCTTTCCTTTAACAAAGCAGATCCAAGAACCTGTGGTAGCTGCAAACCCTGAGGACGCTTGGGGTGCTTGCTGCTACAGTATCTTATCTCCCTTTAGGATTATAAGATTCTGGAGGGCAGAGATTATGCTTTACTAATCTTCAAGACCATGGGATATAATGGAAAGAGCATTGCATATGAAATTTAAAGACATTGAATACCAGCTCTTTCACATACTTGATGCTTGACCCTGGGCAAGTCATTTCCCCTGTCTAGACTTGAGGCCTCTCCTTTATATAATGAGGGGACTAGGAGTGAATGATCTATAAAATCATTTCCAACTCTCCATTCTGTGGGAGGTGTGTGTGTGTGTGTGTGTGTGTGTGTGTGTGTGTGTGTGTGTGTGTGTGTTCCATCCTTCATGCTGGCCCCACAGACAACCAATCAACATTTATTCAACTGAACTAAATGAAGGATGAGATGACTGTTTTTGATGCAGAGCCTCAGGGTACCAAGAACTGCCTATCTTGGGCATTTATTTTAATCTTGTGCATTCAAGATTAAAGCTTCAGGATCTTGTCTTTATGTTACAGTGCTTAGTCTGCTATCAGAATTAAACTCTATTCCCCTGAGGTCTCAGTCTTGTAGTCCCTAGGGGGTATCTGTTATTTCCCCCTCCTTGAGAGGAAAATTGATGAGTTGGGACCTGCAATAGACCTTGACCTCTTTGTAGGGAAATGTTTGAGGTTATGTACCGCTGAGTACAAAGCATACACTAGCTCATCATTGACCCACATTCAGGAAAGTGTTTGCTTACAATAATCTGTGAAAACATTTTACACACAAACACACACACACACACACACACACATTACTGCTTGTTTGTTCCCCCCCTCCAAGGTCACATTCACTTGTGAGACCAAATCTGATTTAGCTACTGGGAGCCCAAATTTGATTCTCCTGATCCCCCTCAGCCCAGTGGCCTTCTCACAACATTTTAAGATTGAGACTCTCTTCCTTTACCAATGATTGGATTGAGCCCCATAGAGAGTGACTCAGCTTCCCTTTGGAGAATGGCCTGGAAATAAAGGGGAGACGTGCAGTCCTCTCTGCTTGCTCCATGGTCCTCACATGGAAAGTCTGAAATGGCAGGGGATGTACCATTCACAAGACACTCATGTTTGCTCACACTGATTCCTGGAATCACAGTACTGAAATTCAGAAGGGACCTTCTCCAGTTGAACCCTCTCTTGACAGATGTATAAAATGAGAATCTGGAAGAGTCAAGCGACCCGTTTCCAGTAGAGTAAAAGCTACTTGAGGGGAAGGACTATCTGTTTTTGTTTTTATATTCCCAGTGTCTAACATAGTAAGCAAGCATTTTGAAGCAAGTTGAAGACAGGAAAAGGACAGAGAGGAGTGGGTTAATATAGAAGAAACAACATCCTCCCTCCCTCCCAGCTCCATCCTCTGCTTTACTAGAAGGTACATCTTTTGGATCTTTTGCACATCTTCTAGCAACCCACCAGAGATCTCCAATCAAGGGAAAAAATCCTGGACAATCAATCAATAGGCAGAGTGAGACCCCCTCAGTCAATTGGGAGTAGGCACTATCT
Organism: Petaurus breviceps papuanus; assembly: GCF_028583685.1. Taxonomy (NCBI): domain Eukaryota; kingdom Metazoa; phylum Chordata; class Mammalia; order Diprotodontia; family Petauridae; genus Petaurus; species Petaurus breviceps. Next base: position 10,521,570 of record NW_027186372.1, read on the forward strand.
TCTTACAGCGCCTATTCCAAGGATTCAGGAAACCATGAGATTCATCAGTAGCATGTTCATTTTCTTCTTTTTAAATGTATTTTATTTGTAATTTATGGAATAAAACAAGCATTTCCATAACATAGTACAATGAAAAAGACGATTGCACATGAAACTATATACAACTTGCCTTTTCTTTCAATACACAAAAAAATTACCATGTAAATAAATTACTTTTCTTCCTTCCTCTCCTAACGATGGCTGCCATTAGACACAAACAGGATTGTGTGCATGTGTGTGTATGTTGTGTGAATAACATACATATACACATAATTATTCTATACATACTTCTATTTAACAGTTCTTTCTCTGAATGCAGAGAGTACCTCCATATGTCCTTTATAGTTAATTTGGGCATTTGTAATAGTCAAAATACCTCATTCGCTTAAAGTAGTTCTTAAAACAACATTGCTGTTACTATATACAATGTTTTCTCGGTTCTGCTCATTTCGCTCTTCATTATTTTGTGCAAGTCTTTCAATGTTTTTCTAAAATCATTGAGTTCATCATTTCTTTTAGCACAGTAGTATTTATTCCATCACAGTCATATACCACATGTTCATTTGCTGCCTAGGAGAAGAAAGAAATTAAGCTGGTATATCCAATCTCCCCAAACTTTAACATTTGAATAGGGGGCTTTGACTTTCCTTTGAAGCCAGAGTAGCAGCCCTCCAGGTATGTAAAAGGCCATTTTCAATAGGAAAATAAACTTTCAAATCGGTTCCACTCAAAAGCCATCCTGAGGGAGGTATTTATTTTTACTCTCAAGGGATCCCAGTCCTACTTCCTTACCAAGGACTAGTTAATGTTGCTTTCTCCTTTCACAAATATGTGAAAAAGATGCCTCAGAAGCTGAGTGTAATTAATCAATTATATTTGCAGGAGTTTCCAAAACTCATCTTGAAAGTAAAGCCTGTGGGTTAGGTGCCTCATGCTGGGAGCTCATCAGACCTTAAACTCAGCCATCTCAGCAAACAGAAAAGACGAGTAATATTTCTGGAGGAGAAGAGAGAAAGATTGTCAAACAGGCAACATCAGTGTTTGCTTCTATCTCCACCACCCCACCTCCAATGTACAAAGCCCCTTTTACCCATTTGGTCGCCTAGTCCCTGCCTCTATCCTGGGTCCAGAACAAGACCCACCTAAACCTGTCTGAAGCTGCTTCCTATGAACCTGGATCATCTCTAGGGAGGCGATGTGCACCTTCCTTCTCCCTCTGACACTTATTCAGTGACATTTGGTTTAAATTAAAAATCAAGGGCAGCAATGAGGGAGGAAGTTTGTGGAATGGAAGGAGAGAAAGCGAGGTAATACACTTTTGTATTTTTCTCACTTTGCTGCCTCTTGCCAGGGCGTTGCCAACCTAAGCCACGGGGCAGCTCTGTGTGCCCAACTTTCACAGCAACACAGTCCATTAAAGCATGGGGTCTAGATCTTTTCCATATCCATTGCCCAGGGATAGCTCCACTTGGAATGAACCCTAGATAGAGAGCCAGAGAATTGGGGTTCAAATCTTGGCTTGGCCACTTACTACCTACAGGATCTTAAACAAGTCACTGTTACCTCTCTGACTTTTAGTGCCTTCATTTGTAAAACAAGTGTATTCAATTAAGTGACACACACACACACACACACACACACACACACACTATATACATATATTTCTTTTGTTTTTTATTGTGCACTTAAAAATTATGATTCGACAGAAACATTTCAGGGTACTAAAGACAGGAAAGAGTATCATATAAGAAGCTAAAATGTGTTCAATTTAACAAGTTAGCAACAAAATTTCTCTGTGTTACTTCCTGAATTTCCTTTTTCTTTTTGCTTCTGAGCATTTAAAAAACATTTCCTTAATGCCTTTTTGTTCATCTGCCTCAGAACTCACGGATCCACCAGAATACACAGGATCTCTTGTGATATCCCTTCCAGTCCTAACCCTTTGTTTCTGATATCTTTTTCCGTCACTCCCAACTTCCTATCAAAATGTACCTGTTCTGTGTCTCCTTCTTTAAGATACACAATGTCTGCTCATATCCTAATGATCTGATGTCTATCTCCCTCTCAGGTAATGCCTTGGTATTAATACAGAGGCATTTAGAGCCATTCCACCCCCCCCATATGCCTCACCCCAAAATTACTCCAATAGGAATTCCAAACACCAAGGAAGACTAGTGGGAAAGATAGTAGAGGACCTTGAATTCCAAATAGCTTTAGGCCTAGTATTAGCTACTGGGTGGTACAAAAGTCAGCTCTCACCAAGGGTGCAGAAGCTGTAAAGTCCTGGTTGGTTAGTGTCCCATAACACACAGTGAGGGGCACAGAGTTCACTTAGGATCTGTGGTTTCTGGCTTTATAGAGGTCCTGGAGGAACATTAGCACCAGGTAATAGCAAGAGAAAAGAGGCCTCCCTTTTCATAAAGGTATTGGTGTGGTCAATAAATGGCAGAATTTCAGAGTTGGAAGAGACTTCAGATACCATTAAGGACAACCAATCTATTTGCAAAAGGATTCTCTCTATAATATACCTGACAGAATGTCACCTAGCCCTCTACTTAATCTCTGTCTGGAGAAGGAAACTCAACACATGTACTAATTTTTTATTGTTAATTAATTATGGTTAATCTTTTGTTTTCATATGACCCTCCTTTCTGAAGACACCCTCTCCCCTTCCCTACCTAGCAAGCCAATCCCTTCTATCCAAGAAAGGTGGGATGGTGAAGGGGGTGGGGGTGGATGGAGGTTGTTGAACAAAACCAACACATCCTTCGAGTTCACACCCATAGCCCCACCTCTACAAAGAAAGGGGGGAAGATGCATTTTCTCTTTTCTGGAGCCAAGTTTGGTCCTTATAATTCCATTGTGGTGTTTCTTGGGGTTTTGTTGTTCTTTCCATTTCCATTGTCATAGTCCTTATATGGGCAACTGGGTGGTGCAGAGGATAGATTGCAGGGCCTGGAGCCAGGAAGACTCATCTCTGAGTTCAAATCTGGCCTCAGACACTTACTAGCTGTGTGACCCTGGGCAAGTCACTAAACCCTATTTGCCTCCATTTCCTCATCTATAAAATGAGCCAGAGAAGAATATGGTAAATCACTCCAGTATCTTTGCCAAGAAAACCCCAAATAGAGGCCTGAAGAATTGGACATGAATGAACAGCAAAAAAAGTCCTTGATGCATTTTCATGTTTCAGCTGACTTGACTGTGTCAGTTCATAAGTATTCCTACATTTCTCTGACTTTTTCATATTCATTGTTTTTTGCAGTGCAGTTATCTTCCATTTAATTCACATATCAATTGTGTTTAGTCATTTCCTAATCAGTGGGCATCTTCTCAGTTTATGGGTCTTTTCAGCTTGTGCTTTGTAGTTCATAAAATGTTTGCTAAATAAATGAAAATGGCCAAAGATTTTTTTAAAAAGGAAAAGAAAAATCAATAGCATGCTCATCCATGAATTGAGAATGAAATGATGTCATTGTAGCTGGACTTTATGGCTATAGACATACTTAGTTTGGTGGTAGGGATTAGAGATGGAAGAGATGTTCTAAGTGACTTAATCCAGCACTCCTCATTTTACAGATGACAAAAGAGGTTTGAAAAAATCCTGTCATGCGGAACACAGCCAGGATGAAAGTTTAATTCTCCTGATTCCCATACCAATACTCTTTCTTCCATCATGCCAGAGAAACATGGTTCTATTGTGGATGTAGTGCTGGACTTGGGAATCAGAAAGACTTGGGAACATATCCTACTTAACATATTCACCACAGATTTTTTGCAAAAAAATGGGTGCAACCATCATGTGAAGTTTTTTTTTTTTTTTTAAATCATGCTGGCATCACTTAAAAATCATTTATTGCTAAACTGTATCACTGGCAGACAAACTGTAGAATTCAGCTAGCACAGGAAGATGCAAGTCTTACCACACCACATGACTTACTCATGGCAGTTTTGCCTGCCTGCCCACTCCCGTTGATTACCTTCTCAGCCTCAGTTTCTTTATCTGTAAAATTGAGATCCTGATACATCTGATACTTATCTCACAAAGTTGTTGTGGGGCCTAAGGGAGATTTAGTGCTTTGTAAACTTGAAAGCTCTGTATCAATGTCAACTATTATCAGCACACCATTTTGTTTTCCTTAAGACCCTCTTAGGACTATCCCATACTATGGTAAAGAAGTAGGGAATAATGTTTGTATATCATTTGAATATACTTTTTCCAGATCATGCCATTAGTTTTTATGCAATTTTCAAGTCATATCATTGCCATTCTGGTCTTACAACAATTCTTGATGTCTCTCTTGTACTGGGTAATTTCTCATCCTCTCCACCTAACGCATCCAATGGCAGGGGCAGAGACTCAAAATGGAGAGGAAAGAAGGCAGCTCACAGAACTGGGAGAAAGAAGATACAGCCTGGAAAGGAGATCTGCAGATGGAAGCTGGACCAGAGGAGGAGATGAGGGGAACAACTGGACAGGTCAGAGGACAAACAGAGAACCTTCCATATGGGAAGAATGACATTTGGCTACAACAAATGTCTCCTCCTGTAGAACATGAGTGAAGTTTATGTTCCTGAAGAGTGTCCAGCTGTCTGCCTCCCTAAGCTAGGGAGCTCCTTTTCTGCATTTGAGATTCATAGGATCATAGCATCAAAGACCTAGAACCAAAAGGGAACTTGGAGACCATCTAGTCTGGGGTGGCTAGGTGGCACAGTAAATAGAGCACCAGCCCTGGGGTCAGGAGGACCTGAGTTCAAATCTGGCCTCAGACAGTACTTAACACTTACTAGCCCTGTGACCTTGGGCAAGTCACTTAACCCCAATTGCCCTATCTTCCCCCTCAAAAAAAATAAAAAAGAATAGTTGTCTCATCCTGACTCTAGCAAATTCTTTTTGCCTCAATTTACCTATATGAAAACCACCAGAGAAAGGAATCAACACTGGTGTTGTTTTTAGAGTTAGAGGATCCAAGTTTAAATCTTGGTTTTATTACTTTCCATATCTTACCTATGTTACTTTAGGAAAGTTCACCTCATGGTCTTGCTTTCCTCATTTGTAAAATGTTGGTCTAAGATCACTTTCAGCTCTCAACTTACAATCCTCTGCTATCTTAATTTAATTTTGAAGATCTGGAATATTGGGCTCAAACCCCAGGAATTCTCTAAGTCCTGGAGGTGCTTTCTCTGGATTGACGCCTTTGAGTTGTCCCTTCCCTTCTTGTCATCCTGTGCTCTCCCCTTGAGGCTCTTCTGTCTACTTTCCTCTGCAGTGGTGCCCTATACCAATGTGGAGCAGATACCCTGTCTTAGTTTGTTCTTTTAAGCTCAATAATCAAAAATTCTCCAAACTGGATGACTCTTCAGATGCCATCTGGTCTGACTTACACCCGGACATAAGGACTGGACAAGTAAGTAACTTGGTCATCTAGACTTTGCTTGATACTTCTAGCAGAGAGAAACTTCTTCCCTCCCCAGGCAGCCAGTTCCATCTTTGGACAAGTCTCATTGTATATTAAGCCTAAATTTTCCTCTTGTCTCTTCTCCCAATTGCTACTGAAGAGGGTCACCATAAAATTACCTCGAGACCCCAAAATACCGACATGCCAGGTCATGTTGAATGAATTGGCTCAAGTCTTCTCTCAGCCAAAGAAAAGCAAGGTTTATTAAAAGTTCACCTTATTGGGTAGACTCTTAAAGAGCCTCGGTATCTGTAAGGCTTGTATTGGACAAGTCGGCCAGAATCATCTGACACTGGGCTAGTCTGTGCTAGAAAATTCTATGGTGCTCTCACACCACACGGAGGCAAGATGGGGTCTTATATACAGAAAGGTTGTGAGAGGAATCTAGGGGTAGTCTAGATGAGGTCAGACTCCAGTAAATGAGTGATTAAGGGTGGGAAGTTGCTGGAGGCTACCTGGAGACAATGGTGAGCTAGGCCAGTTCAAGGGTGTAACAGTTGATTTGGGTCAAGATATTTTGGGAGGATCAAGGGTGGGGGCTAGCTGGATAATGGAAGGCCAAGCTAGTAACAAAGATTTGGGCCAAGCCACAATGAAAGGCTTATGGCCTCATGCAAATGCCCTATGTGGGGAAGATTCAAGGAGAGCTCAAGGGGGTTCCCAGAGCCTATACCTCATCACTACTAGTCTTGCCCTTTTAGGGACAAGAGGAATAAATTTAAACTCTTTTCCATGAAAACCCTTCAGATAGAGGGCTTTCGTGGTCTACCTGAGTTTCCTCTTAACCTAGGCTAAATACCTCCCCCTCACCCCATCCCAATTCCTTCATGTAGTATGATCTAAGGCCCTTAACTACACTAGTCATTAAGTTTTGTTCATTCTCTACTTTCTCCATTACCAACTGCACCAGAGAAAGTTTCTGTCCCAAGGGCCCACCATGATTAAGTGGCACATGGCTGAGTCATCATTGTATAGCTTTTGTTTTTTAATCTTGATATCAGACTTGAGGGCACTATGGAGAAAAAAGAAGGACTTCCTGGGGGAATGAGTTGGAGAAAACATTTCAGAAAACAAAAGCAAAAATGCAAAGCCCAAGAATAGTATTTTGTAAAACTTAAGGACACATCATGCACATAAGCTTGAGTCATCATGGAAGAACCATCTCCTAACTGAACATGGCTTTGGAAAATATATAGCAATGGATCTGAAAGTCAAGGGCAGAGTGAGGCCAAGAACAGTGGACTCATCCTGGGCACCTCCCCATTCACCAGCAGTAACCTCCCAGGGTCCTAAGACCTTGGGTTTTTGTCTCTTCCTCGCAGTACTGGGACTAATATTTACCCAATCCCATATTTTAAAAGCTAGTTTGAGGATGAATTTAATGCTGCTTGTCCTACAAGCAAAAATTGCTAATTACAGCTTTGCTTGATTCTATTCTGGTATGTCTACATTGGCTCTTGCCTCTCCTCCCCTTCTCTAGAGCCTTTCTTTTTCTTTTTTTCTCCAAGATGCCCAGGCTGGGCTAGAGCTGTTACTCTCTTACCATGAGCCCCTAAGATTTAAAGGCATAAGATTACCAATTTAGAGCTGGAAGGGACTTTAGAGGCCTTCAGTCAACAATCAGTCAAAAGCATCTCTTAAGCACTTACCTTAGAAGGAGTCAGAGGTGCCACCCAGGTAAGGCTTAATAAACTCAGAATTCTGATGCCAGACTGACCCAGCTAAGAATCCCTATAGCGAGATTCCAGGAAATAATGGGATGATTTCCAGTGCACAGAGACAGTGCAAAGGCTGAATGAGCCACAAGACTGGTGCTGAGCAGGGCCAGCCCTAGACAGAACCTGAAGCTCCTATTGTACATTCTTCCATCTCTGAATTGTCCTCACTCCTAGCCCTTGAGCAGAAACAGTCTTCTCAGGAAGCCCACATCTCTTCCATTGGGGGAGAAAGCTTCTTATCAATTTGTTCCAGGTGTAACAGATTTTCCCAGGGGCATCGAATTATTTAAAAAAGGAAAAAAAGGCAACACGTGGAACAGGGAAGGATTAACCCAAAAAGAATGAATTACTAATGGTCAAATTTCAGGCATTAGCACACATTTTTCTTGGCTAGAGGGAATATTTCCAGTGGTTGCCTACTCCAACTATTTAAGTAATAGTGACCTTGGTACCAGGCCTAGAATAATACCACTAATAATAATTTATATAGCCTGTAAAGTTCACAGTGCCTAGCATAGGCATATAGGTAGTAATTAATAATACAATGTGCCCAACAGACAGTAAGAGCTTAATAAATGCTTGCTGAATGATTTACTGAATTGCTTGGTTACGGTGCTGTAATGGTAATGGGACTTGAAGATCTTCCATGCCCCTTGAACTTGCCGACATGTAGAGCAGGAAGGAGTCTGAGCCCAGCAGGGCCCGGGCTGGAGCCAGCATGGTGACTGGAAGTGGCAGCGGCGGCAGCAGAGGTACAGGTGGCAGTGGCAGTACAAACTTCTTCTGAGAGCCAACCAGAGCTTCTGCTGAGGACTTCTACTGAGAGCTGCCAGGAATGGGAATTGCTGGGAGCCAGAAAGGGAAGCAAGCAGCTTGGAAGCTAAGTAGTTGCTGTGAGTGAGGAGAGGAGGATCTTTGCTTGAGGGAGCCTGTTTTGTTTTGAAGCCTTGGGAATGTGGGAGTTCACTGCATTAACTATGTGTACCAATTCCGTGGCTACCATATTGGCTTTGACCTTCTGGTTTTGGGACTCAGCTTTCTGGTATTTGAATAAATGCTTTGGCTATATTCTCCATGTGGAGACCCTGTTACATTTTGTGATTCACAACTACATCAGCATATCTAGTCACTGTGGGAGTTGTGAAGATTGTATTGTTGTTACAGGTGCCTCTTTCTACATGAGATCTTTGTTCATACCCCAGCTGTTAGTACTTTTTCCTAAAAAAAAAAAAAAACTACAGCTAGGTGGCATAGTGGAGAGAGTGCTGAACCTGGAGTCAGAAAGAAAGACATGACTAATGCTCTGGGCAAGTCACTTAACCTCTGTTTACTGAAGTAAACTATAAAATAGGCATAATATAGCACCCACCTTCCAGGGTTGTGAGGAAAAAGTGAGATAATGCTTACAAAGCACATTTCAAACCTTAATGTGCTATAGAAAGACTATGATGATTATGGTGGTGGTGGTGATGGTGATGGTGATGCATGGTGGCTTCTTCAACATACTCCAAAAACCACCCACTCCCACCCCTCTGCTAGAATGTAAATTTCACATGGGCAGTGACTGCTTTTTAAATTTAAAAAAAAAAAATTTGATGCCTGCCATAATGGATAGAGTACAGGCTCAGGAGAAGGAATGACCTTTGATTCAAATATCACTTTAAACATTTATTATCTTTGTGGCACTGTATACTTAACTTCTCAGAGCTTTTACCCAGAGATCTTAAACACTGCAGCACAAACAGCAGCAAAACTCCCAAGGGAAACCAGGAACCAAATTAAAGAGTAATAGGGAAAAGGTTTAATAAAATAAATAAAAAACACAATACAACATAATGTTAATTTGTAGTTTTCTAAATCAATATTCAGACAGAGATCTGCTTCTATTTGACAACACCATTCAATGCAACTTTTTAAAACTTTAAACTGCTGAGAAGATGGTGCTGACCTACATTGGTAGAAGAGGTTTTCTCATTTGAAAGTTCTCTATGCCTATAAAATCCCAGGCTGGGTCCTTGTTCCTATTTTTGGTGCCTACAATTGTGTTAGGTGCACTGAAAAAAGCCTCCTTCTAAAATCTTGACCCTATAGTTAATCCATTCCATTTTATGCTGACAGCTACCCTGGAGTGTCTTGCCTCCCAATCTCAACACCATTCACCATCATTCTTGCCATCCCCAACACTGGATTGCTTCCACCTGCTGTCTGTCTTCTCCTTTGCCACTCGTGTGCTACTGAACTCTAGTAGAGAAAGCCCCACAACAGTGCTGTCTGAATCCACCATAAATTTATGTTCTGTGACCTCAACTGGGTCCTCACTGCTGCACACTAATTCATTACATCCATTGGTTCCTTACTTGCTGTAATCAAATGTGCACAAATATCTTCTCTCTGAGAATTAAAATTAAATTAATTAAATTAAAATGGTTCAAATTAAGAATTAAAGAATTTTAAAATATTATTAATTTATTTTACAGGCCTTTAGAAACCATGCACTTTTATAAGCTTTTAGAATTCTACTCCCCCTTTCCACCAACTCTGAGCAAAAAATGAAATAATAATGAGAATAAAATTCTCCTTAAAAACATGCACAGTCTTGTAAGACGCGCACTGGCCATGTCTAAAAATGTATATTTCTTTGTTCATTTTAAGTTCATCACCTCTCTGGAGGTGCGTAATATGTTTCAGTCATTAGCCTTTTGTAGTTAGTTTATTATTGCATCAATCAGACATCTCAAGTCTTTCAAAGCTTTTTATTTTTCTAATTCTGATGTCGTGTAAATTGTACTTCTAGTCTGCTAGCTTGACTCTGCATCAATTCATGATCTTCCTAATTTCCTCTGAAACTGTCCATTTTGTCATTTCCCCATGCCTATTAATATTCTATAACACTGATGTACTGTAATTTGTTTAGACATGCTCTGATAAGAAGACATAGCCTTAATTTCCAATCTGGGGCTGTTATGAAAAGAACTTCTATAAATATCTCTGTACATATAGAGTATAACATATAAGAAAAACATTCTTATTTCTTTAATCTCTTTTTATCCCAGTGGTTCTTAACTTTTTGTGTATAGGATGGAGCCCTTCTCAGAATGCATATAACAAAATACATCAGATTACAAAGAAAACCAGCTATACTAAAATGCAGTTATCAAAATACTCATGTAAATGTTCATGGACCCTACATTCAGAACCCCCATCCTATGCTTCTAAAATATTCACCTAACCCTGGAGCTATCATCCTATATCTCTCTCTTTTTTTTTTTTTAAGCAATTGGGGTTAAGTAACTTGCTCAAGGTTACACGGCCAGGTGTTTCTGGGTGGGTGCTAAGTGTCTGAGCCCGGGATTCGATCTCCAGGTCTTCTCAACACTGGAGCCGGTGCTCTTACTCGCTGTGCTACCTGGCCACCCCATATATCTCTCTTTTTTTTGCAGCTGACTCCTTAGTAAACACTGCCTATCTTCATTGCCTCCATTTTTCAGACCCCAATTTCTAGGCAACCCATGATGGCTCCCATCCCCATTAGTCAGTTGTTCTTTTGGAGGTTACCAGTGATTTCTCATTTGGTAGATCTAATGACCATTTCTCAGTCCTCACTCCTCCTGTGTTTCCTGTAGGGTTTCACAATGTTGGTCACTCCATCCTCCTGTACACTCTCCTCTATGGGTTTTCATGACACTGCTTTCTCTCGGTTCTTCTGCCGGGCTAGTTCTCATTTTCCTTTGCTGAATCATCATTCATGACAAACTTCCCTCCCTTTTCTCCTTCCCTATTACTTCCATGCCTATGTGTACCCCAGCTCTCTGTTCTGGTCCCTCTTTTCTGCTGTTTTGTAATTTCTCTCTTGGTGATCTCATCAGCTGGCATGGGGACAATTATCATCTCTTTGTAAAGGATTTTAAGATCGATACATGTAACCTTCATCGCTCTCCTGAGTCTAGTCCTGAATCACCCAATGTCTATGGTTGCTGTTCAGCCATTCAGTCATGTCCATCTTTTCATGATCCCATGGCCCGTACTGTCCACAGGGTTTTCTAGTGAAAATACTTGTCTGGTTTGCCATTTCCTCCTCCAGAGGCCTTAGGCAAAACAGAGGTTAAGTGATTTGCCCAGAGCCACACATCTAGCAGATGTCTGAGGTCAGATATGAACTTAGGTCTTCCTGACTCCAGTATTAAAGCTCTGTGCACTGAGACACCTAGCTGCCTAAGCACTTTAGACAACTCCAGCTGGCTCTCCCATAGGCATCTCAAATTCCATATGTTTAGAAGAGAACTGATCAATTTTCATACCTTCTTCCTAATTTTTATACATCTAGTGAGGGTACTACAAGACCCTAACATTTTTTATGATTCCCCATTAACCCATGGTATCCTGGTCAGTTGCCAAGTCTTGTCCATTTTACCTTCACCCCTTCTCTTTACTTCCAAGATCATCTCCCTAGACTGTCACCCCTTGGCTTGATTATTGTAAGAGCCTCTTAATTGATCTCTCCAAATCCAGGTTTTCTCCTCTCAAATCCATCTTCCATACCATTGCCAAACTGATCGTTCTAAAGCACAGTTCTGATCATATTTCTCCTATGATAAAAACCAAATAAACAAAAGAACTCCAGTACCTTCTTATTGTTTCAAGGACAAGATACAATCTCCTCTTTCCAGGCTCTCTTTCATGCCTGCTGTCTCCTAGCCAAAGGGGACAATTGCTCTCCTCATACTCAACATTCCATCTCCTACATTTGTGCCAAGGTTTATTCTGTTCTCTGTGTCTAGAGCACATTCTCCTCGACCTCCCAGAGTCTCTAGCTTCCCTCAGGGCTCACCTCAAGTGCTGTATCCTACCTGAGGCCTTTCCTGATATCACCCACTTGCTAGTGCCCCTCCTGTAATTACTTTGTGTGCACATAGCACATATTTTGTATATGCTTTTCTGTGTGTGTGTGTGTGTGTGTGTGTTATTTTTGCCTCAGTAAAATGAAGGCTTCTAAAGAGTAGCTTTTTCCTTTGCATCTCCACTGCCCGGCACAGTGCCTGGAACATTGTTGATACTTAATAAATGCTTTTTAAATGAAAGGATGAAGAACAAATTAAACTGTGTGAGGTTGGTTTGTTATTGGTGTCCTTTCATTCTTGAAGAGGACCGATGACATCACAAGGGTGCCGGTGGATTGGATTGAAGTGAGACAAGGCTGTGCAGTCATTAGCCTCATTTTCTCCTCCAGAGTCATCTGAACCTAATGGCAAGACATAAGTCAAGATGACTGGTGATGGCCCAGAGTTAGAGGTCTAGAGAAGTAGGTAGTATATTATTCCCATCTTGCAGATAAGAAAGCTGAGTCCCACAGAGGTTAAGGGGTTTGCTCAAGGTTGCACAACTAGAAAGCATCAGAACTAGAACTCAACCTCAAGTCCTCCAGTCTCAAATACACTATGTTTTCCACTCTCCCTCATACTGACTCTCCAGACTTGGGGCAAAGGGGGATCCCTACAGAGAATTCCTAGCACTGAGCCTCCAGGAGAAGCTCCCTCAACACTAGCTACCTAATAGAACTCTTTTTACATTTCTCCTTTTGGTTCTTTCCACCATATAAAGCTTTAGAAATTAAGAGACACAAGATTGTTGGAGCTGGGAGAGGTATAGGCCCAGTCCTGTGCCCTGTTGCCAAAATCCCCCATTCTGTAGAGTGAGGAGACATTAAAATTAAAAGATGATCAGCATGGGGCGGCCAGGTGGCTCAGCGAGTAAGAGCACTGGCTCCAGTGTCGGGATGACCTGGATCAAATCCGGGCTCAGATACTCAGCACTGCACCCAGAAATAACTGGCTGTGTAACCTTGAGCAAGTTACTTAACCCCGATTGCTTTAAAAAAAAAAAAAAGATGATCAGCAACAGAGTATGATGGATGATGATAAGATCTTACATATAGATTTGAAAGAGACCTCGGAGGGCAAGGTCACAAAGATAGTAAATTTCAGAGGCAGGATTTGAACCCAAGTCCTCTGGCTCCAAATCCAGCGTCCTTATGATTCTACCACACTGCCCCTTAGGTTTGAACTACTCTGATGGTGGCTTATGGGGAAATTTGATCGGATCAGTTCCAAGCCCAAGGCCTTCCACGGCATACGTGCACATTAAGTGTTTGTTGAGTTGAATGTTTGTTGAGATGAGTGTCAGCTGGTCCCTTTGTATACAGAACCCAAGTGTGATAAGGGGGAAGAACATTGAACCAGGTGCCTGCTGACTTGGGTTCAAGCATCAGTTCCTGGGTGCCATGGCCAAGCAATTACTCTGCAAATATGTAAAAAGGCTGGGGGACCACGGTCTGTGAAGAGGAAGCATTTACTGGATAAATAACAAACCCTTTAAATATTCATTCCCCACTCTTCATAATTACATCAGAGCCCAGAGGGGCCCTGCAGATTACTGAGCTGCTAATGGCCAAATTGAAGACAGTGGCACATTTACATGGTGATTCATAAGGGGTGCTGACTAAGAGATATTTCCCCTACAATGCTGAAATGCTAGATGCAGATCTCAGAGGGAGGAAAAAACCAGGAATGTTCCTGCCCCTTCCCTTATGCTTCTACTAAGCTCTAACTAAGTGGAACAGCAGAAGGAACTCCAGATCTGGAGTCTCAAGACCTGAATTCAAACCATGCCTCTGTTGCTTAGTGACTCTGCAGCACTCATGTAACCTCTCAGAAATAGAATCCTCACGTGTTCTGGTCCAAAAGAAAGAAAACAGTATTTTGCATTATCTTAGCAGACGGGGTTGTGGTAAGAAAAGTGCTGTCTATGTAAAGTTAACAGTCATATGACCCCCACATCCTTCATACTGTGCAAGGATACTGAAATCCCCAAAGGGGAAGTAATAGCTAGCATTTCTGTGGCAATTTCAGTTTGCAAAGCAATTTATAAATATTTTCTCATTTGATCCTCACAACAGCCTTATTATTATTATTATACCCATTGCACAGTTGGAGAAACCAAAGCCATGAGAAATTAAGTGACTTGCCCAAGGTTTCATATCTAGTATCTAAGGCTGGATTTGAACTCAGGTCTTCCTGACTTCAGGTCCAGCAGGTTATCCTGTTCCACTTAACCCCAAGGTCACAAAGCAAGGTAGAAACAAGAGTAGAGAGCCCAGGTCTCCTGACTGCCATTGGCATGATCTTTATTCTGTTCAATATGTATTTTCTATAACCAAAGTCTTATGCATGTATCCATGTACTATCTCACTAACTAATGTATAAGCTTCCTAGCAATAAGGATGGTATTTTCTGTTTCTTTTCTTTCTTTCCATATTATACTAAGGGAATGCCTCTGAGAATCCTCAGTGGTCAATTAAAATGCCGATTCTACCTGTATCTTCTCATAAGAATTCAGAATTGTGGAATCATGGAGTGTTAGAAGGGGCTTTAAAGCTCATTTACTTTAACCCTATCAGTGTAGAGATGAGGAAACTGAGACAAAGAGAGGAGAAATAATTTGCCCCAGGTCTTACAGTAGTGGGCAGACATTCAACCCAAGGTTAATTATGTCTTCATAACCTTGGTTTCAGTAAGAGAGGAAACAAGCAGTATGATTTACATTGTATAGATGCATAAACTGTGAATCTGAGAGGGTTACAAAGATGAAAGTATTCTCGTTCTCACCCCTAGCCCAATACCCCCCCCCCCAGCCCTAACTGGGGAGCAATTGCTGCCCATGGTGCAGGTGAGCCAGCCTGGCCGAAGTGGCAGGGCATTCTGAGGGAGAAACAGAGGCAGTACATGCCAGAGGAGCCATAGCTCTGCTACCATCTTGAACACCACCTCCCTTCAGATACCCAGGGGTAAGAGCCCTGGGAATTACAGGGCCCCCCAAACCACCAACCCTGACTCTGACCTGGCCTCCACAATCTCATCAAGGGTGGGGGCAAACCTTGTAGGGTCATCCCCATCACCACAAGCACCAATCACTGACCAACTGCCATCAATGGGTAGGGAAGCCCAATGGCTCCAGGAATAGGGGTTCCCTTCATATCAACAATCCTACTTCCAACCTGGCCCCTGAAGTCATCATCTCCCCCCTGCAGGTGCTGTAC
Organism: Petaurus breviceps papuanus; assembly: GCF_028583685.1. Classification (NCBI taxonomy): domain Eukaryota; kingdom Metazoa; phylum Chordata; class Mammalia; order Diprotodontia; family Petauridae; genus Petaurus; species Petaurus breviceps. The sequence continues at coordinate 10,536,878 of NW_027186372.1, forward strand.
CCTCCCCCACCCCAGCCACAACTGCTGAAGACCCCCAAAAGGAAATTCTCACCACCAAAGTCCTTGGTGCTGCCAAATGGTTCAACATCCACAAATGGATATGATTTTATCAATGAAAATGACATAAAAGAAGATTCATTGCCATCTGCTCTGCTGCTGGTCCCTAAGGTCAACTGAGCCTTTCCATTTGATGTATACCTGAAGTTTCCTGTATGTTTGTCTCCATCTATTAGAATATGAACTCCTTGAGAGTAGGGACTCTGTCTTTTTAATGTGCTTCTCTGGTGCTCAGTATGGTGTTTGGTGAATGGTAAGCCTTTTATAAATGTTTTTTTCATTCACTCACTCATTCATTTAGTGACAGATGTTGTAACTTAAACAGACTCCCAGAAAGTTCAGTTTAAAGTAGTTAGTATTATGCCCATTTGACAGATGAGGAAACTGAGGTGAGAATGAGAAGATGATGAGAAGTGACATACCCAAAGTTATATAGAAACAGGACTGGCAGTAGCCCCAGGGCTCCTGATTATGTCATCATATCATCAGCTTAGAAAAAGAACAAAACAAGCATTATGATTTCTACTTCACAGTTGAAGAAACTAAGATACACAGAGGATAACACTGGATCAGGAATTCTATCCCTTTGACAGATGAAGTTACTAAGGCCCAGAGAATGGCTGCTCAAGGTTATAAAATTGATCAGTGGATCACACAAAGCATTACAGGTGGATCAGAGTCTAAGCCCTTAGAATGCTTCCCAATCCCATATTCAATTCTATTGCTTCTTTGCTTAGGTCAGTGATCCAGATGCTGGGATTGCTCTGGAGACCGGTCATAGCTCAAGGGTACCAACAGATATACAAAGAGGGAATCTTGGGCCTGAAGAAGTAAAATAACTTTTTTCAGGAATTCATAGAAAGATTTCAGGTAACATACTTGCTGGCAACCCAAGGCAAATGTCTTTTCTTCTCTCTCAGCCTGGCAGTTACCTGAGGGAACTCTGCAAGTAGCTGCAGAGCCAAGAACCTTCCCCAGACCTGACCTAGCCCTCAGTGCCCAGTTCTTACTAGAGGTGGACACCCTGCTTTCAAATGAATGCTGATCCTCAAATTCTGCCTCATCTTGAGTTAATGTAAAGCCCTAATTCCTCTATAACCCTTGGACCCGCCTTCCCCTCCTCAGACATCATTGACTAGGGACCATCTGCCTGGCCATCGTTCCCAAGAAATGCCTGACCTTTTCATTTGCTGTGATGGTGGACCCTGCCATGTCTCATCTAGTTTTTCTCCTTTAACTGGAAAGTGAACTCCTTGAGAGTAGGGGCTGTCTTCTTTCCCTATTTGTCTCCCCAGTGCTTAGCACATAGTAAGTACTTAATAAACGCCCTTCCATTCCATTATCATTGAAGGTGGAGCCTTCTGGGGGTAATGGTTAGAACTGGACTTCAGAGTATGATTGATGGGTCTCCACTATACAACTCAGCATCTTGGGTCAGGGATCAGTGAACAAAGCACAGAATTTCCTGCCGGAAGACCAGGGTTTGAGCCATAGATTGATTCCTTATTTTGACCTTGGGCATAATAATATGAACTTTAACCTCTCTAAACCACAGTTTCTCCATCTGTAAAATGGACAAAATAACATCCACTTTCTTTATCTCACAGGCTGGTAGGTATGGAAATAAATTTAATTAATGTGCATAAATACCCTGTAACTGAAAAACATCAGATAAATGTAATCTATTCAGTAGATGGCTGGTGAAGTAGGCTATGGTCAGTGAAGACCTGCATATGAAAAAAGATATTGAAAGGAAAGAAACTGTGCTGCTCATGTCATAAGAGCAGGGAATTGCAAATGGACAATCCTGGCATGAATGACCTCCTGAAACACCTCCAAGGAGGCCTTCAGTGACTTGGGTGGATGAATTTCTCTAAAGTCACAGTTCTTAAACATTTTGGCCATAGAATGCACCCCTTTGCACTCTTAAAAATCATTGAGAACTTCCCCAAACAAACCTTTGTTTATGTGGGTCACAAGATTGATATTTACTGTATTAGAAATTAAAATGCCTTAGTATTATTGTGAAAATAGTTTGAACCTCATGGATCACCTAAGAAGGTTTTGGAGATACTGAGGGATCCCTAAACCACGCTATGAGAATTGTTGGTCTAGAGACATGGACAAGGATCACATAGAAGGTATGGATGGGCAGGAAGAGAGGGAGGGAAGAAAGAAGGAAAGAATGGAGTAAGGAAAGAAGGGTGGGGAAGAAAGGAAAGTAGAAAGAAATGAACTTCTACATTCAGCTTCTACTATGTACCAGGCATTGTGTTAAGTACTTTACCATATTATTTCATTTGATCTTCATAATAACCCTAAGGGGTAGGTGCTATTTATTATTCCTTTTTAGAGATAAGGAAACTGAGGCAAATGAGTTAAGTGACTTGCCCAAGGGTCACACAGTAAGTATCTGAGGCTGGATTTGAACTCAGGTCTTCTTGAGTCCAGGCCCAGAACTCTAGCTGTCGTGCTATTTATATGCCTCTAATGGAAGATCAAAGAGATTAAATGATTCCCCATGATCTCACAGTTAGGTCTCACTCAGTTTTGAGCCTAGGTCTCACCCAATTCCAAATTTAGTGCTTTCCCCATGATACCATATTGCTTTGGTATAGTAGCATAATGAATGCTTTTTGATGGATTTATGGATTAACAGGAAGAGGGACTTGCTTTGCTTCTACCCAGTGGGGCGGTCCTGGAAAGAGAGATGTACTGAGCTGAAACTATGGATGTATCATCCAATGACCCAGCCTGAGAATGGACCCATCCTCAGGATTACCCAGAAACGCCTATGCTGAACATGATGGTGAAAGTGCTTTAAAAGTAGAAAGTCAAATCCCTCTCTGTACTCATATGTTTTCTCTTTTTACTTCTAGTTTCCCATTGGAAAAAAAAAATTAAATTGCCAAGTAATTGCTCCTCAGCAACCCCCTGCCAGCCTTCACTCTTTTCTCTCTTGCTGAGATTATAATTAGGGATCAGCAAATTTAAATAGAAAATCCATGAGCAGTGCTGGCCTCCATTTTTCAATGGCAGTTTCAGTTTATAAATCACACTGTCTCCTTTTGGCTCCAGGCTGTGATGGCAAGCCCCCCCAGGCATGACTGCGGAATCAGAACCCTGCTTTCCCCTTGGTGGGGCAACTGGGTAGACGTGGGTATGGCAGCTTCCATAGTTTCCCAGGATGAGTTAGAGGGGCTACTTTTGCTATGTCAGCTTGTTTGCCTCAGACAAAATTGTTGTTCCTATTTCTACCTTCCAGCTCATGTACTCTCCATCAGTTACTGTTTCTAGATTTCCTGGTTGGTGTGAAATACAAGGTAGAGAAGGGAAGAGATAGATACCTTATTTTTTTTAAATCAACATCTCCTCTCTAGAGTATAAAGATTAATATCTTGGGGCGGCTAGGTGGCTCAGTGAATAGAGCACCTGCCCTGGAGTCAGAAGGACCTGAGTTCAGATCCGATCTCAGACACTTGTACTTATATGTGACCTTGGGCAAGTCACTTAACCCCAATTGCCCTGCCTTCTCCCCTCCAAAAAAGCAAAAAAAAAAAAAAAGATTAATATCTTAACATTCCACAGAACTGTAGGGAGGAGGCTTGAAGCAGTGGAAAGAAGGCAGGCCTTGTAGTCAGGAAGACTTTGCTCTTACAGGGCCTGTGACTATGAGGCCACGAGCAAGTCACATCTTAGAACCACAGTTAACTCTACAATTCTAAGTTACAGAGGAATTGGTGACAGGCCTTAGTAGAAAAATTTTGCACAGTATGAATTTCCCCACACTGATGAAATCATAGGTCTGGACTATCCCCCTTCCTCTCAATGGTTCTGCATGCTTTAAAAAAAATGCTTATTTTTATTAATACATGTATCTTTTTTGTTTTTACATCATCTTCATTTCTGAATATATCTCCTTGTTAAAAAGAAATAAAAAGATTTAAAAAGAAAGAGAAAAAATATGTTCAGCAAAATTAACTGATGTATCAACTATATCTGACATGTTATAATTCACACCCATAGACCCCCACCTCTATAAAGAGTGGAGAGAGGTCAGTTTTCTCAATTCTTCTCAGGGACCATGCTTGATCATTATAATTACACAGCTTTCAGCTTCATTTTTTCCCTTTCTGTTTACATTCTTGTAGCTATTGTGTTTATTGCTTTCCTGGTTCTTCTCACGTCACTCTGCATCAGTCCACAGAAATATTTCTATGCTTCTCTGTTTTCATTACATTCATCTTTTCTTAAAGGATGGTCATATTCCATTACTTTCATGTACCACAACTTTTCCCCATTTTTCAAGCATCTACTTTGTCTCCAATTATTTGTCATAATAACTACAGTAAAAGTAATGCTTCCTTCTCTAAAAACTTTAGCCTTTATTATTTCATTTGATCCTTACAATGACAGGCAGGCAGTGATGAAGCAGAGACCACAGGACTTGGAGTTAAGAAAAACTTAGGTTCAAATCCCCTTCAACACTGGTTGGTTGTATGACATTAATCAGTTCACTCTATCTCTCTGGGTCTCAGTTTCTTCAGCTGAAAAATGGGAATAATAATAATACATGTCAAGCAGGGTTATCATGAGGATCAAATGGGATAAGGTGTGACAAGTTCTCTGTAAACGTTTAAGTGTTATAGACATATCAGGGTAGATATCATATATTTTTGAAAGAGGAGGAAAGTGAATTCACAGAGAAGGGAAGGGATTTGCCCACTATAGGCCTGCCTGGATTAGTCTCTTGATTTTTAATCTACTGACCTTTCTACATATTCTTTGCTGCCTAGAGCTGACTAGTCACATTGCTTGATTAATACTAGAATTTCACACATAGCACTGTAATTTCTGTTAAAATGGGAAGTGAAACTATAATGTTTCAGGAAAATGAAAGTGTGGGAGAGGACATGGGTGGTGCTGACCCCCAGATCCTCTCTCTCCATCTAGACTGGGCCTGGCTTGATCATCTCACCCAAATCCACTCAGCCAGGTTGAGGTGGTCCCACAGAGGGAGGCAGTCACATTTCATTCTCACTGTCTTAGGGGTAACTCTGATTGTGGGTGAAGACATACCTCTACTGCTCACAGCTGTAGCTCTGGTGTGCTTTCATTTAAATAAGCCAACCAAGATGATATGATGCTACTGAAATAATATAACATAACACATGGTAAGATATGATATGATGTGATGTCATATAACAATATATTATATAATGTAATATAATAATATACATAATTAGTATGATGTGATATAATAATATATTCTCTATTTAATGAATAGAAAAAGAATATTTCATATACAAAGTAGAATTTGTTGTTCAGGTCTGTCTGACTCTTCATCATCCCACTGAGGTTTTCTTGGTAATGATGCTAGAGTGTGTTGACATTTCCTTCTCTATTTCATTTTACAGATGAGGTAACTGAGACAAATAGCGATTTGCTCGGGGTCACGCAGCTAGTGAGTGTCTGAGGCCAGGTTTGAACTAAAGTCTTCCTGACTTCAAACTGGGCCCTCTATCCACTGTACCACCTAGATGCCCAACAAAGTAAAAGAGAAAAGAAAAGAATTCTTTGTGAAACTTCAAAAAAAAATCTATTAAGTACATTTTGTTTCTTACTCTATACGACAATTTCAACGTTACTTCCAAATGTGTCTTGCTTGTCCGTGCTTCCTTCTGAACCTCCTTTTACATTAGCTGTGAATAATGAAACATTAACGTAAAAGAAAGCAACAATAATAGTAATATGACAGGTCACCCACAAACCTAGGTCACATCCTCCCCCTAATGCGCACAGGAGCCATGTGGGAGAGTCTGAGCAAGCTTACAGAAACCCTTTAGTGGAGAATATGAGCAGGGAAATCCATGTCCCTGGGACAACTCAAAACTCTGGATGACAAACCCTGATGTCCTTGATCTCCTGGTGCCTTTGGTGAAAAGTCTAGATGACAAGTCACTTTCTAGGTGGGATTTCTGGGCCTCTCCACTGCCTTGTTGGATGAAACATTTTTTAAAAAAATATTCTCAGACTGTTGAATCAGTAGTAAGTTTTTTCCCCCCATTTAGCAAACATTAACCTTAATCCTGGTATCTGCAAACTTCTCTAGATTTGGTTTCCTGACCTGACATTATGGTGTCATTACATTATTTTAGTGAAAAGCAGTCTCCTTAAACCTTGGTCCTAAGAACCTGTTTAGGTATGCTTTCTCTGATTGTGGGTATAGTAAAGGGTAAACATTTCTCTGAGGGTTTTTCCCTTTCTCAAGCTGTGTGCAGGGATATAAGGTGAGGCAGCCTTTTCCCAGTAAGTACTACAAACAACAGAGGGTTCTGTATTTTCCAGTCATCTCCCAGGTATGGAACTTTCTCCAATCAGATCAGCTCCCAGAATTAGCTGCAGAGCTGGTCTTAGTTCAAAGCAATTGCCCTTATCTTTTTCTATCTGCTCCATTTCTTTGCTTCCATCAACTTCTAAGCTCGACCAGCTTTTGGCTTCTTATGCAGTTTCTAATATTGCTGTCTACTTTCTAATTCTCTGGCTTCTCTCATGGCTTCATAATTAGCCCTCCAGCTTCAAATCAGGGCCTTTTTAGAGGAAGTGACCCTCCTCTATCTTAGCTTTAAAAAGCCTAGCTTCACATTTCTGTCAGATATGACACAAATAGTCAATATTTAATTTTCCCCAATTCCCCAAATAGTTCCTTGGTTCAGAGTTTCCCGGCATTGTTCTAAAGAGTTCTAAAAAGTCATGTAAATTAAGCAATACACTACAGCTATTCCTCCATCAGCAGATGCATCTGTCTATGAAAGGGCTGCTTTAAGTCAGGTCCCCTTGGGACACTCTGTTCTTTCTTCAAGCAGCCTTTCTATGTGTTTCTTTTACAAATGTCTTTTACTGGTCCCTTTCAGCAAATAAAATGTCCTCATAAGTATGGGTCAGTACCTTCCAGTTGGTTCATAGCTAGAAGGGATCTTTTTGGTCATCTCGTTCAACCTCTTAATCTTACAGAAGAAACTAAAACTGGCAAGAGGTTGAATAACTTGCCCAAGGCCCATGGAGAGTCAATAGCAAAGCTGGGATAAAAACCCAGGTTCTCTGCCTCCAAAGGAAGCATTCTTTCCAGTCCATTGCAGTGATTCCCTGAAGCTTTATAGGTAATGAGTACCTGAAGTTCTTATGTAGTGCTGAAAGATACTGGGCAGATCAGAGCTGGCCCTCCAAGGCCAGGCCTTCAGAAAGGACTTCCAGGAGCCGGATGGAGAAAGTTCAAGCCAACCCTCAGGTCTATCTATGCCTCCCCCAAATTCTTTCCACTTTCTACAGTTTCCATCTCTCCCAGGAGTGAAAGGAGCAAAGAAAGCCTTCCCAGGTCCACCCAGATTCCCATTGGCCATCACTCTATATGACCATGGAACAAATCATGCTCATTGTGACCCATCTCCTCCCTCTCTGGCTCCCTGCCCTCAATTTCAAACATGGAATTCAATTTAAAAATCATAAGTTAAGTGAACAATACCATGTGTCTGGCTAAGAGGCACCATGGGGTACAGTGGATACAGGGTCATCTGTCAGGAACACCTGGGTTCAAGACCTCCCTCTGGCTAATGAGTGGTGGATATGTGACCCTGGACAAGTCATCTATCCATCTAACTACTCAGTGCCCCAGGCAGCTCTTTAAGACTCTAAATTACAGGTCAGTTATTGATCTTCATTGATGTAAAAATCTCCCTTCATCAGTGCAATAACAGATCTAGACCCCCCAAAAAGGAGGGGGTGCAGGCACAAATCAGGGCACAAAAGCAAAAATAAAACAATTCTTATCTCCAAGGAACTTTCATCCTATCGAATGCCTAACAACACTCACCCAGATAAATTTGTGAGTTATAGGGGTGTGCATTAACAACTGAGGGGATCTTTCTCTTTCTTCCTCTGACTCTGTCTCAATGGTCTGAATTTACCAGGGAAGAGCTTTTTATGGTAAAAAATGTCCAGCACATTTCTCCTGCAGCATCCACTACCCTGTCCTCACTCAGCATAGGCCTGCATCCAGAGAGATGAGCCAACTGAGCCAGGCCACTCTGAAGTCACAAAAGATGTTATTTTGTGTCCCAATTTTCATATTACTATTTTAAGCAAGGTTTGACAATTATTTTTAAGATGTGTTATTTTGCTTGATGAATAAAAATAATATCCTTTATGATTATTTAATAGATATCTGCCTTTTAAAACTACATATAGTCATCTCTATATACATATATACATGTATACATGTGTTTGTATACACACACATTTTTTCATTTCTTTATTTCTCGCATTCCTTCCTTCTTCCTTTCCTTCTTTCTTCCTTCTTTTCTTTCCTTTCTTCCTTCCCTCTTCCTTCCTTTCTTCTTTCTTTATTCCTTCCTTCCTTCCCTCCTTCCTTCCTCCCTTCCTTCCCTCCTTACTTCTTCCCTTTCTTTCTTTCTTCTTTCTTTCTTTCTTTCTTTCTTTCTTTCTTTCTTTCTTTCTTTCTTTCTTTCTTTCTTTCTTTCTTTCTTTCTTTCTTTCTTTCTTTCTTTCTTTCTTTCTTTCTTCCTTCCTTCCTTCCTTCCTTTCTCTTGCTTTCTTTCTTTTTCTTCCTTTCTTTTTCCCTGGTTGCACATGCTAACACAATGGGTTGTGCAAACCCATGTCATTCAGCTGAAATAAAGGGAAGGGAAACCATCAGCATTATAAATGAAGCCCCCTGCCCCTTCTACCTCCCTGGTCTTCTTTTACTACTTGAGAAAGTGTTTGGCAGCTTTGCTGTGCCAGCCTCAGCTCTCCCAGCAGGCTTGGAAATACCTGCAGAAGCTCACACAATGGACTCGAAGAACCCTTTTCCCTACAATTGCCTTCTGGTTGAAGGCCCCTCTGCTCTCAGTTCTAGAAGCAGCAACCACCCTGCTGGTGCAGTGCCCACTCACCAGCTCAGCACCTCTGTGAGGGCAAGTATTATGTAGGACTGTAATTTCCCCCAGGCCTCAAGGAGTCACAGTTAAGCATTACATTCTCTCTGCCTGCTCCTAAAATGTAAATAAACCTTCTACCCTGCCAGGGAAGGGCCCAGGCCATAAACTGGACATATCTCAGGAAAACAAAAGCTTCTTAACCAAAAAGAGGCAAGTATTTATCTTGTTGCTCTAGGGAAGATACAAGGAAGAAAAAGAAAGAAAAAGAGGAGGGACAAAGAGAGGGAGGAGAGAATGGATCCACAAAGGAAGACGGTAATTCTATCTGCATGGCACCTTTTCCTTTGCTTAGTCCTTTCACTACTCATTTGGTCCTCGTAACCCTGAGGGATAGGCACTGCCAGGTATTGCCCCCATTTTACAGAGCTGAAAACCAAGATTCAAAGAGTTTAAATTGTTATTTGAATATAGTTCTTAAGTGACTTATAGCAGCAACCCCCATGTCTTTGGCACTCTCAGGTTTATAATGTATACTTTGGAATGAGCACCAGATTTATTTAGAGGATCTCGGTTCAAATCATAGCTCTGTGGCTTACTACTTAGGTGACTCTGTAGAAGTCAATTACTCTCTCTGGGCCTGAGTTTCCTTATTTATAAAATGAGAGCATTGGGACTAGATGATCTGTATGTATGATCTCTTTCCAGAACTCCCCACAAAAACTCTGAGGGTAGATACTACAAAGATGGTTCCCATTTTATAGATGCTATGCCTCCGGAGAGAACCTTGAGGGTCAAAATGATTGAGGATCCAGCCCAAAGTCATAGAGTTGGAGACTTCCAGGTCATATATAACCTACAAGATGGGAGACTAGACATTTTCTCTCTCATACATCTCTAAAACAGAAATTATGTGCCAAAGATAAAGCAAATTCAGCTGTCTCCATGGCCTAGGAACCTCAGAAGCCAAAAGAAGGTTTAAAAAAGTATGTAAACTTCCCAGCTGTGTGACCCTGGGCAAGTCACTTAACCCCAATTGCCTCACCAAAAAAAAAGTATGTATAGAATAATTTTACATACATATGTGTGTATATACACATATATATGTGTGTATGTATATGTGTATATATATAAAAGCACATATTTGGGTCTAGCAGTAGCAATCTCTAGGGCAAGAGGGAGCTGGGAAGAAAAAAATTTACATGATAACTTTGCTGTATATTTGAAGAGAATTGCAAATTAAACATGGTAGATTTGCTGTTTCTTAGGGAATCATCTTTTTTATTGTACTATGTTACAGAAATGCTTGTTTTGTTCTGTGAATTGAAAATAAAATAAATTAAAAAAACAAACCACAAACTAACACCCACCTTCAGTTCACCCTGGACTCAGCTAGAGAGGTCTCACTATGTGCCACTCTGCCTGCAGTGAGACCTCTCTAGCTGACCCACTGTCTTGCACCAAAACCCAACTTCACAGTCTGCTTTTCCCTCTCTTTCTAGGGCCATTGGAATCCAAGCTGTGCTGCAAAAGATCTCCACAGGAAAGAAGAACAGAGAGAACAGGGCAGAACACATGTCTGGACCTGAAATAGAACTCAACCTCACACTCCAATTCCCCTTCTCTCCTCCCAGAGCCTTAGGCACCCAAACTTTAAATGACAGAAATCATCCTAAGCAACAGGGAACTGAGGAACAGAGATGACAGGACACTAAACATACAAGGAGAGGGACTGTGCAGCATTCACTTAACCTGAGAAAAACAACATAGCATCCAGTTGGGATGAACTCTGTCCACACCAAAAGTCACTTTGGGAAGAAACCTAGGCTGGTAAACCATGAATTGTTCAGAATGGGAGGAGGCTGAATTGCTTTGATACCCAGCCCCTGGAGAAATACTGTCAGAGGGGAAGGAGTCAGGGAGTGAACAATAGGTAAAAATAAAAGGGGAAAGTCTGAAATTGCCAAAGATCTCAAGAAGAAAACTCAAAGACTTTAAACATAAGCAGATAAATCATCAGGGAAAACACTAAAAGCCAAAGGAAATATGGCCTCCTGATCTAATAAACAAGTTCATGAATTTATGAATAAATATTGAAAAACAAAGGAAAATGATGCAACACTTGATGAGATAGAAGACTCTGAAATTTGAAGAGAACATGGAACTACAACACACTGTTCCTGAGAGGTTTAAAAGAGGATTTCAAATCATGAGACCAGAATTTACAACCTGCACAGAAAAAAAAATAATGGGCAGAATAGAAAAACTAGAATCTTTGATGGCAAGTCTCACCAGAGACACAAAAGAGAGAACAGTTGATTGAGAATGCAAATATACAGAAGTATAGAACAATATAGAAGAAAATAAAAAACCCAGTAACAATAAAGTAAAATATGTTCACTAACCAAGAAAAACATACTGAACTTGAAGACAATATATGTAGAAACAATATAAGGATTATAAATCTCCCAGAAGAACACCACAAGTCAAAAAAAAATCTGAGCACAGTAATGCAAGAAATAACACAAGGGAACTGCCCAGAACTTCTTAACACAGAAAATGAAATGCCAATTCAAAGAATTGACAGATCTCCTCTGGGAAAAAAAATCAAACAAAAAAGTGAAGCTGCATACTCCAAGACACATAGTGGTTAAATATGAAAATTCAATTCATGTACAAAAAGTTTGAAACATCATCAGGAGAAAGATCTTCAAATATAAAGGAAAGGAAATTTGAATAAAACAAAACTATTCTGTATCCACCAGAAAATGCAAGAGGGAATGAAATAATATGTTTCAAAGAGCAATGCCATTTAGGATGCAATCCATTGTGACTTACCCTGCAAACCTAACTTTATTTAACCACAAATGAATAAAAAGATGAATTTCAATAATAAAGAAGTAGTTGAAACATTCTTAGAATGAAAACCAGAACCAAAGAGATTTTTTTGCTTCTCAAACACCCCAGACAACAGAAATTCAGTAGGGGTAGACAAATGCAGCAGCCAATGACAACAGAGTGATATCAAGGAGACTAACAACATCTTTGTTTCTAAATGTACAGGAGGAGACAGGGTGAAAGTAGAAGTTGAGTGGGCATAACAATGGAAAGGTGAACCCAGAGCATTATGACCAGAATCCCATGACACCCTACCTACAGGTGAATCAATGGTTTTTACATTACAAAACAGGAGGCTACATATAAGGTTGGAAAGGAGCAGGGGGACAGAGAGGAGTATATGATGTACCCAGTCAAATCAACAGCTAGAAATGAAGGCAAGTGACCCCTGTCATTTCCCAGGAAGAGAAGAACTGGCCAGGGAGTGAGTGATGAAGAGAAAGGGAGAGGATTGAAAAGGGGGAGGGAGGGAGAGAGAGACAGAGAGACAGAGACAGAGACAGAGACAGAGAGAGAGAGAGAGAGAGACAGAGAGAGACAGAGAGAGACACAGAGAGAGAGAGAGACAGAGAGAGAAAGAGAGAGAGAGAGAGAGAGAGACAGAGAGAGAGAGAGACAGAGAGAGAGAGAGAGAGACAGAGAGAGAGACAGAGAGAGAGAGAGACAGAGAGACAGAGAG
>NW_027186372.1:10549844-10565242 GCF_028583685.1 Petaurus breviceps papuanus
AGAGAGACAGAGAGAGAGACAGAGAGAGAGAGAGAAGGCTTTCTTGGTGAGGGGAGAGGGTTCCACTGATGAATGATCCTATGATGAAGAGCAACACTGAGTGAAGTGTTCTGTGAAGGGAGATGGTGTCCTTGTACTGGGTGTTATCTAGAAGACTTGGTGCTTGAAGAGATCACTAGTCCTACCTCAGGAGGGGATGAGGATGGAAATCCTATGGGCAACTGGCACCTCGGGGAAGTGGGAAGGCATGGACCCAAGAAGGAGATTTTGAGGCAGATGGGAAAAGAAGGTAATGGGGAGGATAGTATAGTTCCATGGTGGGTGGGGGACATCCTACCATGGGGCGATGTCTTCTCTGTTGCCTACAGGAGGTGATGCTGTTATGGGAATGAGGCACAATGGAAAAGGGGAATCCAAGGGGCAAGGTCTACAAGGCAATGGTGGAACCTATCCAGAGGGAAGAACCCAGAATGGATACTTCAGAAGTTTCGATTGTATGAAGAAAATGGAACATAGAGAAGAGACCAGACAATTATAGGGATCATGAACCAGAAAATGAGTGTCTAGAGTAGACAGAGAGGATGGAAAATGAAGACACTGAGAGAGATCCTTTTTAGAAAGGTGTACCAAAAATGAAATTTTAAAAACTAATGAATAGGATTAGTTGAAAGGGAAGAGAGGGGGGCGGCCAGGTAGCACAGCGAGTAAGAGCACTGGCTCTAGTGTCAGGATGACCTGGAGATCGAATCCGGGCTCAGACACTTAGCACCACACCCAGAAATAACTGGCCATGTAACCTTGAGCAAGTTACTTATTCCTAATTGCTAAAAAAAAAAAAATAAATAAAAAAAAAGAAAGGGAAGAGAGGAAAGGAGAATCTACTTCACTGAAAAGGGAAAAAGAGGAAAAGATTTAAATAGATAAAATCAGGAAAGACAATGGATGGGGGAAGGGTGGAGGAAGGAAGAGAATTTGGAGCTGAAAATAAAAAATAAAAGAAAGAAAGAAAGCAATTGATCAATAAACATTTAAGTGCTGGGGACACAAAAAGAAGAAAAAAGACAGTCCTTGCCCTGCTTCTCTATGTATAGGGTCATAGCTCTAGGTCTGAAAAGGACTTAGGAGGCCATCTAGGCTAGCCTTATCATTTTATAGTTGAAGAAACTTAGTCTCAAGAGGGTTAAGTGCCTTGCTTAAGGTCACACAAATAGCATGTATAAGAGGTGGGATTTGAACTTGGGCCTTTTAACTTCAAAAGTTTCCAAGATTCAGTTCTCTTAACTGGATCACTTGGAAATTTGCTTGGCTGGGCAACACAGCTATATATGAGGATTTGGTTTTATAAAGTTTTTTTTTAATTTACTCAATGAGGAGGGTTGATGATGGGGGGAACAGATTATTTTTAAAATGCTTGTTAATTAAAAAATAAAAATAACAAAACATTTCAAAAATCAATCTACCTGGTCTTCCTGAGTAGGGTCTTCCACAATGGTAGCTTAAAGCACAAGAAATTATGCTTCCTGTTTCACAGATGCATAAACTGAAAGGTGCAGGACTTTGTCAGAAACAGCAAAGAAATTCAGTAGAAAGTCTGCAAAGTCTCTAGGTATTCACCTAGTCATCTGGGGAGCAAGTTGAGCTTCCTCAGACCTCCAGACCTCAGAGGAGAAAAGCAAAACAGATCAAGCAATAGCAGTTTCCCATAATCCAGAAGCCTGCTGCTCTCAGTGGTTCCCAAATCTCCTTGTGTACTGATTACCAATGAAGTGGGGCTGGAGAGCACCCAACCCACTGTGCTGCAACGGGGCTATTTTAGCTGGGCTTAGCAAATTAATCTTCAAGCTTGTGCAGTTTTCCAGAGAAACAGCACATTTCCCAGTGAGTAAACACAACCAGCTCCTCTCTCTCTTTTTTTTAATTATTTCTTTCCCCTCCTGCAGTCCTTTCCTGATGGAGGAAAGGAGTTATGCACTGATACAGCATTTTTAGCGAGAAACTAAGGAAAAGGAAGTAAAGCAAAGCAGAGGCTCGGGGTCATAATAGAATCTTTCAGATATTTAAGGGCCTAGACAAACCTTTTCCTGCCCACCCAACATACCCAGTTTCATGAAAGCAGACTGATTTATATCAGCAAGCTTTAGAATCCCTTTTCTTCTAGTTGGAATTCTACAAACTTGGAAATGATAGCTTGCTTCATCTCACATCAGGTTTGATGAGTTTGTGCAAGGAAGGAACAATACTAGCAAGATTGATGAGAGTAGAATAGAAAAACACTTACTATGATCCAAGAACAGAATCTGGAATTGGAAAAGGTCTAGGTTCAAATCCTACCACTGACAAGTACAAGCTGTGAGATCTCAGAAAGTCATTTAACCTCTCTGATCCTCAGAGCTATTTACATAGCAAAATACATGGAATTGACCCTGGAGTCAGGAAGAACTGAGTTCAAATCTGACCTCAGAAACTTACTAGTTGTGTGACCCTTGGCAAGTCACTTAACCTGCCTCAGTTTCCTCAACTGTAAAATGAGGGTGATACTAACATCTACCTTCCAGGATTTTTATGAGGATCAAATGAGATAACATTTGTAAAACACTTAATAAATTACCTTCCTTCCCTTCAAGTGCTGAGGGTACAAATACAAAAAAGCAAAAGAGTCTCTAAGAAGAGAAGACAGCATGTATATTAGAATGGTAGCCAGTGACAAGGTATTTGGTACGGATTTGATTACTTTTCTGAGAACTTGAGTGGAGCAGAGAAATGGTAGATTGCCCAGTAGCATGGCATTGAAATAGCCAGGAATAGAGAGGCTATGGATGAAGCTACATGTGGTGAGTGCCACCAATCAAAAGTCTAGAGGGTTCTAGAGTGGCAGTTTAGGATTCTGGGTCTGAAGTGGAAGGTGTTACAGAGGAAGATGGCAGAATGATGATGGCTGGGGAATGGTGTGCTGGGTCCAAGCTACCTATATCAAGGACCCGCTCCACCCCTAACCCCCCAACCTAGTTTCAAGGAGGTAAAGTTGGCTTAATGAAAGTCATGAAATATGGTGTGTGATGAAACCAGTGGTGTGCTGACAAATACTTAATAGCTGCTTTCAAAATTCTATTGACACATTTTTTTAAGTTTAATTTGAATCATTTACATTTTCTCCATTGCTTTGATGTCTCAACAATCAACAAAACAATAAATCAAGTCCTTATTTTTAGAGTTTGCCAGTTTCTGAGGTGTTAATGATCACAATGAAAATTTAACAACTGGCTTTCCCTAGCCCTTAGAGCTGCCTCCAGCACCCAAGGATGAAACTCATCACGAGGATATGGATCTAGAAGGGTATAAATGGGGGGTTCTGACTGTTAGCATCACAAGGGTCATTCTGGTCTGGGATACAGGGCTTGACCTCAGTGGTATTTGAGCACAAAGTCACACCAACAGTGAGAGCTGGGAAGAACAGTCTGATAAAGTAGAAAGAGCACTGGGACAGGTGTCAGAGAATCTGGATTCAAATTCTGCCTCCGATGCATACTAACCATGTAACTTTGGTAAGTCAGTCTCCACAGGCCTCAGTTTTCTCACCTGTAAAATGAGGGGACTGGATACAGATCATCTCTGAGGCCATGTGCAGCTTTACGTCAATGATCCTTTAATGATAAACAGATCAAACAACCTTGGAATTATAAAATTCCAAAGCTGAAAGCTCACACTTGTTCTTCAGTCACGTCTGACTTCCTGTGATCCTGTGGACCACAGCATGCCAATACTGACCCTGGGGTTTGCTTGGCAAAGATACTGGAGTGGTTTGCCTTTTCCTTCCCCAGTAGACTTAGGCAAAGAGAAGTTGAGTGAGTTATACTGGCTTACATAGCTAGTAAAGGTCTAAGGCTAGAGTTGAACTTGGGTCTTTCAGATTCCAGTTTCAGCCTTCTATCCCCTAAGCCACCTTGCTGCCTGAAAGGGAATATATCCCCTTCTGATGTAGGAATGTCTCCCATAGCTTTCTCTGACATGGCACTTGAATATCTATAGTGATGAGAAACTCACTACCTACTGAGGTAGTCCATTCTGTTGATGGACAGTTCTAATTGTTATTAAGTTCTTTCTTACGGGGAGCTGAAATATGCTTCCCTATAACTTTTGTCCATTGATCCTTATTTTCCCCTTTGGGACAATCAATCAATTAAACCACAAGTTTTGTTTTTGTTTTGTTTTGTGTTTTTATACTAAGTGCTGATTAGATGCCAGGCACTAGGCTAAGCAGGAGGGGGCACAGTGACAAAACGGAAACAAACAGTCCCTTCCCTCAAGGAGCTTACATTCTAATATAGAGACAGCATAAACTTTACACAAACGTTATATGAACAATGTAATCAAAATGAGTACAAGGTCATTTGGAGAGGAGATACTTTGGCAACTGGGAGGGTCAGGAAAGTCTTTCAGAAGATGGCACTTGATCTGAGGCTAGAAAGAAATCAGGGATACGAAGGGCTAGCAATGAGGTAGGCATGGGGATGGTCAGTACAAAGGCACAGAGGTGGGAGATTCATGTGTGCTAAGCATCAAATAGCCCAGTATGATCATATTATAGAGTGTGAGAAGATAGAAATGCATAAGATGGCTGGAAAGGTAGGAAGGGGCCAGGTTGTTGAGAGATTTAAATATCAAATTGAGGAGTTTGTTGTTCCCCACCCCATCCCCCCTGAAGGTAATAGGGAGCCAAAAAAGTTCATTGAGGAGGGTTTTCCTAAAAGAGACATTATTGGATCTGTACGTTAGGAAAGTCACTGCAGCAACTGTTGAAGGAGTGTGGCGAGGTTTGAGTCAGGGAGATCCAGATAAAAGGTTATTGATATAATTTAGGTGATAGGTGAATAGGACCTGAACTAGTGTGTTGGCTGAGTGGAAATGAGGAAGCATCTTCAAAAACTTTTGAAGATAGTATTCTAAGCTTTGGTGACTGATTTTATATGTGAGGTATGTGAAACTGAGGAATTAAGTATGACATTGAGATTGAGAATATGAGTGACTAGAGGGATGGAGGTACCATCTTGGGCAGACTGGAAAGAGGGGTGGAATTAGAGGGAAAGAGAATGAATTGTCTTTTGGTCAGGTTGTCTTTGAGATGACTATGGTATGTCCACTTAGAAATGTCCAATAGGCAATTGGTGATTCAGGAATGGTGCTCAAAAGAAAGGCTATGGCTAGACAAGTAGATCTGGGAATCAGCTCCATAGAGATTGTCATGAAACTCATGGGAGCCGATGAGGTCACCAAGAGAAAGAGCAGTAAGGGAAAGAAGCTGGAACCACATGGAGCCTTGGAGGACATCCCCAGCTGCTATCTGTGATATGGATGATGAATCACCAAAGGAGACTGAGTTGTGAAGATAGAAAGAGAACCGGGAAGTTGTAGTGTCATGAAAATCCAGAGAAGAAAGTATTCAGAAAGCAAAAGTAGTTAGTAGTGTCAGATACTGTATAAAGGAGGATGAAGATTAACAGAAAGTTGTCTAGAATAAACCTCATACTTCTTCCAAATGAAAGGTCTTCATATATTTGAAGGTATATCTTATATCTAAAGGTACTAGTTAAAGAGTTTTTCTATGTTTTCCTTCTTTTAATTTAAAAATATAACTCTTGTTTTTACATCACCATTATATGCCCTAATATATCCCTTTTCCCTCCCCATAGAATTGTCCTTTATGACAAAGAATACAAAAGAGAAAAAAAAGAGGGTCATCAAAAGCAACCAAAACATTAAGTTCCATATCATATTCAGTGTTCCACACCCATAGTTCTCTACTTTTTTTTTTTTGCTTTTTGGAGGGCAATTGTGGTTAAGTGACTTGCCCAAGGTCACATGGCTAGTTTTTGTGTTCAGTGTCTGAGGCCAAATTTGAACTCAGGTCCTCCTGACTCCAGGGCCAGTGCTCTATTTACTGTACCACCTAGCTGCCCCAATAATTCCCTACTTCTACAAAGAAGGAAGTAAGGTACCATATTATATCTACTCTTAGTGACCAACCTTGGTTATTTAAATTTCACAGCATTCATTTTAAATTTTGTTTCTTCTGTTCTTTTTCATTGTTGTGGTCATTGTATTTATTGCCTTTCTGCTTCTAATTATTTCACTTTGCATTAGTCTACAAAAGTGTTCTTGTAGTCATCATTTCTTACAATACAGTTAATATTCCATTATGTTTATGTACCACAATTTGTTTAGGTACTCTAATTTTTAGGTCAAGGTCAGCTAGGTGGCACAGTGGGTGGAATGCCCAACCTGGAGTCAGGAAGATCTGAGTTCAAATCTGGCCTCAGATAAGTACTAGCTGTGTGACCCTGGGTAAGTCATTTAACCCTGTTTGCCTCCGTTTCCTCATTTATAAAATTAATTGGAGAAGAAAATGGCAAACTACTCCAGCATCTTTTTGTTATAGCTTTTAGCAACTAAGAAAAGTGCTGCTTTGGTGTACATGGGGATCTCTTTTTGCTGCTTACTTCCTTGGGTGATGTACCTAGTAATGGACTCACCGTCAAAGGTTATGGACATTTAATGACTTTCTTATCCCAGCTCCAAATTATGGCTCCATGGAGAGATAGCCAGTCTCTCTCTTTAAGGGGCTGATTCCCCAAGGTTGTGGTGACTTCTCCATAAGCCTACATATCCAGGTGCATATAGGTGGTAGCTGAGTGAAGAAAGGAAGAACTGCTTTGGGGCAATACTTGAATAAGGGATACCCAAGTATAGGTGAATATGGTCTGAACTAGGATGTTGGCTGAATGGAAATTTCATCCAGTGGTGCAACTGTTCTCGTGGGTCCCTCAGTAATAAGAATTGGGGTCCCTGCAATACTACATAAGGATGCTAAGCAATGAGGCCTTCACCATAGCTTCCAAATAGCCCAGAGATTGTGGAGACTACAGGCAGAATCATCCAAGACCATGATCATGATTAAAAACATTTCTCACAGATGCTTTCTTAATTCCCTTTCTCCTTATCTCCACGACTTCTTCCTAATCAAGGGAAGAATAAGTGAGCTCAGGGTCGGGAGCTAAGGTGCCTTGGACAACTCCTAACTTAGGAAGGATGTTGTTAAATTGAAGAGCCTCCAAAGGAGGGCAGAAAGGGTTTGCAGGGCCTCTGGACACTCATTCATGTAGGTGACTGCTCTCCCTGTCTTACATCCTAAGAACTCATAGAACCGTGGAGTCATAGACCATTGGAGGGCCCAGGAGAGGGCAAGGGTTTGGGAATGTCTGTTTTCTCAAGCAAGTACTTCTTCCCTTGACTTTCCAAGGTAGATGGCTGCATTTTCCTGGCTCTCCTGCAAAGCAACCAGGATACTGTTTGCTTCCCCCTACTGGGTGTTCTGGTGTGGCCCCAAATAAGTTGCATGGGTTTTGTTGTTGTGACTTTGTTTTGTTTTAAGGAAACCAGCTAGCAATCCTTCCACCTCATGGATTTGCACTATCTGCTCACACTGAAGCTGAAGGAAAGTCTGGCTATTTTCTAAATCATGTTAAATAAAACACAATTAGGCTTAATTTAATCCCTAGCTCTTCCTCTATTCAGAGTTCCCAATTATTGTAGCCAGGTTTATGAAGTCTTGGAGAGCGGCCAGCTAGCTCCCTTGCAACCCTTCTATAGAGGCTCCTCAGCTTGGATGCAAAGGCTTGTATCTCTGAGAAGGGCCCTTGGGGTTACTGCACTGACTTGGGCCAAAAAGAATTTCAAGATCAGAAGAGGAGGAAGATTTCTTGGATACAGAGTAAAAGAGGCTATCTCTGTCGGGGTGCAGTGGGAGGGTATATGGACAGTACTGGTTTTTCTCAGATGTGAAAAATATTCATTTGAAAATAAACAAAAAGGGGCGGCCAGGTGGCTCAGCGAGTAAGAGCACCGGCTCCAGTGTCAAGATGACCTGGAGATCAAATCCCGGGCTCAGACACTTAGCACCCACCCAGAAACACCTGGCTGTGTGACCTTGAGCAAGTTACTTTACCCCAATTGCTTAGGGGAGGCCAGGTAGCTCAGCAAGTAAGAGCACTGGCCCCAGTATCGGGATGACCTGGGGGATCAAATCCAGTCTCAGATACTTAGCACCACACCCAGAAATAACTGGTCGTGTAACCTTGGGCAAATTACTTAACCCCAATTGCTTAGGGATGGCCAGGTGGCTCCACAAGTAAGAGCACCGGCTCCAGTGTTGGGATGACCTGGGGATCAAATCCAGTCTTAGATACTTAGCACCACACCCAGAAATACTGGCTGTGTAACCTTGAGCAAGTTACTTAACCCCTATTGCTTAAAAAAAAAAAAGAAAATAAACAAAAAAAGGAACCAAAACTCTGGGCATTTGCCAGAAATTAATTCATTCCCTTCTTTTCCTTAGTGGAGACATTTGGGGCTGTAGAGCACAGGTTCTAATCTTTTTTTTAATTTATGAAATAAAGCAAGCATTTTCATAACAGAATAGAATACAAAAAAGATGATTGCACATGAAACTGAAAATCTGTTATACACAGCTAGCGATTCCTTTTAAAGAGATAATAAAGCTATCATGTAAATTTCTTTTTTTTCCTTCCCACCCTCCTTGCCCCCTAGACATGCTACCATTAGATATAAATGTGTATGTGTGTGTGCATATATTATATATATGGATGTATGCATATATAATATAACTATGTATACATATGTACATATACACTTCTCTACATGTATACATACCACATACACATGTGTGTGTGCATATGTACATGTGCATATATACACACACATATATATGTTCAATTTCTCTGGGCTTCAGTTTCCTCGCTAGAAGAAGAGTGGGACTGAACAAAGGTCACAGCAGCACAGAGTTAGAGCTGGGAGCAAACTAGAGACCATTAAATCCAAAGCCCTCATGTTGTAGGTGAAACTAAAGCCCAGAAAGGTTGAGTGATTGCCCAGGGTCACACAGCATCACAGGCAGGGTTCAACCAGGTCTTCCTGACTTCCTTGTGTTCTCATCTCCACTCCAGCCGATGTCTGCCTCACTGCTGTAGCACCCCACTTTTTAGCTCTGTCCCCCCATTTTCCAGTTCTGTCCTTGAGAACGGTAGTCAAAGCTGAACTGGAAAGGGCGTGCTCATGAATTATCTTATTGTTTCACTTGTCATGTTCCTGACTTCCTTCCCTAGTCTCTGCTGTCCTATATATATATATATTTCTTCCCCATTAGAATGTAAGCCTCTTGAGGGTAAGGCCTCCCTCACAGTGTTTGCTGTACAGTATATGATTTTTATTCAGTCATTCTTGATTCCTAGATCAGTGTCCTATGCTATCCCACACCACTTCTCTCTACCCAATATGTCTGACACCTTTTCCAGCTCTAAGTCTCAGGATTCACCTTTGGTATAATCATATAAAAGGGACAGACTTTTCCAGTCAAAGGATCTAACTCTGCGGAAGCTCAGGAACCAGGTGGTTAGAAAACACTAGTGAATGTCTTCATTGCTGAGGAAGTAGGGACAGTAAATGGAGACACACTGGGAAGATGACATACTGAACTATGTTAGAGGGAAAGGGACTATGGGTCCTATATTGTTCCTTTCTTGTATTATTGCTGAACTGGTGTCTCTCCATGTACCAGTACCACCCGACTAGCTCCAGAGGCCAGGGTATGCTATTCCCCCCCACCCCATCCCCATCCCTGCCCTTCCTGGGGCTTCGTTTTATGGGAGGCTATATGATACAGTGGAAAGAAAGCTGTATTTGTCAATATTCAAATTCTTGACCAATCACTTCACCTTTCTGATCCTCAGCTGCCTCATCTGTAAAATAGGTTTAATATTTCCTACACTAATCACTTCTTTGGAATTTTGTGAGGGAAGTGACTTGTAAGCATTAAAGTGCTACCGGAACATGAACTATTATCATTACTATTGTTCAGTATCATTACTATTGTGTCATTCTGACAGAAGCAGGTAGTAGTCCTGTGCCCTGCGTCCTATCTAGACCAACCAACCTCCCAGAGGATAGAACTGAGTAGAGAGTGACAAGAAGGGAATCTTAATGAAGAAACTACATAGTAGAAACATGTTTATATCTGAAGATCAGTGTGAGGAAGCATACCCCTTCTCAGTCAAGTGGAGCTACCTGTAGCTACCTAGCAACAAATGCTAGAATGGCCTCTGAAGAATCCTATAAAGATTGTGCAGGAAAGGGCAAGTCTAGAGTTCAGAGCCGAAGAGCACCTTAACAATTCCTGGTTTTCTCAACCTGGGCTGCCAGTTATTAAAGTAAATAATTTCTACCACAGAGCACTCCTCCAAATGACTCTGCTGGCAAAACCACTTTAGCCCAGGACTGCCAAAAAGAACAGCTGCCCTGTTTTATTGGCAGAAGCTTTTGAGATGGAAAACAGTACAGCATCGAGAGCAGCAATAAGCCATTCTGAGGGGTTTTTTTCCCCTCAAATGAACCTTGTTTTGTTTTGTTTTCCTTCCTCAAATAAAGGAAGCCTACCTATGGAATCTTGACACCCAATCTGAAACCAAATGAATAAAAGGTAGAGTTTTGCAAAAGCCCCAAGGATCCAAAAGGAAAACACAACAGGTAGGCTGGAAAATTGTGCAAAAATGGGTTGTTCATTTTGTTGGGGGGCTCAAGATCCCAACAATTCAACCAGTCATTTGTATTTTTCAGATGCTTCTGAATGACCAAATTGTGACCCTCTTGCCAACCCAAGGGAATAACCAAGATCTTATTCTCTTTATTGTCTGAGTATTTTCCAAACCAGCCAGGCTGACAGAAGCATGCTCAAATCTGATTGGTTTAGATTCTTTGAATTAGGAACAAGTGACAAATCAGCAGAAGACAGGGTAAAGCTATACAAAGAAGTGGTTTGTAGGGTAAGTTAAGAATTTTAAGAGCAATATAAAAATTTCTTAAGAGAATAAACTTTAAGAGATTTTCCATGCAAACATGCTAACTTCATGAGCACTTATTGAAATAAAACAACTGATATGCTAATTATAAGCAGCCTACAAGTTGAAATTATTCTTATTAATTCACTTTTTTTTAAAGCAATCAGGGTTAAGTAACTTGCTCAAGGTTACACGGCCAGTTATTTTTTGTGTGGGTGCCAAGTATCTGAGGCCAGAACTGATCCCAGGTCTCCCAACGCTGGGTCCAGCACTCTTACTCACTGAGCCACCTGGCCGCCTCTATTAATTCATTTATGCAAGTCTTTTTCAATTCATTGAAACTACTTAAAAGTAGCTGTTAATTAAGAGAGATATTGCTTGACTTAGTGATCAGAGAGACTTTGAATCAGGAAAATTATGTGTCTGAATATAGGCATGCAAAGAATGGGCTGGGTGTGCCTTGACGTTACCAGGGAAGATGTGCTCTGTGCAATCCTATGCCTTTGATTCCTACTGCCTGTGTGGTATTGGTCAAGTGACCGAAACTCTCAGTTACCAGAACAAATCTCCAAAACTAGAAGTTGCCAAACAGATATTAATTTAAA
The DNA here is from genome assembly GCF_028583685.1 of Petaurus breviceps papuanus. Classification (NCBI taxonomy): domain Eukaryota; kingdom Metazoa; phylum Chordata; class Mammalia; order Diprotodontia; family Petauridae; genus Petaurus; species Petaurus breviceps. Next base: position 10,561,354 of record NW_027186372.1, read on the forward strand.
TCTTTAGAGGGAATTTCCCCACCAGGATTTCCATGTACTACTGAAATCATGGGTTAGACAACTAGCCAATTCCAACTATTTATATGTGTGTCCTTCCTTTCCTTTAAATGAACCTGACTCAGCGACCCTTCATGAGGCAGCTATGTGGTTCAGTAGATATAATGCTGGACTGAAAGTCCTGGCAAGTCTTAGACAAGAGCCTGAATCCTGCGTTAGACACTTCTTAGTTGTTTGACCCTGGACACATTTAAAATCTCTTAAGTCTCAGTTTTCTTATCTGTAAAATGAGAGTTTGGGACTCAAAGCCTCAAAATTCTCTTCTAGCTCTACATCTATGCTCCTATGACTATTGTCAAGACTTTGTTGGGTCCTTGGGCAAATCAAATTGTGCCTATTTTTTTAAAAGGGGAAGTTAAAAGGAATAAGGAGAGTAACCTTAAATGGGACGAAAAGTCACCAAAAAGTCAACATACAGACCACTAGGGTGCAGAGTAAAGTCATAGCTAGCTGAAATTCCATCTAGGGTAAATTCAGTTGTGGGTGACAGATCTGAACACCAAGGTACAGGGGACAATTTGATAGGGATGGGTGGGAGCAGACAGAGCAGTACAAAGGGAAGGATGATAGAGAGTGCAAAGTCACTGAAAAGACGAAGCATGGAAGCATACATTCCCGGAGAGGAAGTATACCCCCTCCATTCTGGCACCCTTTGGCAGAACTCAGTTGATCCCATTTTGATTATGGTCCTCCTGATGAGGGAGAAGGACTCAGAGGGAAGAGAGATGTTTCCATTGGATTAAAAAAAAATTAACACCAGCTAGCCTGAGTTATGTAAATCTCCCCAATTCCATTTGCTTTGACTGCTTCCTTGAGTCACTTGTCTGGTGATGAACAATGAGGTTCTTGAAATAATTGCCCCATGATCTCTAACAAGACAGTACAAAGTCATTTCCTTGCTATTATTGAGCCATCAGTGAGACTCCCTGATATATGGTGACCCTTATCAACTCAGTCACTCATTGTTTCTATCAATCTCCCAGTCATGTTTTACAGAAATACCACAAGAGGAAATTACAAAACTCATTAAATCGGGAAGTATTCTTGGACCTTGGAGAAGCTGAAACAGAAAGCAACAATTTCCCTTTGGCTTACTTCCTTTTTTGAGAGGCTTGAGATTGCTATACTGTCTGAGTGGCCATGTTAAGGGAACAAATGAAAAAAAGTCCAAGAATTCCCAAGGATCCCTCCAAAGAAAAAAAAGTAACAACCATAGTCCAGGCTAAGAGTCTCACTGAAGGCAAGTTCTCCCCAGATAATGAAAGGTTACCAAAATCCAGCAAGTTGAAATTTTACATAAAATTTCCTTGAGTATTCATTGGGAAAGTCCATGGTAATAGCATCGATGTCCAATTAGCCTAGCTGTTAAAGAGCTAGCTCATGAAGACTAAAGCTATAGGTTCAATGTCCAAGAGGGGACAGTTTATTCTGCTCTGCTCCATAACAACAGATAGTAGTACTAACCCAGAAAACCATTTTTATAAATGAAGGCCATTGACTAAAAAGAGGCCTAAGCAAGAGAAGGTGAATGGATTTTTTTCTTTGCCTTTCTTATATCCTTTGTACCTAGCACAGTATCTGGCACATGTGGTGCTTACTAAACAATTCTTGCCTTAAATTGACTTGACTTAAAGCAAAAGGAACCCCTGTCCTGGATTTTCTTATCTTCTTTCTCTTGGAGATTTCATTTGCTTCCTTATGTTCAATTATCATCCATGCTTCCATGGCTCCCAAATCTATATAGCCAGGTCTACTTTCTCTCCAGAATTCCAGTCCCTCATCACCAACTAGTTGGTGCTGGAAGACATCTACACCTAGATGTCTCATAGGTCTGTCAAACTCTGTATTCAAAACAGAAATCTCTATCTTACCCCATTAACCTTCTCATCTTCCAAATTTCACATTTCTGTTGAGGTCACCTTCCAGGCATCTAGGTTCACAACTTCAAATTCTTTCTTGACTCTTCCTTCTTCCCCACCCCCCACCCCCAGATATAATCATTTTTCCCCATCATCTCTCACATGCAGGCTCACTTCCAAAATATATAAGGAACCATTTCAAATTGATAAGAACAAGGACCATTCCCCAATCGATAAATGATCGAAGATACAAACAGGTGACTTCCCCAGACCCATTACATTGGGCTCTCTCCGTGGGTAACCCTCCTGAGCCTGCCTCCACTGAGTACCTCCATCTGACTATACAATGCTACCTAAAACCCTGAGAAGATTCCTTCTGAGGCCAAAGTTCTAGGGAATTTTATAATTTACTTGAACTTATTCCTCAATATGCTGGTAGCCATTGTCTACCAAGCTTCAGGACATTCCCTTCTTTTCCTCAATGAGTTTAGTGCCTGGTTTACAGTCTTTCCTCCTCAACTTTTGCCCTTCTACTAGGGACCTTCAACATATACATTGCTATTCCTTCAATGCTCTTGCTTCCTGATTCCTTAACTTACTCATTTCTCATACCTTACTCCTCTACCCCACTTCAGCTACACACCAGGATGATCAAATCTTTTCTCTTTTTCTCACCTACAAATGTTCCACTCCTAGGTTCTTGAATTCTGAGATTCCACTATTTCATCACAGTTTGTTGTCTGTCATCCTATCTCTCTCCCTTTGCCTTGAAACCCCAAACCCTTTACTTCATCCTTACCATAAGCTCCAGTTCCTCAACACCTCAGTTCTTTTCCAGGCCATCAACCCTGCACTGTCTACACGCTCTTTCCTTCCCCATCATGACCCTTTAGTGAAGCAGTTCAACTCTTCTCTCAAGTCCTTTTGACCCTTTTACCTATCACTGATCATGCTCTGCCAAGTGCAGATTATTCTTCTCATCCCACTCATAGGAGACTGAATGGAGCTAAAGGAAATCATGAAACCATGCTCACTAGGTCCACTACCAGTTGATGTTACATAATCTCAAGTGGGGCCTCAATATGGCAAGGCAATCCTTTTATGCCTTCCTAATTGATGTTTTCCTATTTACTACAGTAGCCTTTCCAAACCTTTTCATCCCTCTTCAAACCTCCCATGGCTCCCCACCTCCCACTCTCTCAGCTGGGAACCTTGCCCGATATTTCACTGAAAATATTGAGACTTTTAGCTGAGAGCTACACCCCCTCCTGTTCTTTGTCACTCAGATGCATTCTGCTGCTATCTTTCCTTTCATCTTTGTCTCACATGAAGAGGTGGCCCTTCTTGCCAAGGCAAATCCCTGTGAATGCTCAACTGATCTCATTCCAACTTGTCTTCTCCAGCAGATTGCCCTCCTCTATCATTTCCATTCTCTCACTTATCCTCAATCTCTTCCTGTCTCCTGGCCTCTTCCTTACTGCCTACAAATATGCTCATGTTTCCCTAGCCTCAAAAAATCTCTCACTTGATTCAATCATCCCTGATAACTATTGTCCAGCAACTTTCCTCCCCTTTGTGGTTAAATTCTTAAAGATTATCTACTATTGATGCCTTTGTTTCTTTCACATTCTCTTCTTAACTCTAATGTCTTCAATCTGATCTCATCACTCAACTGAAGCTGCTCTCACCAGATTTACCAACGATCTCTTTTTTTAAAAGTAATATATTATTTTCCCCAATCACATGTTAAAACAATTATTAACATTTATTAAAGTTTTGAGTTTCAAATTCTTTCGCACCCCCACTTCCCTCCTCCTTAAGATGGTAAACAGCCTAATATAAGGAATACGTGTGCAATCACGTACAACATTTCTATATTAGTCATTTTGTAAAAGAAGGCAAAAAAAAGAATGGAAGGAAGGAAGAAAGGAAGGAAGGAAGGAAGGAAGGAAGGAAGGAAGGAAGGAAGGAAG
>NW_027186372.1:10565252-10642590 GCF_028583685.1 Petaurus breviceps papuanus
AGGAAGGAAGGAAGGAAGGAAGGAAGGAAGGAAGGAAGGAAGGAAGGAAGGAAGGAAGAAATTGTATGTTTCAAATATTCAGATAACATGAGTTCTTTCTCTGGGGGCTGATAGTATGTTTCATCATGAATCCTTTAGGATTGTCTTGGATTCTTGTATTGCTGAAATTAATTGCCAAATCTAGTAGCTTTTTCCTGGGTCCTCATCCTTCTTCACCTCTCTGTAGCTTTTGAAACTATTCATTACCCTTTCTCCTAGATACTTTTTCCACCTAGATTTTTAGAACACTACATTCTCCTGGTTCTCTTCTCTGGTCACCTCCTGTCTGATCACCCATTTTCAGTTTCCTTTGCTGCATCTTCATCCAAGTCATTCCAGGTACCCATTGGTGCCCCCCAAAGTTCTGTCCTGGGCCCTCTTCTTTTTCCCCCTCTGTACTATTTCACTCAGCGTTGCATCAACTCATAGTATTCTGACTATTCTCAGATCTACTTATGCAGTCCTAAACTCTCTCCTAACCTCCAGACTGGCATCTCTAACTGCTTATTATGCCTCAATTTGGATGCTGTATGGGCATCTTAAACTCATCTTAAAGTCCAAAACTGAACTCATTGTCTTTCCCCCTCAAGCCCACCTTTCCTATCTTTCCTATCACTATGAAGGGCACCACCATCCTTCTGCCAATCACTCTGGCTCACAACCTCAGTGTCTCTCTCGACTCCTCACTCACATTCAGTCTACATATCCAATCTACTGACAGGTTCTATCTATTTTACTTGCATAATATCTCTAGAAATCAGATGATCCCTTCTCTCTGACCTGCCACCATCCTGGTATAGATTCTCATCACCTCACACCTGGACTATGGCAACAGCTTTCTGATTGGTCTCCTGACCTCAAGTCTCTCTCCACTCCAATCCATCTTCCAATCAGCTGCTAAATTGATCTTCTGAAAACACAACTCTTAGGGTACCTAGGTGGCACAGTGGATAGACCACCAGCCCTGGAGTCATGAGGACCTGAGTTTCAGTCTGGCCTCAGACACTTACTAGCTGTGTGACCCTGGGTAAGTCACTTAACCCCAATGGTCTCCAAAGGGAAAAAAAAAAGGAAAAGAACAGAGCTCTTACCATGTCCTTCATTCAACAAAAATACAGAGGCTCCCTATTACCTGCAGTATCAATTATAAAATCTTCTGTTCAGCCTTCACAGCCCTTCATAACTTGACCCTTTCTTATTTTTCCAGTCTTCTTATACCTTTCTATCCACCATCCCCATAACTCTGCAATCCAGTGACATTGCTTTCCTTGCTGTTCTTTGAACAACATACTCCATATCCTGACTCTGGGCATTTTCACTGGCTGTCTCTCATGCCAGGAATGCTCTCTCTTCTCCTCTCTGCCTCCTGGCTGTCTTCAAATCCCAACTAAAATCCTACCTTCTGTAAGCTGTTCTCTCGTTTTCCTTAGCGTTAGTGCATTCCCTTGAATCACTCCAATTTCTCCTGAACGTACCTTGTTCATGAATAGTCATTTATATGTTATCTCCCCCACCAGACCGTGAGTCCCTAAAGAACAGGGACTGTCTTTTACCTCTCTTTGTATCACCAGGGATTTGCAGAGTGCCCATCCCGTAGTGGGTGCTTAGTAATGCTTGTTAACTAAATATTTGTTGACTTTATTCTTTGACCGAATGATATCATTTTTAGACCTATTCCCCAAAGAAGTCAAAGAAAGAAGAACCCAGAGTCACAAAAGAAGATTATAACAACTCTTTTTTTTAGTGGCAAAGAGCTGGAAATTAAGAGTATACCCATCAGTTGGAGGATAACTAAAAAATATGGTATCCCAATATAATGAAATAGCATGATTACCATAAGAAATTATGAAAGGGATGGTTTCAGAGAAATCTGGGAAGACTTGTGTAGATTGATTCTAAGTGAAGTGAGAAGAACCAGGAGAATAATTTATACAATAACAACAATATTGTAAAGACAAACAACTTTGAAAGACGTAAGAATGCTTTATTAACTCCGTGACCAAAGATGATTCCAAAAGACTAATAATAAAACATGTTACCCCACCTCCTCACAGAGAGATGACCGTTTCAAAATGCAGAATAAGACACACATTTTTAAGACATGGTCAATGCAAAATTTTATTTGCTTGACTATGAATATTTGTCTTTTGGGGGGGGGCAGTTGTTTTGCTCTTTTTTTTACTTTTTGAAAGGCAGGGCAATTAGAGTTAAATGACTTGCCCAAGGTCACACAGCTAGTAAGTGTTAAATGTCTGAGGCCGAATTTGAACTCAGGTCCTCCTGATTCCAGGGCTGGTGCTCTATTCACTGCACCACCTAGCCACCCCTTGACTATGAATATTTGTTACAATGTTGTTTTTCTCCCTAGCCCCAATATATGGGAAAGGGGAACAGGAAGGAGGGAGGGAAAACAAATGATTAATTTTTAAAAATAACAATTGCTATAATGTACAATTTCATCACATGATGACAGAATCAAGTGCTGAAAGATAACAAGAAATTATCTATTTAACCTGAGCCGAGGGCCTTCATAGGTTCGTTCATTCATTCATTTTATTGATTGCTTTCAGTAAAAATATGTAGGAGATTAAAAAAAAAAGTAACAACTACTAAAATAAATTGGTCTTGACCCCACTGCAACAAGAAGGAAAATAAGACTAGCATGCATACCACTCCTGACTCAGCACTGATTTCCTTATCCATGTCAGGAATTCCGTAGCCTTCTCTGGGCTAATTTTCCTTCAATGGTTTACATTAGTTCAGAATGCAATTTCAAAGTTAGCCACCAGGTGACACTCTAATTGAGTTACCCACTCAGACTGGCCTTTTCAGTCACTTTCCAGAGTAAATGGAATAGTCATTTTTAATAGGTTTCAGCATCCCCACTGACCATCGGAAAGGTATTAAATCTGAAAATGCCAGGCTCCTTCCCAACCCCTCTCCAACCCAATCATGAAAACTTTTTTCACTTGGTTAGAAATAAATTTCAATTGAAGCTGGGAGATGAAATGAAATATTAGTCAAATATTTTTTAAGTAAAATTTACTGTTTGCATCTGAGTATAACCCACACTCCTCTGCAGATGTTTCACTCTCTCGGTTGACTTCCCATGGAAATTAAATTTAGACAGTATATTATGTGATTATGTAGTTTTTGATAACATGAAATTAAATGCAAAGGAAATATATGAAATCTCTCCACTGTCCTCACTCCCTCCTGACTGCTCCATGTAGGTAGGAGTCCTGAACTCATATATTCTCAGCATTTGTAAAAAATAAAAAAGAAGTAAGAGGAGGGGCATTCATTTCCTTTTCTCAGGCTTGTAGGTTAAAGGGACACAGGAGAGATGAATTCAAAGTAGTTCATGGCCCTCTTGAGGCCAGGAGAAACATTGATTATGGACTTACCTGGCTCTTACTGCTTCACGTCCTGGTCATGTTTACTGCGCATATGGTTGCTGCTTCTACCTCAGTTTCCTGGTGCTGACATTTCAGAGGAATAAAGAGAGAGAAGGAGAGGGAAAGAACACAAAATGTTAGATAGCTTGCTCTGTTGGACCCTATCTTGTTGCAAAAGATTCCAGTTATATTTGTACCAGGCCAAGATCTCAGTAATTCTCCTTTAATCCTTCTATGAAATATTTCACAGCCCAGAGGAAAGTAATAATTCAATAGAAATCAAGTCTAATTCTTCTTAATTCCCCACAGATAATATTCAACTCAACAAATACATTAATAAGTACCGTCTTTGGGCAAATCACAGCTAGGTACTATGAATACAAAGATGACAATGAATGCATCTTTTACTCAAGACATTTTTCTTCTATTTCAGGACTAATAATATTATAGAATTATATAATGTAAAATATAATAACATCCTTCAATAAAGGTATTATTTAAATGCTATGAGATTTCAGAGGATAGAAAGTTCATATTGGTTTGGTGGAGGGAGGGGGATCAGGAAAGGCTTCAAAATGGAGGTGTTATTTGAACCTAACTTTGAAGAATGGAAGAAGGTTTTGACAAATGGTGGGGAAAAATTTGAGGCACATGGACAGAATCAACAAAGGTAAGGAAATGGGAAATTACATGACACATTTGGAGAACAACAAATAATCCAGAATTTAGGATACATATAAAGGAGTAAGTCCAGAAAGATAGGTAGGGACCACAGAATTTGGGAGTTTAAACACTAGGCTTAAGAATTTGGACTTGTATTATAACCAAATGGAAGACATTCAAAATTTGTGTTTAGCAAAGGAAATACAATTATTGGACCTTAGCATTTAGTAAATTACTTTGGCATGAGTGTAGAGCACAGGTTGAAGAGTAGAAAGATTACAATTAGGGAGAAAAGAAAGGTGACTGAAATAACCCAGGCATGAGGTGGTGAGGATTCATATTAGGGTGGTATCAGCATCAATGAAAATGAATGTAAAACTTTAAGTTCATCCATCATACTTAAGAATGAGAATACATGATTTATTATAAAGGAAGAGGTCAGAGGAAAGATTTTGCAATCATGGATTCAGAGTTGGGAGGAATATAGAGGCTATCTGGCCCAAGACCCTCATTTTATGCATGGGGAAACTGAGTGCCAGAGAAGATTAGCGAGTTACCCAAAGTCATGCAAGTTAGTACATAGCAGAGCATGAATTTAAATTTGGTCTTCTCCTTCCAAACCTGGACATGCTATTTCCACATGCCACTTTGACACACAAGGCTGAGCCTCCAAAAGACAATCTATTAGCCTCATAAAAATACAAGCTTTCATTCACAGTGCCCCCTACTCATTGTCTACCTGATTCAGCCCTTTCCTTTGACTCACTCACACTAATGGGCTCCCAGTAAATGAGGCAACTTCCAAGTGAATGACTTTAATCCAGTTACTTGTAGCAAATATTCATCAATTTATGTTTAACACAAGGCTGAAAGTTCATTAGTAGAAACTGATTACCGGTGTTCCACACTTGCATAATGGACAGTCTTGGTGAGAGCTTGAGAGAAGAGAGATTTTGTCTCCTGGCTTCCAGTTTCAAGAAAGAAGACACACGAGTCTAGATTCATTTCAGGTCTCAGAAGGGAGAAATGCTCTGGGGCGAAGCTGCCACGTAGAGGAATTGACACCTTGATCATGTCTCTGCAACTTACTACACTAGAGCCTTTGAGGAATTTCCCCATCGATGAGATCTGGGCCTCTTGGTTGAGCTGAGTTGAGATATCATGCTCCCAACAGGAAAGGTCATTCACTCTGTGTGTTTTCTGTTATATATTCCCATCTGGATGCTTCCTCTAATTTCTCTTTGCTGTGAGTCTACAAAATTGTGTTGATTTCTATTTGCTACGTGTGTTCATTGTGGAACTGGCATTTGGTGGGAAGGAAGTCAAGTCTTGGATACATAGCTTGGGGCACTCCTTTTCATTATGGAATAAAAGTCCTTTTGCCAAATGGCCAAATCTTGCCATTTCTACATTCACATTATCTTTTGCCTTCAACCCCATCTTTCTCCTTGCCCAGTCACCACTTAAGTTCATGCCCTCATCACCCCTAACCTGGATTATTGTAATGACCTCCCAAATGGTCTCTCTCAAGTATCTTCACACTTCAGTCCATCTTCCATATTGTGGCCAAGTGATTTTCCTTAAGTTTACTCAATAAACTTCATAGTTCCTTATCACATTGAGAACTAAATACAAACTCTTCTGTTTAGTTTTTAAGCCCTTCACAACCTGACCCTAAGTCTAGTTTCCAGTCCTGTCCATTACTCCCCTTGCTATTTTTTGATTCTTCCTCTTCACTCTTTTCCTTGTACATTACATCTTATCTCCAGCCACTGCGCCTTTGCAGTGGTCATGCCTGTAATGCCCTTCCTCCTTCCCTCTACTTCAAAGAATCCCTCTTTTCCTTCAAGATGCAGGTCCAGCTCTAGCTTCTCCACTGAGCCTTTTCTGACCCATTCCAACTACAAGTGCCCTCTTTACCAAACTGCCTTGCAATTAATAAATGCTTTGAACTTATTAAATACTTTGTATTTCTTTTCTTAAATCAATTTTCATATACCCGTAAGTGTATTTTTCTTCCCTCCGAGAAAGTAAATTTCTTGTAAAAACGGTTTCATTTATTGTGTTTGTATCCCTGTTACGTTGAATTAGTAGGTGCTTAATACCTACTTAGTGATTAATTAGTCACTATATCTATATATTTCTATTTTCATATGTATTTTATTTTATTTTTAAGTTTTGGAATAAAAGAAGCATTTCCATCACAAAGTACAATAAAAAGGTAATTACACATAAAACTGCAAATCTACTATGCACAACTTGCTATTCCTATCAGATATACAACAAAATTATCATGTAAATTCCTTTTTTTTTTGCTTCCCACCACCTGCCCTAGAGATGGCTACCATTAGACTCAAATAGGTATACATGTATATATACATATATATATACATGTATGTATTATATACATATATGTGTAAATGACCCTACTATATAATTATATTATATGTGTAAAATTATTCTATACATACTTCTAGTTATCAATTCTTTCTCTAGATATAGATAGCATCTTTCTTCCCATGTCCTTTATAGTTAATTTGGGTACTTAAAATAGTCAAAATGACTTATTAGCTCAAAGTCATTCTTAGAACAATATTGCTGTGACTGTATACAATGTTCTGTTAGTTCTGTTCATTTCACTCTTCATTATTTCATACAAGTCTACCATGTTTTTCTACAATCAATGAGCTCATTGTTTCTTATAGCACAGAAGTATTCCATTACATTCATATACCACAACTTGTGCAGTGACACCCCAATTGATTGGCATCCCCACAATTTCCAAAGAAAGCTGCTATAAATATTTTAGGACATATAGATATGTATACAACTATGATGGAAAATTATGAATGTTTTAAAAAAATCATTTTAACAAATTACAAATATACCTTAAAATTTAACATATTACAAGTTTATTTAGGTGTTAATGAATTCATTAAAGCTTTTTGTCATCCTATCATTTCTCAATCAGTGGTTGATAATAAAATTGTATCAAATATCATGAAGGGGTGTGCAAAGTATCTTGATATTCAAACAGTTGAGAACCATTGCTATCTGTTACAGTCTTGCTTCTCCAGGGAGGAGCCCCAAATTGGAAAGAGATATTTGGTGTTATTAGGCAGAGAACATCAGATCTCAAAAAGTCATGGCTCATTAGAGCTGAAAGGTACTTCGGAGCTCATGTAGTCTAACTGCCTTACTTTACAGAGTAGGCTTGAGAAGTGAGACTTGAGAAGGAAGTGGTTTACCCAAATTCATAGGCCTAGAGTGAGGCCATCAAGTGCAAGTGTCTAGTAAAAATAGCTGCTCTCAGCTATGTGTGTGGGAGTTCTGGCTTGCTGCCCTTCTCTTTGCCTCTTGGGCTAGTCCTCCTAATAAGCAATTGTGTTAGAAACTATAGCCTTCCCATAGCTAACTGTGCAACCAAACTGGGCATCTCAGTTTCCTGTTCCTTTCTTCTGAGAGATGAAAGATAATTGGCCGGATGTTGCAGTTAGCCTAGGCGGGCAGCAAAAAAGAAAATGTAAAGGGACAAATTCAGAAGGAAATGGGAAAGAGAGAAAAGGTAGAGTTTTGTTAAAGGTGTGGTCATGGGGGTGAGGGTGGGAGAGGAAAGACGGCATGCAGAAATAGGAGAAGTGATATTTTAATCTTAGACATCTGAGGATGACGGCAAAGCCTGTGTAGGAGGGAGATCACAGGGCCAGGAGGTAAGAGATTTGGGGTTTAATCACTAGGGCTTTGCAAGCTTGGAGAACAAGCCCAAAGGAATCCTTGACTCTTCATTCTTACTCAGCATCATATGGAATCAGTTGCCAAGTCTTTGTCAATTCCACCTTCCCAGCATCTCTCCAGTCTGTTCCTCTTTCCCCACCATATTACAACCACTCTAATTTAGACCCTTGTCAGCAGTCTCCTGGACTATTGCAATAGCCCTTGATTGATCCTTCATTATACATTTTCATTCATACTCTGTTTCCTGCAGCCCATCCTTCATACAGCTGCCAATTCTTTTCCTAAATCAACCATTTCAAAATGCTACGGTGACTCCTTCTAGGAAAAAAAATACCAACTTCTCTTTGCAACTAAAGTTCTTTGAAAAATGGATCCAGCATATCTTTCTAAACTGATCATATATCACTGTCCCTCAGGCTCTCTCTATCTAGCCAAATTACCATTTTGTGTTCTCTTCATGTGATATTTCACTTCCCACCTCCAAGTCTTTACATGTGTTGTCCCTCATGCCCAGAATGCTTCCCATCTTGATTTCTGCCTGTTGGAAGCTCTAGTTCTTGCTTAGGTATGGATCTGATTAAAAGGCCTTGAGGACAACTCCTTCAACTCTGGGATTCTGTGAAATTTTATTTGCGAAAGTTTTTTTCTTTTTTATTGAATAAGGAAGTATTTAGGGACACACTCCCCTGCAGCCCTATTAAATAGCAACCATAGCCCCCAGTAGAAAAAGTACTTGGCTTTCTTGATCAAAACCCAAGTGTGGGAACTAGTGAAAGGAAAAGTCAGTGTTCAGTAAAGTATGAGGTGTCGAAAATGGAGAACTGTGGTGGACTCTTGGCTGACAGGACCCAGTACACTGGGCATGTAAGAGTTTCTAAGTCCTTAGAGTAATAAGAAAGATAATTATGATCACTTTTATATTTTTGCTTTACATTTTATGTTTTACTTTTCATAATGATAACTCCCCATGTCCCTATGTGGCTTCAGGGCTTCCAAAGCACTCTGCCCACAAAAACCCTATGAAGTAGGTAGTGCAGATATGACTATTTCCATTTTACAGCTGAGTAAATTTTATCTCCTCTAATGTTATTCCAACCCTAGAGACAGGTATCTTACCATTTTCTAACAGCATCCATTATGGAAAGTGGTTGGTGGCTGTAGAAAGCCCTTGTCTAATCACCAAAAGTAAAGACCTGATAATGAGGTGTTAAATTAACTAACACAAATTTCACAAGTCCGGTGACCCCTTTCCAAAGTACAAAGAGGTCCTTTGATTGAATTAGAAAGTGAGCCTGACTCGATCCATTTATGAATTATGAACATGTTTCTTATCTGAATTAGAAAAGAAGTTTAGTCATGGACTGAGAAATAATTGGTCGTGTATCACTGGTCCCTTCAGCTGCCAAAGTGATCTTCCTAACGTACAGTTCTGAATTGCCCCGATCATTTTGCCACTGGACCCAGATGGGTTAGGAGGAGAAAGTAAGACTAGTGGTTTTGCACAGTTCAATTCACTTAAATCTCCTTTATTTGAAAGTCATGGCATCACCTTGCTGATGACACGGACCCTTTTGAGAAGAAAGGACAAACAATAATGACAACGACCAGTCATCCCCCTACTTTATACGTTTCAGTGCCTCCCTATCCTCTCCAGGACCAAATACAAATTCTCCTGTGTAATCCAAAGCCCTAAGTAACCGGTCCCTCCCCCACACCACCTTTCCAGTCTTCTTACACCTTACACCCCCAGTCTACTCTGTGATCCAGTGATACTGGCCTCCGGGCCTCAAACACGGACTCAGTTTCCAGTCTCCAGGCATCTTAACTGACATGCATATATGGACTATTCTCCTTCCTCATCTCTGCCTCCTACCTCCCCTGGCTTCCTTCAAGTCCCAACTAAAATTGTTCCTTCTACACAAAACCTTTCCTGACACCTCCACCCCTCCCTATGATTTTAGGGCCTTACTCTGTTGACTTTCTCTGATTTGTCCTGGATGTATAGCATCTTGTTTATAAATACCTGGTTACGTGTTGTCTCCCCATTAAACTTTGAGCTTGAGATCAGAGACTGTACTTTGTCATCTTTGTATTCCCAGTGCTTAGCGCAATATCTGGCAATATCTGGCACATAGTAGGCACTGAACAAATGCTTATTGACAAGCTGATTTAAAAGACAGAAGCAGGTGCAGTGGCTCTGGTGGTACTTTTCTGTGTCTTTTTTCCTTTACTTAATTTTAAACCACTTGACGACAGGAATTCTATCTTATTTTTGCTTGTATTACCCATAAGATCTAGCCTGGACTTTATGCACAACAAAAGCTTAATGTTTCATAAGTGGAGATAAACTTTTGTCTAATTGAATCGAATTGAGAACCAGACATTCTTCATTTTGCTTATCACCTGAAAAAGTGATCTGGGTCTGGATGAAGTCTTTCCTAGAAAGAGGATTTTTTCCAGCTCTGCCTAAACTGGGAAACTCTTTTCTGGAGTTGATCTGGAAAACAATATATATAGTAAGGCATCTAGGTGGTGCAGTGGATAGACCATCAGGCTTGGAATCAGGAAGACTTGAGTTCAAATCTGTCCTCAAACACTTACTATCTGTGAGACTGTGGGCAAGTCTATTTGCCTCAGTTCTTCATTTGTAAAATGAACTGGAAAAGGAAATGGCAAATGACTCCAGAATCTTGTGAAGAAAACCCCAAATGGAGTCAAGGAGAGTTGAATACAACTGAAATAAATAGCAAAAACAAATCATAAATATTATTAATATATCATAATAAATCATAAATATTAATAGTACCTGTCCACTCTGCAGCCCAAGGGAATTCTTGTGAAGTTAAAATTGGTAGAGATACTTCGTAAAAGCCAACCAGGCTATGACTTGAGGGGAGGGAAGCTGCTACCAAGAGTGATTATAACAGGATGGCTGAATGAGAAACAAAAACAACAAGGAGCAAAAAGCTCATTTGCAGGAATCTGGTTATTCCATGTTAAATTTAGAATCGCACATTGGCCTCATCTCTCCCTTGTAAAAGATGTAAATCAATTCTAAAATTCAGATAAAGACAGACTAAGACAATGCTCTGTAAAGCCTGTACCAGATGGCTTCCTAACAATATCTATAAGGATGATTAAGTGCAAATATCAACCACTTTTTAAACACACTCCTGCTCACATGTTAGTGCCTTTTGCTAGAAAACAGAGTAGATTTCAGTCTTCAAAATATCATATCACGCAATTCTATTTGTCACAGTGTTTGAGAGATGCCATGATTCTGGTTAACGGAGTACATCTCTTATACAGATTTTTGTTGGTGCTCGGGTGTTTTTCAGTCATGTCTGACTCTTCATGACCCCATTCAGGTTTTCTTGGAAAAGTTACTGAACTGGTTTGCCATTTCCTTTTCCAAATCATTTTACAGATGAGAAAACTGAGGTCCTCAGTGTTAAGTGCCTTACCCCAGGTCACACAGCTAGTAAGTGTCTAAGACTGGATTTGAGCTCATGGAGATGAGCCTTCCTGACTCTAGGCCCAGCTCTCTATCCACTGTACCAATTAGCTGCCCATATACAGCTTACTCACTTTCAAAGAATTAACATCCAATCAAGTATACTCACCATAAAAATTATATAGAGTAATTGTATAAACTCTGTAGGGAGGGAGCACTAAAGGTCATTTAGTTAGACTTCCTAATTTTAGAGATAAGAAATAGGCCCCGAAAGGTCATTAGATCATGATTCCAGATCTGGAAGAGATCTTCTAAAATCAAATAGCTCAACCTCCTCATAGAAAATATGATGAAAATGGAGCCCAGAGAAGTTGTGACTTACCCAAGGTCACACAGATGATAAGCAGAGGGAAGATTTGAATGCATGGTCTTTCAAAGGCATGATGCTCCTACCACCCCACACTGAAAAGGATTGCCCAGTGTCATAGGGCCAATGGGTAGAAGATGCTAGGATCATAAATACAGAACTAGATTCCATAGACGCCACCTAATCTAAATCTTTCATATTAGAGTTGAGGAAAGCAAGGCCCAGGAATATTAAATGCCTTGCCTAAGGTCACCTAAGTAGAAGGTCAGAGGCAGAATTTGAACCCAGGTCTTTTGTCTACAGATCCAAGTCAACCACTTCCCACATTCTATCTGGGTTGTGTTATGGCCACTTCCTGTTTAGGACTGACATGAGACTGGGACAAGCCAATAGGATAATGTTCCTCTGGACTCTTGGCTAGGCTTCCAAATGCTCTGAGGGCCACAGTACCACTTGATTCGCCCTAAATCATGTTTGGAACATGGCTCCATCCTGGCCCAAACACACCACTTCCTTCTCATTCTTACTTCCAGGTAGGTTTTCAATCATTTAAGAGGATACAGCAATGGGACAGGTTAAGCAGTTAAGGACTGAGCAGGGCCTTAGAGCCTTCTGACCACCTACCTTCAACAGCAGAGACCCCCTTACTTTGCCTAGATTCATTCTCAAAGGGTCAGCATGTACCCACACTCTCCTTTTCTTCTCATCCCTGTGATACTGAATGACTGCCACAAAACAAATTCTCCCCCCCAGCCTTAGCTACCCGTTGCCTTTTTCCCCTCCAACTCGATCTAATCAGCTGTGCTACATAGCTCTGACCTTCTTCCAAGTCCTCAATTAACAAACTTCCTCCTATCTTACACCACTTCTTATCTTACTGCTTCATCTTCTGGTGCTCACTGAGACCTGGCTGCTTCCTGATCACTACAACCCTAGACGCTCTTCCTGGTACTGGTTAAAGGTTTATTCACACCCACTCCAATTCGATTGGGGTTATGGAAAAGCTGGAATAATCCTTGTTCCCTATTGCCACTTCAGTCACTCTACTACCGTCATTCAGCACCATCACCTCCTTTGATATTAATTTAATCCAAATGTATCACCCAATGTAGATTCTGGTAGCTCGCAAGACATTCTCCCCATGTTCTCAGTGAGTTCAATGCCTGGCTCACAGTCTTCTTCTCCACCCCAACTCCTGCTCTCAGTCTAGGGGACTTCAATATATGCATTTATTTATCTAACAGCACCTTAACTTCTCAGTTCTTCAATCTATACAGTTGCCATGACCTGCTCCTTCGACTCAGCCACACACAGGGATGGTCAAATTCTTGATCCTACCATTCCCCACAAGTGTTCCATTTCTATGTTCTAAATTTCCTTTCTTGTCACATTTTTTCATCTCTCTGTCTCTCCCTATGCCTTGGTATTTCTCCACACCACTATCTCCAGACCCTGCTGAGGGCTGCTATCCATGGAGAGCATGGATCGGGATCTCTTGGCCTTGAGTCCAGGTCCAGCACCAGCAGCTAATCCTCCTCATACCTGTGATTTATGTGCTTCCATAGCTTCCCATGATGGGTGCTGTCATAGATGATGTCACTACCCTGGTAAAAGCTATGCTTGAAGAACAAGACGCCCACAGATGGTGATCTTGTGGAAGAAGATTGAATACACTTGTCCAAGCACCATTTGGGATACCCTCTTCCACCAGTCCAGCCCTGCAGGCACATGATCCATACCAACTTGTCTTCTTACTGGTCCTCTCCCATTGTAACTTCACTATAATTGATTGTCCTCTGTGTTGGAATTCTTTTCTTCCTCACCTCTGCATCTTGGCTTCCTTCAAGATTCAGCTCAAATCCCACCTTCTTCAAGAGGCCTTTTCTAGGCCTAGTCCCCAAACACCCCCTCCCCCTACTACTAATACAATACATCTTAGATTACTCCTCATTTACATTGTATTTACCTTGTATGAAAATAGTTGTTTGCATATTGTCTCCCTCATTAGAAATCAAAGATCTTTGAGAGCAGGGATTATGTTTTTGCCTTTCTTTGAATCTTTAGAGTTTGCCTGGTAGATAGTAAGCTCTTAATAAATGTTCATTGGACTGACTGGAGAATGTCTCTCTTTTCTGTCTCAATGTGACATCACCCAGATATTTTAAGAACTTCCTGTCTGATACAATCTGAAAATGTTGTCACTAGCTCCCCTTAAAAGATACAGGTTCACAAGGCTCAAAGAACAAACAAATGTATTTACATGCTAATGAAAACAGGAAACATGTTAGAGCCCATGAAGATTATAGTATACACTGAATAAACCCTTCCCCAGAGTTTTGCACAACCTCAGTCTCTTAGAGCATGAGGTAGGTTGAGCTTCTTCTACAACTCTCTTCTATTGATCTTCAGTACCTTTCATGGAAGCTCACATAGTCTTTCTTCTGATTGTTTCATGTCCTGCACAACACTTGGCTTACAATTCTCCTTAGCTACTACCTGATGGCCTCTTGTGCTTATTATCCTGGTGTCAAGTAGCTGTTATCTCCTTTCAATAAAACTCAGCAGGATGTGCTCTCTCACTACTCCCGGTCCTCAGTGTCTAGTCTAGTCACCCTGCATGTGGTGCTCTCTTAGAAGTAGGGAGAGGAATGGAAATTCAAAGTGACTATTATCTGTCCCTCAGTGGTTCCTTTATCCTTATATCCAGCCCTGAGTTCCTCTCATGTACTAAAGTTATGTTGACTTATCTTTTCAAGTCTTTAGGAAATTCCACTTTCCTCCCAGTTAGATCTCAACTCAACATCCTATCGAACAACTGCAGGTCCAATCTGGGCTCTCCCTTTCACCATGAGCCTTCTGCTATCTCAAATTTGGATCCTACTTCAGAAGAAATCACACCATGTTTGGTGTTCTCGATTCATTTTTCAGTCATGTCTGACTCTTCATAACCCCATCTGGGGTTTTCTTGGCAAAGACACTAGAGTGGTTTGGCATTTCCTTCTCCGGCTTGTTTTACAGATGAGGAAACGGAGGCAAACAGGGTTAAGTGACTTGTCCAGGGTCACACAGATACTAAGTGTCTGAGGGCAGATATGAATTGTCTCCAAGCTATTGTCCCACCCAGCTGCCCCACAGGATTTCATGTAGTTTCCCCATAAGTCCTTATTACCTGGTTCAAAGGAAAGGTGGGGAAAGCAAAGCATGTTCTGCCCCTGTGATTCCCCTACATTTTTCTAATCAATTGAATTACATCATATTTATACAAAAAGTTTATACAATATATATTAATTACACAATATATAATAAACAGTGGTCATCTATTTCTCTATAATGGATGTCATATTTATTCTAACACTTGGATATCATCCTTTTCCTAATGCAGCGTGCTGCCCTGTGCTGATAGGCCCCTGTACGGTGGTACATGGCAGCATCCTCCCACATCACCCTCAGGGCACTACCTAACCACCAGACCTACAAAGTACCTGAACTGGGACTTGCTGCTGCTTCTGAATGCTGTTCTATGCTCTGGCCTACAGATGAAGCTTCATGCTATTGGCCACCTAAGGATGAATCTATTACCATCGGGAGAAGGGAGACAAAGGAGAGGAGGAAGGTGCCAAGATGAGAAGGTCTCAGGCCCTGAGTGAAATTCCAGAGTGAAAAGGCTGCTAAGGAATAGAAGGAGAAGTTTAGAAAGTCAGGAGCAGAGCCTGGAAGGAAATCAAGAGACGATATGAGGGGAATGAGAGAATGATGAAGCCGTAACCAGCAATTTTAGTATCCAGAGCAATTCAATTGAATGGATAAGCACCTGGGACACTTTGCTATGGTGAGAAAAACAGACCTTCCCTCAAGGGGTGGTAGAGTGGATAGCGCTGGATTTTCAGTAAGAGGATCTAGGTGCATTTATCATTTCTGTCACTAGCTATGTGACCTCAGACAAGTTGTGTAACCTCTCTGGACCTCTGTTTCCCCATCCATGAAATGGAAGGGTTGGACTAGATAAATTCTAAAGTCTATGCTACCTTTATATCTATGATTCACTGTGGGAAATGCTGATGCCAGTAGGGAGAGGATAGGGGCACATAATGGAGTAGCTCACCCAGAATGTGAACCCATTGGAAATGGAAGCAAGGAAGATGATTATTTTCCATTTTAATCAGTTATTCTTGCTAACTAGGCTGTTTTATGATGCCCCAAGACTACCAGTGCTTTCGGCAGCCTCTACATTTCAGCACCCTGGGGCAAGCATTCCAGTTGCTCTACCATATTACAGAGGCATCCAGGTGGTGGAGTGTACCAGGCCTGGAGTCAAGAAAATTCAACTTCCTGAATTCAGATCTGCCTCAGACACTTACTAGCTGTGTAGCCCTGGGCAAATCTCTTTCCCCTGTTTGCCTCAGTTTCCTTACCTGTAAAATGAGATGGAGAAGGACATGAGTGAAAACACTCCGGCATCTTTGCCAAGAAAATGGGCTCATGAAGAGTTGGACATGACTAGAAAATGATTGAATAACAAATTACAGTTCTGAGACCTGGTAGAGTGGTCCCAGGAAAAGTTGACTAAGTTGAGATTAATTTTTTTTTTTGCTTTTTTGAGGGCAATTGAGGTTAAGTGACTTGCCCAAGATCACACAGCTATTTTTTGTGTTAAATGTCTGAGGCCAGATCCAAACCCAGGTCCTCCTAACTCCAGGGCCAGTGCTCTATTCACTGCGCCACCTAGCCACCCCATTTGAGATTAATTTTCCAGGTGTTTGATATGTCCTCTGTCCCCATAAGTCCTATGGACTCCAGCTTATAGAATACAAGCAATGGATTTTCCTCTAGGTGCAGCCAATATATGCATTCTATCTCCTCTACAGTTGCAACAAAAATCCCTCCCTTCCCCCCTTCACCCCAGGTGCTCAATGTAGATTCCTAAGGTGCATTTCTCAAAGTTTTATTTAACTGTTGAAACTGGATCTTCCTTAATTCTCAGAGAGGAAGGGAACTGAGCATCATCTGAAAATATTACTGCCATGGCTTGAACATGGTTGGTGAAACTTGCCCCACCATCATATTCCTCAATTCTGGGCTTAGATGCCCATTCTAGATCTATCAGGGGTCTCAGAGGTCTTCTAGTTGAACCCCCTTATTGTACAGATGAGGAAATTGAGACACAGAGAGAGGTTATGCCATGGTTGCCTGGATAGTAACTGCAAGGTCCTATGACTGTAGCCAATCATTCAACCAACAAACATCTATCTATTAAGCACTTATTATCTGCCAGTCACTGTTCGCTATGTTAAGTGTTTTTTCTCCTGCAATATGCTACCTTTGTGAAGGACTATCCTCATTCCTGTGCACCCATCCTTAAGTAACTGAACAGTTGTTTTGGACACTGATGTAGACCATGGCAGTGGTGCTGTTAGAGATTCCAGCACAGAATAAGGATATGTGACTTAGCCATCATTTCACACTTGCTTGGCCCCTGTAATGAATGCTCAACTCCCAAAGGTGGATCCCAAAGTCCATTAAAGCTTCAAGAGCTCCAGAAGGTTATGGCTTCTCAGGCACGACAGAACCTCAATTCAGTATACCACAACCTAAGGCTTGCAGGTTCATCATAGCAAGGTACAAGGAAGATGGCAGAAACTACACTCAAATATGTATTTTTAAATAAATTGTGTCACCCTAATCTCAGTGGCTGAGTAATCACTACACCAACTCTTGTAGCCTACAATAGATGCTTACTTCTCAAATAGTATTTCCTGCTATACAGTGCTCACTATTCTCATGCCTGCCTTAATGTTTAGAGGGGGAACAATCCAGGTTTGGTCACTGCAAAATGACCAAGTCTCATGATTAAAATTAATTTTAAATTTAGGTACCAGTACTTGCAGCAGTCTCTACATTTAACTTGTGTTGGGTGTTTCCTCTTAACATGAAGGTTTCACTAGCAGACCCAAGTATATCAAAACCAATCCCTGTACCCCAATCCTTTCTTCCTCTTTCCAGTGCAAGAGACTTGGCTCTAGGTTGGGAAATTTTCTTTGGGTCTTAATCGTCAGTTTGGCCACAACCCTTCAGGAGCAAAAGCCTACCAGAAGCCACAACCCAGAAGCACCAGTGATGCAAAGCCCTGATTTTCCAGTGACAGGACAGAGAACTGAGGAAGAGAGGGGAGTGGGAAGATAATCAGGACAGGACATCGTGCATGTGGGGAGTTGTGCTACACTCCAACAAATCTGAAAGAAGAGAAGCACAGAGGGGGGCCAGTTCTTACCATCTGAAGTCAGTTTGGGAAGAGATCTGGTCTGGTAAACCATGAATTGCCCAATGTGGGAGGAGACTGAGACATCTTGAGGTCCAGCCCCCAAGGAAACCCCAATCAGAGGAAAGGGAGTCAGAAGTGAGTGTTAAGGAAAATAAAGAGGAGAGAAGAATGCTGGAAGTACCAAAGATTCCAGGAAGAAAAAAATCTTGAAGACCTTGAACATAAACAGATAAATCAAAAAAAAAAAAAATTACCTCCAGACCTAGGAAATGAGTTTAGGAATCTGTGAATAAAAACTGTAAAATGAAGGAAAATAATCCAATGCTTGATGAGGCAAAGGATGCTGTGGAATTTGAGAAGATGGAACTATAACATGTGGCTGCTGAGTGGTTTAAAAGAGAAATGAAAATCATGAGAGCAGAATTTATGTCCTACACAGCAAAAATCATGAGCAGAATAGAAAAAACTTGAATCTGCAATGTTAAACCTCACTGAGGGGGAAAAAAAGAGAACAATATATTGGGAATGTGATTATGAAAGATGACCTAGAAGAAGAGAAGCAAAACACAAGAACATTCAGAGAAAACATTCTCTTTATGCAAACGAAATCTATGGATCTCAAAGACCTAGAGATAACTTAGGAATCCTGGGTCTCCCAGAAGGACATGACAGGACAAAGAGCCTGAACATTAGATCGAAGGAAATCATGGAAGAGAATTGCTCAGAACTTCTTAATATAGAAAATGAAATTCCAATTGAGTGAATTCACAGATCTCCTCAACAACAACAATCCAAAGGCTGCAAATTCAGATACCAGTGGTTAAATTTAACAGTTCAATTAGAAAAACAAAAAGTTCCCCAAGCCACCAGGAGAAAGACCTTCAAATATAAAAGAAAGGCTCTTTGAATAACCCTAGACTATTCTCCACTTACTAGAAATAGGAGAAGGCAAAGGAATAATGTGTTCCAAAGAGCACTGGAGCTTAGAAGGCAGTCCAGGTTGACTTATTCTACAAATCTGAATTTAACCATGCAGGACAAAAGATGACATTCAATAATAACAAAAAGAAGAGTTTGAATTATGTTTTAGAAAGGAAATCCGAACTGAAGAGAATATTTACTTCTCAAACACCCCAAACACAGAAATTCAGGAGAAGTGAATAAAGGCAGACAGCAACAGAAATAGAATGACAACAGAAAAGACCAGTAAGAGATTTCTTTCTAAAATACATATGGGGACTGGTGAATGCATAAATATTGTAAAAGTAGCAATGAAGGAACAAATGGGGTCTGGCAACAACCTGCCTATAGGTGAATGGTGCTGTTGTGGTAAGGTACATATAAACGGGGGGCAGGAAGAGGGGTACAGGGGAGAGACAGTAGTAAGAAATGTGCCAGTGTCAAATTAAAACCAAATAATTAAGGAACAGAGGGAGCTGGACAGGCCACCAAGACAGGCCACTGTGCATGTGGGAAGCTGTGTAGCACTCCACCAAGCCTGAGGGAAGAACACAGCATATAGCTGGGGACATTTCTGACCATCTTAAAGTCAGTCAGCAAAGAAGCCTTGGCTGGTGAACCATGAGTTGCCCATTGTAGGAGAAAGGAAAGGTGACCTCTGTGGTCTCAGAAAGAGAAGAACCTACAAGGGAGTGAGTGAAGAGGAGAGGGGAAATATTAAAAAGGAGAAGAAAGGAAGAAGGCCTTGCTTTGGAAATAGGAAAGAGTTCCACTGATAAATGCTTCTGTGGGTGAAGGGAGATGAGGACCCTACACTAGATGAGACCTGGGGGTATCTGGTATCTGAAAAGTCTGTTTGTCCTGGAAGTGGGGGAGTTGGACCCCCTGAGGCACCTGGAGGAGTGAGAGAGAATGAAGACACTAAGGAAATTTCCAGGCAAGTAAGGAGGGAAAAGGTCAAGAAGAGAGGGTAGAGACCAATGTAGAGAAAGAGAGGATCATACCCTACCATGGGGCACTGTCCTTTAGGAAATGAAAAGAGAAGATTGGAAGAAAGGGAAGAGAGCCAGTGGTAAAAGGCCACCTTAAAAAAAAGAAAAGATTAAAGCAAAGTAAGTGAAGGAATATAATACTGTGTTTACAGCAGAAGAAAAAAAATCATAATCTAAATGTTTTTGTGGAGAAACAGTTTCTTCCATATGGAGGAAAATACAAACCTAATTCTTATAAAATTAAATGTGAATGAAATTAAAAGATCAAATAAGACAAAAAAGAAGAATGGACTGGATAAGAAAACAAAGCCTTACAATATGTTGCTTGAAAAAACACATTTACAAAATAAAGAAATACACAAAATAAAACTGAGGAAATGGAAAATAATTTACTGGGCATCAAGTGAATACAAAAATTAATCATTGTCATCATGCTATCAGACAAAGCAAAAACAAATAAAAAGGAATAAACAAGAAAACTTTTATGCTGAAAGGAACCATAGACAACAAAGCAATATCAGTAACAAATTTATATGCCCCCAAATGCTTTAGCAGCCAAATTCATAAAGGAAGCATTACTTGAATTTCAAGAAGACATAGACAGTAATCAATAGTAATAGGAGACATATCCCTCTCCCAGTTTTTGATAAGTCTAATAGAATGATAAACAAAAGGGAAAATATCGAACTGAACAAATTATTAGAAAAATAGGGTTAAAAGATTGATGGCATCTTCTAAATGGGCCAGCAAAAGAATATACATATTTCTCTGTACCAGATGGAACCTTTACAAAAAATAACCATGTACTAGGGCAAAGAGATATTGCAAACAAATGTAAAAAGGCAGAACTAGCCAATACATCCTTTATGGACCACAATGCAATAAGAATAGAAACTGGTTTAGAGACAACAAACAAAAGATATAGATTGAAATGGAAATTCAACAATGAAATCTTAAATAATAGTGGGTCAAAGAGCAAATCATAGAAACAATTAATTTCTATGTAAAAGAAAATGATAATAGTGAAATAACATACCAAAAGTTGTGGCCACTACAGTCCTCAGTAGGAAATTATATTCTTAGAATTATACACAAACAATATAGAAAAAGAGAAGTTTAATGAACTGAATAGGCACTTTGAAAATTAAAAAAAATATTCTAATAAACCTAAAATAAGCACAAAAGAGGAAATAAAAATCAGAAGAAAAATAGATAAACTGAAAACAAAAAAACAGAAGTGATAAGTAGAATTAAAAGTGTTTTTATGAATAAATTATTTATTATTAAAATGATTGTTAGTAATCATAATAATTAATAAATTAGTCTTCTCAAAGACTAATAAAACTGATAAATTCTTAACTAATGTGATTAAAAAGAAGAAAGCAGAAAATCAAATCCATGAAATAGTAAGCGAGCAAGGTAAAATCACAGCAAAATCAGAAGAAATAAAAAGAATATTTAGAACATATTATAAACAGATATGCAACAAAACAGAACACAAAAGAAATAGGAGAATACTTTCAAAAATATAAAATCCCCAAGCTATCAGAAAACCAGAGAGAGATCTTAAATAACTAAAAATTCAGAAAAAAATTTAGATCCAACTGTAAAGGAACTACCAAAGGGCAAAAAACAACAGCACTCAATATATGATTTATTCATTCATTCATTCTTTTTTTTAAGCAATCGGGGTTAAGTAATTTACTCAAGGTACATAGCCAGTTATTTTTGTGTGGGTGCCTAGTATCTGAGGCCGGAACCGATCCCAGGTCTCCCAACTCTGGGGCCGGTGCTCTTACTCACTGTGCCACCTCGCTGCCCTGTATTCATTCTTTCATATGACTTTTTAACCAGAGGGATAACAAAACCCATACTCACCAAAGTGGCCACAATAGGACTTTAAGATTCAACTACTTCTGAGAGTGAATCACTTAATAATTATTTGTGCAACACCTATCTCATTTCCAGCACTCATCTGTGTCTAACCTGTTGGTTCTTCTACAACCTTCAAATTAACAGTTCAGTATAGAGGGCATGAGAGCTTCTTCTGCTAAGACCACAAGTACAATCTGATAACGCCAGGGAGATGTGTTTTGAGTGCTCATTCACAGGTTTCCCTACCCTTCCTTGGGGGGGGGGGGGAAGCCCATTGTCAGATCATTTATTGGATGCAAACCATCTGCCAGGCTGCAGCAGCCCTTTGGAAGAGGTGGATGATTCCCTGCTCCCCAGATAAAAATAAGTTGGGAGAAGTTCCTTAATGTCAGAAATAGTCAACAGATACTCCTTGGGTATGAGCAAATCTATTACCCTAAATATCTGTATTTCCTACCCCAGTTTTCTTAACTCTATCCAGCCCTTGTTAATAAATAAGGTAAAAGCCCTCTCCCAATGTCATAGGATCAGAGATTTAGATCTGGAAAGGACCTTAGAGGTCACAGTCACACTCTTGCATTTCATTGTTGAGGAAACTGAGGCTCAGAGAGATTAAGTGGCTTGGCCAATGTCATGCAATTGGCCAATGTCATGCAGGAGTAAACAGCTGAACTATTTGCTCAGATTGGAAACTAGGTCTTCTGCCTCCAAATCCAGGGTTCTTTCCAGTGTGCTTTACTATACGTTGGGCTTCTTTGAACTCCAATGTATTGGGCAGAATTTGCAGAAGCTCAAAATACCTGCTGATCTCTTCTCTGTAAGAGTATGAGCCAAAGAGGTTTCTTCCTTAGGTTGTGCTATGCCTCAGAAAGAATCATAGTGCTGTGATGATATCTGACATTTACACAGCCTCTAAGTTCTACAAAACACTTTCTGTATATTTTATCTCATTTGATCACTGTAAAATACTGAGAAATAGTTACTATGGCTGTTATCTCAGTTTAACAGAAGAGGAATTTGAATGATGAAGTGTTCCGCTTATCATCACATAGCTAGCAAGCATCAGAAGTAGAATTCAAACCCAATCCCTTTCACTATAAAACCTAGCACTCTGGCATGCCATAAATTCAATGAGCTTTTACTAATTGGCTACTATATAACAGACACCATGCTGGACACTAGGGATACAAAGACAGAACCCTAACTGTCAAGGCTCTCTAGTAGCTTACATCCTACTGGTACAAAGAAATGGAGTCAAAATTGGTTTGAAAGACCAGACCTAAAGATTGGTGCAAAATGAATGTGTAAGTCAATCAATGAATTAGCATCCATTAAGAACTTACTATATGGGATGCACTAAAATACAATAGTCTTTGTCTTCAAGGAAAATACATTTTATATTTCACATACACATGTATAAGTATATAAAAAGTATTTACAAAATAAACTCAAGAAAATGGGGAGGAAGGGACAGGACACTAACAACTGGAAAGATTAGGAATAGCCTCAAGCAACTGAACCAAGAGGAAGGTAGGTCCCTAGTGGAAGAGCACAGCACTGGAAATTTGTCCCTATTCTGTCCAATAATCTCTACAATGATTCAGTGGGAGGTATAGATGACATGCTGATCAAGTTTATAGGTGACATGAAGCTGGCATGGATGGATAATATGTTTGAGGAGAACTCTTCTGCAATGATAATGAACCTACATGACAATAAAGCACTGTCATTTTCAAGCCTGTTTTCCTAAGAAGGGAACAGCAGAAGTGAAGGAGGGTAGTTGAGTTATTTATGCTGACTAGCTATCAAAAAACCCAATCAGGGAGATGTTCTCCAATAGATAAATGGTCAATGGATGAGAACAAACAGTTCTCAAAAAAAGGAATTGTAAAATATTTGCTACCAGATGAAAAAATACTCCTAAGAAAAATTGCAAATCAAAATAACCCTGGAGTTTTACTTCACATTCTGAAAATTGGCAGAAAAAAATAATAATGGCAACAATGTTGGAGTAATTGTGAAAAGATGGGCAAACTACATTGTTGGTGGAGCTGTATAATGGCACAACCATTTTGGAAAGCAATTTGGAATTATACAAATAAAGCAACTAAAATATCCATACCCTTTGAGTCAGGGACTCCTCCACTCCTGCACTTATGCTCCAAAGAATCTATCAATAAGAAAAAAGTCTCCACATATGTATGTATATTTAATGGGAAACAAAAGTTCTATAAGGTTTAAGTAAAAATAAACATGATGCCACAATTAGAATCACACAAGACTTGGCAGCAGCAACATTAAAAGACTGAGTCTTGGAACACTATATATTAAAGAGCAAAAGAATTGGGATTCCAGCTGAAAATACCATTCCCAGCAAAGCTTAACATAATTTTCAATTTAAAAAAATGGATATTTAAGGTATTGCTGGACTTTCAGGACTTGTTTAAAAAAACAAACTCAAACCTGAACTTAAGATTTGACATACAAGAGCCAAGAGAAATGTAAGGTACATACCGAAGACCAATTACAAGAGACTCAATATGAAGAGACTTTTATGTATGTAAAATATATGTCTAAGATTGTTATTAATTATTGGGTACTTCATAAGAAAGATTGGGGTAGACCTAAGCATTATAGGACTTCAAAAAGTAAAAGTATTTAGGAACAACTAAGAAAAGTAATTATCTCATACAAATGAGGTGTGAGAGGAAGAACCAATGCAGAGGAATTAGATGGGGAAGGAGAGCTATTAGTTCTGGAAATCTACTTTCATCTAAAGGGATTCAAGGTAATAATATGTATACATCTAGAAGAGTATAAAAGTCTTCTAACTTTAGAAAGCAATAAGGGGATGGGGATAGGATAAGGATCTTTAGAGGGGGGAGTGAGGGAATAACTTAGAAGGTGAAAAAGAAGGGTGCTTAGATTAATGGGAATGGGAGGATAAGGGAGGGATCATTGGAGAGGTAGTTTAAGTAATAGGAGGAAAAAGTAAAAGGTAGAAGTGAAGTAGAGGAGTCAGGAGGGATAGAAAAGAGATAACATACAAACATAAAAACAATGATTAGGAGTAGACTCTCTTAGGGAAAATACACGTTTATATATGTATGTATATTTGTATGTGTATATATGTATATGCATATATCAATACCTATATTTAAATATATCCACTCTTGTAGTCTGGGAGGAAGTGGGAAAAAAGAACAAAGGAAAAAGTGCATAGCAGAGAACAAAAGAAAACCTACAATGAAGCAAAGAAAGGATTAATAACTTTTAACACAACACATAGTATTTAATATATAGGCTCCCTTGAAATGGAAATTTATTGCTATATATTTTGAATCTTCTCTTACCTTCTGCTGAGTGCACACATTTTTTTCTTTATATTTAAGTTTTGATATTTAAGTTTATAATATGTTTCTTTTTCTTTTCTTACTATGTATTTAAGTTTTTATATTCAAGTCTAAAAGAAAAAAAAAGAAACAATGAACATCTAATTTAGACCTTTCTACCATTATGAAGCCATATTTTCATGCTAAGGGGACAAGGAGGGGCAAGTCAAAGACCCAGGAATCTAGGACAAGGACGTTAAGGATCAGATAGGAATTGGAAGTCAGAGCAGGCCATAGTTAAGAACTTCATGGATCAAGGAGAGCCACAATTCAAAGAGGAAAGTCACTTTCTGTTTTATACTTCACTTGCCTCCAACCCAATCTTCAGCCTCCATTTGAAAAGCAGTGGCTACCTCTACTCAGTGAAGAACATTCTCACACCTGGTCATATCCTTCACATCCCAGTGATGCTGAAGCACCCACCTCCTGATTCCTTATTGTCATCCTTTTCAGTGCTCTCACCCCAAAGAAATTCCACTCAGTCCTTTCACTGTGCTCTATGGAATGCCTGTTACATAAGTAACTAAATCTTTCCTTCTCCCACTCCTTCCATTAATAGCCAATATTTAAACCTTGATCACTTCTGATGAAAGAGCATTTTTTAGTCACTTTTCCCCAGTACTTGGTGTATCCTTTCCTTCAGTTTGCTGGTCAAGGCAGAAGATTAGAGTACTCTTTTGACCTTATTGTCATTTCCAGGTTTTTCCCCTACCTTCATCATTCAGTAACCTTTCCTCCATTGAGGTTCATTCTATTTATATCTACCACATGATCAAAATCTTGATAGTAGCTGTCTACAGACCTCCAAATCACTCATTACTCTTCTTTCTTCCTCAATGAGTTTAATAGATGGCTCAATTTTTCTCTGCCCCCATACTAGGGAACTTCAACATGCATACTGACTCTCCCTCAAACCCTCTGACCCCTCAGTTTCTCAATGTACTCACTTCCTATGACTTACTCCTCCACTTTACCTCAGCCACAAAGATGGTCATACCCTTTATCTTGACACCATCCAAAAATGTGCCACCTCCATGTTCAAGAATTCTTCAATCTCCTTGTCTCACCATAAGCTACTGGTTCTTCACTTTTCCCTTTGACTTCCCCTACAAAAACCCTACCATTCATTCATGCTATGATCTCACTCTCTTGGTCCCTCTATTCTCTCCCCAGCAGGTCCTTTCCCCTGCAGTTGCCAATTTCTCTTCTTTTCCTCTTCTTGATCCCTTAGTGAAACGTTCAACTCTACCTTGTCCTCTTCTCTTCAGTTCCTGTCCCCCTTATCATTGTGCTAATTATGCCCTGACAAGTCTCAGTTTGTGCCCCACCATGTCTCAGCCTATGATGACTCCCATGCTCTGTGACCTTCACTCCTACAAATGTGCTGCTGAACAAGGAGGAGAAAATCACACATCTGTTCTTATTTGGCCCACCACAAAAATTACATTATACAGCCTCAACTGGGCCCTCATTGCTGCTAGTTGATCTTTCTATGCCTGTCTTATCAACTCATTATTCTACTTGTGATGGAACATTTTCTATATTTTTTCATTCCTCTTCAAAGCCCCCACAACCCCCTCTCCCCGCACCTTCTCAGTTGAGAACTTTGCTTCATATTTTACAGAAAAAGAAATTAAGGTCATTCACTGAGTTCCCTACTCTCCTTTCTCCTTCATCTCATATCAATCATATGTCTTTTCCTCTATCTCCTCCTTCACTTGTCTCACAAGATGAGAGCCTTTCTCATTACCAAGATTAACCCCTTACACCTGTTCAAGTAATCCTATTCTTTCCTGTTTCCTTCAAAAGATTTCCCTCCCTGTAATTCCCATTCTACTGCTTCTTTTCAATCTCTCCCTGTCTACTGGTTCCTTCCCAAAAGCCTACAAACATGACCATGTCTTTCTCATCCTCCAAAAAAACAAAAACAAAAAACTTGTCCCTCTCCATTAATTATCATTCTACATCTTTTCTAGGTTTTGTAGTAAAATTCCTTGAAAAATCCATCTACAATGAATGCCTTCACTTTCTCTCCTCTCACTCTCTTCTCAACCCCTCACAATTCACCTTACGTCCTTATCATTCCACCAAAACTTGTCTTTTCAAAGTTATCAGTTATCTCTTAATAGACAAATCCAATGACCTCTTCTCAGCCCTCATTCTCCTTGACTTTTCTGCAGCTATTGACACTGTTGATCATTTTCTCTTTTTTAAAACTCTTTTCCCTAAATTTTTTGAAATGTCACTATCTCCTGATTCTCCTCCTACCTGTTAGACCATTCCTTCTCAGTCTTCTTTGCTGGATTTACAACTAAATCATGTCCTCTAAATATATTCCCACTACAGGGTCTGTCCTGAGTCTTCTTTCTTTTCTTTCTTTTTTCCTTCAAAATTCACTTTTATAAGATTTTGAGTCTTTGGGTCCTCTTTTATGCTAATTAATTTCCTGATCTCATCAACTCCCAATGATTTAATTACCATCTCTATGATGATGATTCTCAAACCTGTCTCTCCTACCCCAAGTACTTTGCTGACTTCCAATCTTATATCTCTAGCTGCTTTTCAGATGTCTCAAACTAAATGTCCAGTAGATATCTTAAACTCAACATAGATAGAAGTGGACTCATCTTTCCCCTTAAATCCTTACTGTCTCAGAACCTCCCTATTCCTAAAGAGTACAACACCGTCCTCTCAGTCCCTCAGACTCACAACCTGGGAGTTATCCTTGCCTCCTCACTATCTTTCAACCCCTCCCCCCTCCCCATAACCAATACGTTGCCAAAGCCTATCAATTTCACTTTTGCCACATGTCTCAAACATGGCCCCTGCTATCCTCTGATACAGTCACTACTCTTCTTCAGGGCCCCAAAATCATGATCCTCCAGGATCAAATACAAAGTTCTCACTTGGTATTCAAAGCCCTTCATCATCTAGCCTCCTCTACCTTTTTTTTTCTTTTCTTCTTACAACTTTTTCCTGACACATACACTTTGATCCAGTGACACAAGATGCCTGGCTGTTCCTCAGACAAAATCTCTCTCAGCTCTAGGTGTTTTCTCTGTCTGTCTCCTTTTGCTTGGAATGCTCCCCCTCCTCATCTCCACTACCTGAGTCCTCTGGCTTCCTTCGAGTCCCAGCTAAAACTCCGTCTTCTACAGGAAACCTATCCCAAACCCTGTCCATTTTAGTGTTTTCCTTCTGATAATTATTTTCTCTTTGTCCCATATATGGCTTGTTCATATTTGTTTGCTATTTGTCTCCCCACTAGACTGTGAGCTCCTAGAGGACAGGAAATGTATTGAGCAGTGCCTGGCACGTAGCAGGGGCTTAATAAATATCAGTTGCTTAAGCAAAGATCATGCACAGTTATTATGGGGGTTTTATTTATCTTTTTTTCCTAGTTTAGGGGGTGAGTGAGGGTGGGAGGGACAGAATATAAATCCTTGTTTATTAAAATAAAATTAAAATTAAAAAATACTCATTAGAAAGTGGGACACCTGCAGAAGCTAGAGATATGACTTAGCCTTCACCCTACCTCACCCTCAGCCAGCGGTTTAGGGTCTCTCCTACAAAATTACCTTGTATTTATTTACTTTGTATATATGTATACAACATGTTCATATGAATGTCCATGTACTATATATATTTATGTGTATTATATATATATATATATATGTATATATAATGCACATGTTATAGAACGAAAGAATGCAAGCTCCATGAGGGAAAGGGTTATTTTATTTTCTGTCTGACCTGCCCAGCACCTAGCACTGTGCCAGGCACTTAGTAAGCAATACACAGATGCTTGCTCTTTGTTAAACCAGAGACCAGCTGAGATGGATCATCAATTTTAAAAAAAAGCTTTAATAAGTGAGGTAATCTTTTGCCTCCTCTGAGGGAGGATTATGTTCTTCCTGTAAACTAGGGGTTCTTAACTCCTGTTATCTCGGGCCCCCATTCAGCAGTCTGGTGAAGTCTATGGAAATCTTCTGGGAATAAAGTTTTCAAATGCCTAAAACAAAATACAGTTACAAAGGAAACCAATTATGTTGAAATGCAGCTAGCATTACAGACCTGTTTAAGAATCCCTACTGTAAAGGTATGTGTATGCATATGTGGATATACATACACATGCATGCATACACACATATATCCACATACAAATGTACATATATGCACAGATGTGCATATCGTACACATGCATGTATACATACATGCACACTGTGTGTGTGTGTGTATCAGGAAATGACTTGCTCTATTTACCTTAACTCATGCTCCCTTCTAGCCAGGAAGACTATATACCCAGTCCTTTTCTGGTTATACTTGGAAGAACTGTAGTAATTAGTTCCTTCCCAGTGACTGGGCATACAGTCTTCCTGGTTAGAAAGGCGCATGAGTTAAGGTTAAAGAGAACAAGTCATTTCCTGCTACAGACAGGAAGATTTCAGGGGTAGGTGGGAGGGGTGGCTTTTGTCTTGCCCCCAAAATTGTACCACAAAGGCAACTGCCTACTCATAAAACAAGGTGAAGTCTATGGGAACAAGCCCATCTGTGGCTGTATATACACATTTGTCTTTTACTTCACTGGAGCTATAGCCAGGGATTATCTTTTGTCTTCTTTTGTAACCCTAATGCTTGGCACAGTGCCTGGTCCCTATTAAGTGCTTATTATATGTTTATTGATCGATTGATTCCCCAGGATTAGCTGACAAGAGGGAGATCTTCTCTCAACATATATTCAATATTGTTTCTGCTCAATTTCAATTTATAACATCTTGTACACGTGCGCCCTATCTTTCAGTAGCAATCTGGGTGTGTCCCTGAACTGTGGAGTTATCCGGGAGGGCCAACTAAGTGTATAACACCCCAAACAAAGACTCTGTAAGGAAGCCCAAAAAAAGTACTTCCTGCCACCCACTATGCACCTATTGAGTCACCTCACTTAAACTGCTGAAAAAAAAAAGAAGAATGAGTGAGTAAATGAAATCCGGAACTGTGAGCAAATGGAAAATATTGCTCCTTGTTTCCCCACACAATGCTGGCTTCTGTTTTCCTTATGAATGTCCAATTTCAGAGTGAAGGTGACTGCCTATCTGTTGTTTGTGTGAGTATCAGCCCAACTAGCTACCTTACTAAGGATGAAGTTTGGAGAAAAGATTTTTTGTGAGTAAGTTTCCTCTGCTTGCATCAACCAGATAGAATTTGATCCATAAGCATATTTTAGCCTTTGAAGTAAGCTAGGTAGATAATGGGAAGCGAGAAATATGGAGTCAGGAAGAACTAAGTTTAATTCTGCCTCAGACATGTATTAGCTGTGTGACCCTATGCATTATCATTTAGTCACTCTAGACTTTGTTTTTCTCATCTGTAAAATGAGTAAATGGGATTGGGCTCAGTAATGTCCCAGGACCTTTTCAGTTCTAAATGTATGACCCCACTCTAAATTTTTACAACTTCATATGGGGTCAAGGCCAGCTCTCATTTTAAACCAATGTATTATACCTAATTGTATGATAGTAAATGTTTAACCACTAGTTTTTGGGGGTGGGGAATGTACCAACAACACACTTTAAAGTTCTCCATTGTTGATATTCTCCACCATTCTTTAAAAGTCTAGACGATACAAAAAACAACAAAACAGTCCCTGATTTGTATCATTTGCCAATTTACAAAGTTTAAATGATCACACTGAGAATTTAACAATCAGCTCTTCCATCAGTAAGCTCTAGTTTCAGCACATTCCTGCCTACGCGGACACGGACACGCTTTTCTCTCTAAGTAAAACTTTGAGTTATGCAAAGTTCATCTTTAGCATTACAACTAGGATGGAATGACTGGGATTTTGCCCCAGGCACTGACATGAGAAGAGAGGGTCAGCAGTGGAAGAGAAACATCTGTTCCTGAATGGCTTGCAATTCTTGACCAACTCATGCTCCTGTTACAGTTGGGGGAGAAGGCAGGTCCTGAAAGTGTGGAGGAAGAGAGGGAGGGGAAAGATTGCTCTTCCTCCTGGTATAACTGTGTCCACAGTCCTGCTGTCTCTCCTGAGCCTTTCTGTGTCAGTCTCCCTAATAATGAACTTGCCTGGGGGCCACGTTTTTTAATTATAACTGATTAGTGGTCAAAAATCTCAGCTGTAATGCCCCACACTGTATAGACTTTTCATTCCATTTCCTATGATTGAATTTATCTTCCTGGATTCCACTGGTTAGAAGCCCTGGTTTTTCTACACACTTTGACAAGGTAATTCAACCTAAGGTGTTAATGGCTAGTGATGTTTATTTGCATTTTAAATGATACCTTCCAGAAATAAAGCCTTGAGTGACTCTAATTTTGTTGATTTTGAGGAAGTTAGTGGGACTTTCTCAAAGTCTGCTCTGTAGATAACCACCTTCATGAATTGTTTGTGTTTCCCCTAGAGAAAAGTGGTTGCTCCTCACTTTGAATTCTCATAGCAATTTGTACACAATTCTCATTCATTTTAGCACATCTCATCTCGCATTTTGGTTATTTAGGCATATATCTTAAGTTCCTCCTGGACTGTCAGGCAGTCAAGACCACCCTTGAGGTGAGGGAACAGGTTGTATTCATTTACCTCTTTATCATTCCCAGGGCCTGAAATAATGTTGGGCATATAGTAGACATTCAATAAATGATTAAATGGCTAAATAAATGACTCAATGTTCTGCTCTCCACAGAGTAAGTCAAGCAGCATAATAATCCAGATAAAATCTTCTCTTAGGTTTTCTGGGATATGAACTAAGTGAGCTTGAGTTTAAATAGGCAAAGAGAATTGGAAAGATTAGGTATTTACTCCTTATAAATCAGGACATTCAGAGAAAGAAGGTTTAGGGGCATCTAGGTGGTGCCATGAATAGAGCACCGGTCCTGGAGTCAGGGAGACCTGAGTTCAAATCCAGCTTCAGACACTTAACATTTATTAGTCATGTGACCTTGGGCAAGTCACTTAACTCCAATTGCCCACTCTTCCCCCCTCAAAAAAAAAAAAGAAAAAGAGAAAGGTTTACTCAGCACAAATAATAACAATGATCCCAACATTGGTACACAATCTTATACTATTCAAAGTACTTTTACATCTAATTCCTAATTGGTATTTTATAGAATTTTAAGGTATATGCATGTATATATAGAAAAAGTATATTGTGTATATATACATATGTACACACACATGTATACATACACATACACATATACACATAGGTATTATATATGCATGTGTATAGATATAAAGATAGAGATAGACACAGAGATAGAGATAGATCTGTCTCTCTCTCCGAGCTAGATGGCTCAGTAGTTAGAGCGCTTGAACTGGAGTCAGGAACATCTTGGTTCAAATCTGTCTTCAGACACTTACTAGATATGTGACCCTGGGCAAGTCACTTAACTTCTGTTTGTCTTAATCCACTAGAGAAGGATATGGCAAACCATTATATACACATGTGAATATATGTGTGTGTATATATATATATATACACACACATATAATAGTATTTTAAGGTTTACAAAGTACTATACATATATACATATATATATATATATATTATTGTGAAGTGGGTACTATTAATATCTTCATTTCACAGATGAAACTTCTAAGGACTGAAGTTCAGAGATTAGTTAACTTGTACAGAATTAAACACAAGTAAATGTTGGGGGCAGGACCCAATCCAGAGTCTGATGACTGTTATTGACTAATTTCCCTGCCACTATTGCTCTTTTCTCAGTGAATTCTGCACCTGGCTCAGTCTCCCTCTTCATCCCACGTCTTGCCCTCATGCTAGGGTTCAGCAGCGTTCATGTTGATGTTCCCTCAAATGCCCTAACTTCCCATTCTCCTCTACAATTCTACTGAATTGTTATGAACTGAACAGGATATCCTTTAGGCATCTCAAACTCAGCATGACCATTTCAAAACTCATCCTTCCCCCAAACCTATTCTCTTCCAAGTTTCCCTCTTAGTGAGAAGGGTTTTGCCATCTTTCTACTCACCAGTTTCACAACCTCAGTGTCATTCTTGACTATTTGCTGTCACTTACATCACAGATCAATCAGTTGCCAAATCGTGTGGTTTCTGTATCCCCAGCATCTCTTGTACACTCTCTTTTCTTTCATCACATAATTATGATCCTTGTCTTTCTCTATAATCCTTAATAAAATTGAATTAGATGTTTCTTTCAAATTCACAAATTTTGAAGTAACTCAAATTCTATTACTCAAGTTATTTTGCAAAGTCAAAAAACAACACAGTTATCATTTTTTTTAAAGCAATCGGGGTTAAGTAACTTGCTCAAGGTTACACGGCC
Organism: Petaurus breviceps papuanus; assembly: GCF_028583685.1. Taxonomy (NCBI): domain Eukaryota; kingdom Metazoa; phylum Chordata; class Mammalia; order Diprotodontia; family Petauridae; genus Petaurus; species Petaurus breviceps. The sequence continues at coordinate 10,598,708 of NW_027186372.1, forward strand.
AGGTGTTTCTGGGTGTGGTGCTGAGTATCTGAGCCCGGATTTGATCCAGGTTATCCCAACACTGGAGCCGGTGCTCTTACTTGCTGAGCCACCTGGCTGCCCCTAAGCAATTGTGGTTAAGTAACTTGCTCAAGGTTACACGGCCAGGTGTTTCTGGGTGAGTGCTAAGTGTCCGAGCCCGGGATTCGATCTCCAGGTCTTCTCAACACTGGAGTCAGTGCTCTTACTCGCTGTGCTACCTGGCCGCCCCACACAGGTATCATGTTAAAGATCATGAAATGAGAGTGAAACTGATTAAGGTGGGGTCAATGTGTAATAGCTTCTTAATTGGTCTCATTGCCTCAATTCTTCCTTCACTGCAATTGATCTTCCAAGTGACCGATTCACAATATAACACAAATATAAACATGTCAATCAGTATTTCAGTTAATAACACTTTATAAAGTGCCTTTTGTGTGCCAGGCACTGGGCTAGACTCTGGGAATACAAAAAAAGGCAAAAGACAATTTCTCACCACAAGGGGCTCTCAGTCTAATGGGGGCACCAGAGAAGACAGTCATCAGAGAGAAGGAAAGAGTTTTCCAGGCAAGGGTGATAGCCAGAAAAAAATGCCTGGAGCTAGGAATAGATTACCTTGTTTGAGGAACAAAAGAAAGGAGGCCAGTGTTGCTGGATCAAGGAGTGTGTCAGGGAGTTACTGTGTAATAAGAAAGAAGGGTTGGAGGAGGCTAGGTTATTAAGGGCATTGGATGCCCTTAATTGGATGCCAAGCAGAGTATTTTGTGTTGGATCCTAAAAGCAATAGGGAACCAGTGAAGTTTATTGAGGAGGGGAGTATCCTGGTTGCATCTTTACTTTATTTAGGAGCATCACTTTGGTGGTTGAATGGAGTATGGATGAGAATGGGGATAGACTTGACCCACCATCAGATTATAGTACAATAGTACAGGTGTGAGGTGATGAGGACCTATACTAGAGTGGTGACAGTGTCAGAGGAGAGAAGGAGGTATATTTGAGACAAAGATGAAATTGATAGACCTTGGCAATAAATTGGACATGGGGTGGTGGTGGTGGTGCGAGATAGTGAGTAATTGAGGATGACTTCTAGATTGTGAATCCAAGGGACTGAGAGGAGCATTGCCCTCTTCAGAAATAGGGAAGTTAAAAAGGGGAGAGGGTTTGAGGGGAAATTTTTGGACATGTTGAGTTCAAGATTTCTACTGGACATCTACTTTGAGATGTGTAAAAGGTAGCTGCAGATGTGAGATTGGAGGTCAGCAGACAGGCAGGGGCAGAAGAGATGGGATCAAGAAGTGTAATGGGAACGCAAATTTGGAAGATCTTCCCTGCCCCTAGGCTAAAGTGCACCTGAAGCCTGTGGTGGGAGGCTTGTTTTTCAGTAGATACTTTTTGATTGGCCAGTGGGTCAATAAGGTTGTTACATTCTCTGAGCCAGGAGAAGGCTACCCTGATGTGAGGCTTTGTTTTGGGGGCTCACTTTGAGAAGTGTTCTGTGATTTGATCTGGATTCTGGGAAGACGTTGTCCAGAGGCGCCCCCCCCCCTTTGAAAAACCCAGATGTTGAAACCCAGATGTTGACTGGGTATGGATGTAATGGTTGGACAGTTTGGAAATCTGTCTACTTGATCTGTTTCTGTCTTGATAATTCTGCCTGTATACTTTGAAGTTCAGGGTGCTGACCCTTTTCCCCTGGACAAGGTAAACAATATATGTCTGACTGATTAAAGTAAGCTTGTTAATCCATTTTGAGTTGCTTTCCCTTAACAAAGCAGATCCAAGAACCTGTGCTGGCAGCAAACCCTGAGGAGGCTTGGGGTGCTTGCTGCTACAAGAAGTGAAGCTGTCATAGAGGGAGAAGAGAAGATCCACGACAGACCTGTTGGGTGACTATGGTTGGATGAATGATCTATGAGGGTCCAGCAAAGGACAAATGAGCACAGGCTGATAGAGAGGAAGAGAATCAGGAGATGCCAAAAACCTAGAGAAGAGGATATCAACAAGAGTCAACATTGTCAGTGATTGCAGAGAAGTCAAGAAGAATGAGGACTGAGAAAAGGCTATTGTACTTGGCAAGTAAGGCATCATTGGCAACTTTGGAGAGAGAAGTTTTGTTGGAATGATAAGATCAGAAGCTTCATTGTAAGGGGTTAAGGAGAGAGTGAGAGAAGAGAAAGTGGAGGCACTCATTGTAGATGGGTTTTTCAAGGAATTTGGCCACAAAAGACAAAGGGCTTGTAGTGTGATAGCTAATGGAAAGAAAATTGTGAGGGGTTTTTTGAGGATGGGGGAGATGGACATGTTTGTAGGCTTTAGAGAATGAACCAATAGAGAGGGATAGATTGGAAATAACTGATAGAAAAAAAGAAAATAATTTATAGAGTGAGAATGACAAAGGTGAAGGAGATGTGATGAAATGGAATTGCTTGAGCTGGAAAAGAGGTTAGCTTTGGTAAGGAGGAAGGCTTCCTCATTATGTGAGATAGGGTGAAGCCTGTGAGTGATGTAAGATGAGGAAGAGGGAAGAATAGGGAGCTCATGGTGAAGGACGTCATTTTTTCTGAAAAATATGAAGTAAGGTTCTCAGGTGAGCTAATGAGGTGGGGAGCCAAGGGAGTTTTGAGATGGGATAAAAAGGTATAGAAGAGCCCCTATGAAAAGTGGAATAGTAAATTTATAAGGGAAATATAGAAGGATTGACTAACAGCAGTGAGGGCCCAGTTGAAGTTGTATAACACAAATTTGTGGTGGATCTAATCAGAATAGTTGTGTGGTTTTTTTTCTACTGTTGCTCAGCAGCAAAAGCTATATGGAAGCAAAAGCAGCAGATGATGGGAGTCATCTATGGCTGAGGCTTGGCATGGCACCATCAATGATATGAAAAGGGGACAAGGAATTCAAGAGAAGAAGATAGTACAAATTTTAGCTGGTTCACCAATGTATCAAAATGGGGGAAAGAGGAGAAGAGGGGCTAGTGCAAAGAAGCTGGCCTGGGAGAGAGTTGAGGAGTCAAAAGTTTAGTGGTCACAGTTTGGATAAAGAGAAGGGTTTTGTAACAGAAGAAAGTCAATAGATTGTGGTCAGATAAGAGGATTTCAGAATTTTTAAACATGGAGATGGTACATTTTAGGCTCATGGCAAGATCTAGGATGTCAACTGTTTGTGTGTGGCCTAAGTGGGATGAAGGAGTAGATCATAGGTAGTGAATATATTGAGGAACTGAATGGTTAGAGTGTTTGAGGGAAAGTCAATATGCATGCTGAAGTCCCCTAGGATAATGGCAGGAATTGGGAGGGAAAGAAAAATTGTGAGCCATGTACCAAACTTGTTAAAGAAGGAAGGGTAGTGACCTGGGAAGTGATGGGAATGTCACTCCCTTAAGTCCCCTGCATCTGACTCAATAAATTCCACTGGCTTCCTATTACCTCTACATCAAATGCAGACTTCTCTTTAGCATTTAATGCTCTTCACAACCTAGTCCCTTCCTATCTTCCCAGTCTGTCATATTCATTTCACACTCTGCCATCTTGGCACACTCCTCGTTCCTCACCCAACACCGTATCTCTATCTGCCTCTTGTGCCTGAAATATTATTCCTTCTCCATCCCAACTCTCAGAATCCTTGACTTCCTTCCTCTTTTAGCTGAAAGGACAGGCTGCAGGAGACCTTTCCTGATTCCTTTCTCCAGCCCTGCTGCTGCCAAAGCCTTACCCTCTAAGGTTACTTGTATCTATTCTGTATACATCTGACTAGATGTATTATATCATATCATATTATATATTATAATGCATTCTATTCATACATACATAATATATATCCATGTACATGAGCATTGTTTTACAGCATATACACATGTGAATATGTGATGTGTACTTTCATATATGTATATTGTAATAATGTACTGTAATGCCAAGAAGAGGCAACTTCCCAAGGTTCAGAATACCAGCATAGGTGTTCTCCATTTTATTCAGTGACAAATCAAGAACAGAGAAGGTCAAAACATGACATCATTCCAAATACAGCATTTACTAAGTGTGATTAAATAATCTCCAAGTGCTACCCCCCCCCCAGGACCTTACATTCATTCAATCAATTACAAAGTCCCTGTTCTAAATACTACTCCACCCCTAGGCTGTACCTTCATTTAGTCCACCACAAAGCCCCTCTTCTCAAATGGAGATTAGTTTCCAAACATAAGTAAAGTACACTCATTTGTTCAACCAAAGAACACAAAAAGGTCAAAAGTTCCCCACCCCTGGATCACAATTGAATCTACCCCAGAGTACATCAAGTTTAAGCACAGCACTTAATACCCAAATGGAGGTCTTTTCTTCATCTTGACATGAGGCAAGTTCTCAGCAATCTTAGTTCCTGGGGAGACAAGGCTTAACAAGGCCACAAGATACATTGCCAGTCCCTTCATTAATTCATCCACTGTCTGTAGAACAGTCCTAGAATCCCTGAAAACATTAGCAAAACCCTCTCCCAGGATTTCTGTAAACATACAACAAGAACATCCTTCTTCAGGGCTTCTGAACCAACAGAAAGGTTCCCAGACCCTACAACAACAGCACTGTCTTTCACCAGTGGACAGTATTCACTCTGTCTGCAGAACAGTCTCCAGACCCCTGCAACAACAACACTGTCCTTCACCAGTGGACAGTATTCACTCTCTGTCTGCAGGACAGTCTCAGTAGCTCTGAACCAACAGCCAGGTTCCAGGACTTCTTCAACAAAAGGACTTTCACCAGTGGACAAATCTGGCAAAACAACATCAAAACAGACAAAGTACCAGCAAAACAGCCATGTCTCTTCAGTCCTTGGCAGCTCAGGGGGCAGGTCTCAAAAGTCCAGGGCAATTCAAAGTGGCCCCAGCAATTCTCTCAGTCTCTCTCTGCCTCCACGAGGTGCTGCTTCCAAAAAGTTCTTCTGCCTCTCTCGTCTCTCCAAATCTACGTCACCAGCTCCTCCCAGTTCAGGACTTTCTTTTCACATCAACAAGTCCATCCCACAGGTGGGATTAACAAGCTCTGGGTTTTAACACAATCAATTTGAAAACCAAGCCAATACAGGGGAATCTTTATATTCCATTACTATCACACACATGTGAGCACATATTATAGAATATATACACACACCTATATGTATATACAAGGAAGAAAACAGTAGTGGCCCTTAGTGTACAATAAATATTTAATAGGAGGCATCTAAGTGTCTCAGTGGGTAGACTGCTTGGCCTGGAGTCAAGAAAACCTGAGTTCAGATATGACCTAAGACACTAGCTCTGTGACCCCAGGCAAGTCACTCAGTCTCTGCCTTAATCTACTGGAGAAGGAAATGGCAAACCACTCCAGTATCTTTGCTAAGAAAACCCCATGGACAGCATCAGTGTGCTATAGTCCATGGAATCATGGAAAATCAGACATGACTGAATGACTGAACAACAGTTAAGTGCTTAACAAATGTTGATTGATTGGTCTGTTTTAATCATTTTATCTATATAACCTACCAGGGTGGTAACTAGACTTTATGAGTCCCATTTCACAGATGAAGAACTAAAGTCCCTAAAGTTAAGGAACCATCTGTAGGTCACATAACTAGTTAGTAGCAGATGTCTTTTCCGCTCTTGATTCCTCTCCAATTCCTTTCCTTTACACAATATTGCCTCCTAAATGAACTCAATGAGATGTCTAAAATGATCAGATTTACTGGCTGATTACTGCCAGGCAGCCCCATTAAATGCTGTTCTTTCCACACATTTAAGTCTGTTAAAATGTAATCCTAATGCATTCTATTAGACATGGAAGCCAACGCTGTTTCACCATCTCAATGTGGTAAACATCATTCTAACAGTGCTTTTTCAAAGGTTATGATCAACATGACTTTCCCATTGCAGTTCCAATATATTGTGGGTCAGAATAAGAAATTAAATGGGCATTTGGGGGAGTTTTGCTAATGCCAGCAGATGACACAGAAGAAGTTTAGTAACTCAGAAATGCATACAGTATATTATAGTATTTTATAATATAAACATATTTTATCTTTTAATTTCATAATAATTCAGACTTCTCTGATTTGAAGGGAGGACCAAAAGAATTTATGTGGATTTTCCACATCATAAGGATGCCATTTTTCACACATGAGGGTGCCATGCCCCTTACCCTTATAATGTGGAAGGATAATAGCATATCCTTTATCAATCAATCAAAAAATCAACATATATTTTTATTTATTTATTTTTGCTTTTTGGAGGATAATTGGGGTTAAGTGACTTGCCCAAGGTCACACGGCTAGTTTTTGTGTTACGTGTCTGAGGCCAGATTTGAACTCAGATCCTCCTGACTCCAGGGCCAGTGCTCTATTCACTGTACCACCTGCCTGCCCCAATCAACATATATTTTTATCAGGCACTGTATTAGATACTGGAGATAGAAATACAAAAAAGAAACACTCCCTGCCCTCAGTGAGCCTATATTTTGTTGAGGGAAACAAGATGTACCTATATGGATATATTTAAAATACATACACAGTAAATATAAGGGAATTTGGACAGAGGAGAGATAGCTGTAGAAATTAGGTTTCCTGTAGAAGGTGGTGCTTGAGTTGATCCTTGAAAGAAATTAGAAATCCTTCCAGGGAGAGAGGGAGTACATCCTAAGCATATGGGACAGCCAATGAAGAGGCACCAAGATAGGAGATGGAGTTCAATTGTAGGAGGAATGATAAGAAGATGAATTTGGTTTTACTGTTGAGCATGTGAAGAGTTATTTAATAACCCTGGAAAGAGAACCTTGGGGTCAGGTCCCTTTTCTCTGATCACCTTGGGAAATAGACCTAATATAGCCGTATTGCTGCTTCAAAGGGTATTCTAGAATCACACTTGATTCTGGAAGTAACAGGTAGCCTTTAAGAGTTTATTGAGTAGAAAGTGGCATGAGCAGACCTGTGCTTTGTGCTGTGTAGGGTTATGCATTCTTATTTATAAACAGTTTGCTTCCCCCATGCAGTAGAATGGAAGCTCCTGGAGAGCAGAGAAAGTCTCACTTTTGTATTTGTATCCCTAGCACCTAGAACAGGGCCTGGTACTTAAACAGAGACTTAAATTCTTGTTGATTGATTGAACAAATACTTTTTGTTTGTTTGTTTTTACAATATGAAAGGTACTAGATGAAGGAATCGGCACCATTGGGAAATTTCAAGAAGTTGAACTGCTGGTGTGGAATATAAGAATTATTGGAGAAGAAGATGGAATTGTAACTGAATTGTAACCCTAGAAAACTCTCTGTTACAAGGCTTGAATCCCCTGAAGTCTATTTGTGTGACCTGCCTTCACCTCCCAATTTGGGACCATCCCACTTTTCTGGCTTTATTTCCCACTACTCCTTTCCCCTATACAAACATGCCTTATAGTTTACCACCTCCGTGCTTTTACTCATAATGTTGCCTTGTTCTGGAATTCCCTCCCCTATCCATTCTAATTTCTGAAAGCTGACTCATTCTTTAATTTAATTCATTTTAATTTAAAAATTAAATCTTTAATTAATATAATTTTATCTTTTTGATGAGCCCTTTCCTGACTATCCCAATAAAAGTAATGTCTTTCTTTCCTTGGTGCCCATAGCACTTGATGCCTGTGTGACATACACATACATCATATATAGTCTTATTTTAATATTATTTGTGTAGACATCTTACTTTCCTTCTGACATCAAAACATTCTTAGTCAGTCAGTCGACAACATTTATTTAGAGCATATTATGTGCCAGCCCCTGCTGTAAGCACTACAAATACAAATACAAGCAGAAGATAGTACCTGTCCTCAAGGAGCTTCCATTCTAATTCAGGAAGACACCCCATGAGGCCTGGTAGCTACATGCAGGAAAATGAAGACTGCCTGGTCCAGGACCCATCCCCAAAATGGACATTCCAGGAAGAACTCACCAATGGGAGAAGGAACTTTCAGGAGCAGAGACAGGAAGCAGCTAAGGTACGGTAGCAAAGGGTGGAGAATGAAGGATGACTAGTCTGGGATCCTTCCCCAGAACAGAGATTTGTACACATAGGGGTTATGGCTGTGTTTTATTCTTTGTAGGCATGGGGGACAGTCAATGAAGAGGCACTAAGATGGGATTTGGGGTTCAGTTGTATGAGGAATGATAAAAAAAAAAAAGCAATTTGCTTTAACTGTTGAGTGTGTGAAGAGTAATGTAATAACGCTGGAAAGGTAGCCTGGGGTCAGGCTAGTGGAGATTAAGAGATCAATCCATGGCACAAGGTCTCACACATGGCATGTGCTTAGTATTTCTCAGGTTTCTTTAAGAAAGATTTAATGTCAGAAAGAAAGACAATTCGTATCATATGAAGTACTCTGTTCACTTTTGAACATCATGTTTACTGAAGGGCATTAATAAGTTGAAGAGCATCCAAAGGGGTCAGCCAGGAGGATGAAGGGCCTTCATTTGAGCCATATAAGAATCAGTTGAAGGACCAAGTGATGGTTGAATAGGATAGCTTTCTTCAAATATTTCAGGGTCTGGTCTTTGGAAGCTGAAGTAAACTTGTTTTGTTTGGCCCCAAGGGGTAAAACTGAAAGCAGTGGGTGGAAAATAGGTGGGGAAATTTAGATTTAATGTAAGGAAAAACTTCTTAAGAAGTAAAATTGCCCCAAAGAAGAAACCACTGTTTTGGGTGGTTGTGGTATTCCTCTTATTGTAGGTCTTTAAGCAGGAACTTCATGGCCAGTTATCAGCTACATTATGGAGAAGAAACTTTTCCAGGTATGGGCTGGACCAGAGGGCACTGAGTTCCCTTCTGATTCTAAAAAACATATATAGGTTGTGCAGGATTCTGTGATATGTAGATTTTGGAATGAATGATTAATTTGAGGAAGCCTACAGGAATGGTCATCCTCATAGAGCTGCCACTGAGAAGGATAGTAGACATAATTCCATCTGACCTCAGTCTACAAGTGAGGAAACTGAGAGTGAGAAAAAAATCTATTTTTTTTTGTTTAATTTGTTTATTTTTAGTTTTCAACATTCATTTCCACAAGATCTTGAGTTACACATTTTCTCCCTGTCTTTCCTCTACACCCACCCCAAAATAATGATCCTACCGAATACCCCTTCCCCCAATCTGCTTTCTCTTATATCCTACCCCATCCACCCTTTGACTTTCTAGTAAGGCAAGATGGATTTCTATACCCCTATGCCTGTATATCTTATCAGTTGCATGTAAAAAAAATAAGTATATATGTATGTATGTATATGTATTAACATTTGATTTTAAACGTTGATTTACAGATTCTATCCCTTCTTCCCTTGTAACCCACCCCTATTGGGAGGAGAAGATATTCAATACAGGTTATACATGTGTAGTTTCACAAAACATTTCCATAATAGATATGCTGTGAAAGAATGAATATATTTCCCTCCATCCTATCCCAACCCCCATTCATTATATTTTCTACTTTGACCCTGTCCCTTTTCAAAAGTATGTGCTTCTACCTACCCCTCCCCCCAATCGTCTATTTTTTAAGGTGTTATTTTCTTCAGTCAGGTTATTGACTCTCTTTTCATGATTTCTTTGCATCATTCTCATTTCTCTTCCCAAGTTTTCCTCCACTTCTCTTACTTGATTTTTAAAATCCTTCTTGAGCTCCTCGATGGCCTGAACCATTTCATATTTTTTCTTAGAAGCTGCAGTTCTGACTTTATTGTCTTCCTCCTGTTCCATGCTTTGATCCTTTATGTCCCCAAAAAAGGATTTGATGGTCTGTTTGTGCTTCCTCTTCTTGTTCATGTAGCCAGTCAATTACTTGACTTTTGAGCTCTTTGCCACAGTAGACCTCTGCTTCCAGAGAGGAGAGCTTTGTCCCAAATCACTGAGGCTTTTGCAAATGTTGTCAGATATCTGAGGAGAGCGCCCTCTTTATAGACACCACACTGGAAAACTGACATTTCTTACCCCAGGACCACCATCCGAAAAAGCAGCCCAGATCCAAGCAGATCAAAGCAAGAGTGATTACCCTCTGAATGGTCGTTTGGTCCTCTGGCTGTTGCTGTCTCCCTGGGGTTAAAACCGCATGGCTCACACAGAACTGCATTCTGCTCCCAGTGTGCTGTGATGAACCCTTCCTGTCAGCCTGCCAAGCTGCCTTCAGAAGGAGATTTGTTTCTGTCTGTCACTTTGTGGGTTCTGTAGCTCAAAAATTTGTTTAGAGTCATATTTTATAGTATTTGAGGTGGTTATAGGGGGAGGTCATGGAATTTCCTGCTTCTATTCTGCCATCTTGATTCTGCCTCCTCTTTTATTTTTTTATATTTGAGTTCCAAGTTCTTTCCTTCCCTCCCTCCCAACTCTGTACTAGAGAAGGCCAATATTTGACACAGATATATATGTGAAACTATACTACACATAGTTGTATTTATCAGTTCCTTTTCTGGAGGTAGATAGCATCTTCCTTCATAAGTGCTTTGAAGGTGATTTGAATATTCACATAGCTCAGAATAGATCAGTCATTTACTCTTCAAACAATGTTGCTGTTACTATATATGACATTCTGGGTTCTGCTCATTTTACTCTTCATTGTTTCATGGAAGTCTTTCCATGTTTTCCTAAAATCAACTTGCTCATCATTTCTCAAAGCATAGTAATCATATACCATATAGTCATACCACAACTTATTCAGCCCTTTCTCAGTTGATGTCAATCCCCTCAATTTCCAGTCCTTTGCTACCACAAAGAGAGTGACTATAAATATTTTAGAACATACAGATTATTAGTCCTTCTCCCTGATCACCTTGTGAAACAGACCTAATAGCAGTATTACTGCATGAAAGAGTACTCATTTTTGCAATTCTTTAGGCAATATTACAAATTGCTCTCCAAAATGGTTGGATCAGTTCACAGTTTCACCAACAGTGTATTAATGTCCCAATTTTTCCATATCTCCTCCAACACTTGTCATTTTCTCCTATCATTTTAGCCAGTCTGAAAGGTGTGAGATGCTATCTCAAAAATTACTTTAATTTTCATTTCTTGAATCAATAATGATTTAGAGCATTTTTCATGTGACTATATATATATATATATATATATATATATATATATATATATATATATAAGACATCTTTGATTTCTTCCTCCAAATATTGCATGTTCATAATTTTTAATTACTACAATAACTGGGGCAGCTAGATGGTGCAGTGAATAGAGCACCAGCCCTGGAGTCAGGAGGACCTGAGTTCAAATCCGGCCTCAGACACTTACCACACAAAAAAATAGCCATGTGACTTTGGGCAAGTCACTTAACCCCAATTGCCCTGCCTTCTCCCCTCCGAAACAAGATACTCAGAATAACTTAGTTGTTCACAACTACTCTTCAAACAATATTGCTGTTATTGTGTGCAATGTTGTTTTCTGGGCTCTGCTCATTTAATTCTTCATTATTTCATACAAGTCTTTCCATGTTTTTCTAAAATCAATCTGCTCGTTGTTTCTTAAATAACCATAGTATTCCATCACAATCATACACCACAACTTATTTAGCCATTCCTCACTTGATGGGTATCCCTTCAATTTCCAGTTCTCTGCTACCACAAAGAGAGTGCCTAGATTGATATATACCTAGCTTCTGCCAGACTGCTTCCCAGTTTTCCCAACAATTTTTATCAAACAGTGAATTCTTATCCCTAAAGCTTAAATCTATACCTTTATTGAATAGAAAGTTACTCTAATCATTTACTTCTGTGTATTGTATATCTATTCTGTTCCATTGATCTACCTTTCTAATTCTTAATCAGTACTAGATAGTCTCTTTTTTTTTTTAAAGCAATCGGGGTTAAGTAACTTGCTCAAGGCTACACGGCCAGTTATTTCTGGGTGTGGTGCTGAGTATCTGAGCCCGGATTTGATCCCCAGGTCATCCCGACACTGGAGCTGGTGCTCTTACTCGCTGAGCCACCTGGCCGCCCAGTACTAGATAGTTTTGATAATTATTGCCATGTGTATAATAGTTTAAGATCTGGCATTGCTAAGCCTCCTTCCTTTACATTTTTTTTCATTAATTCCTTTCATATTATTGACCTTTTGCTCTTCCAAATGAATTTGTTATTATTTTTCTAGCTTTATAAAATAATTTTTATAATTTAATTGGGATGACACTGAATAAGTAAATTAATTTAGGTAGAATTGTCATCTTTATTATATTGACTCAGCCCACCTATGAAAAATTAATATTTCCCCAATTATTAAGTCTGATCTTATTTGTATAAAATTTTTTTTTATTTTTTATAATTATGTTCATATAGTTCCTGGGCTTGTCTTGGCAGGTATATTCCCATGTATTTTATATTATCTATAGTTGTGTTAAATGAATTATCTATTACTATCTCCTTATACAATTTTGTTAGTAATATATATATATATAGAAATATGGATGATTTATAAGGGTTTATTTTATATCCTACTACTTTGCTAAAATTATTAATTGCTTCAACTAGCTTTTTAGTTGAATCTCTAGTATTTTTCAAGTATACCACTGTATCATCTTCAAAAAGAAATAGTTTAATTACCTCACTGCCCATTCTGATTCCTCCTTCTTTTTCTTTTTTTATTGTTATTGCTAGCATTTCTAGTACAATATTGAATAATATTAGTGATAGTGAGCATCCTTGTTTCACTCTTGATCTTATTGGGAAGTCTTATAGCTTATCCCCATTACAGATCATGCTTGCTGATAGGTTTAGGTACATGATTCTTATCATTTTATAGAAAACTTCAGTTATACCAATGCTTTCAAGTGTTTTTAATTAGAATGAGTGTTGTATTTTGTCAAAAGCTTTTTCTGCATCTATTGATATAATTGTGTGATTTTTGTTACTTTTGTTATTAATGTAATCAATTGTGTTAAAAATTTTCCTTATATTAAAGTAGTCCTGTGTTCCCTGATATAAATCCCAGTTGGTCATAATAGAAAATCCTTGTGATATATTGCTGTAGTCTCCTATCTAGTATTTTATTTAGTATCTCTGCATGTGTTTGGATTAGTGAAATTGGTCTACAATTTTCTTTTTCTTTTTTTGCTCTTCTGGATTTAGGTATCAACACCATATTTCCTTCACAGAAAGAATTTGGTAGGATTCTTTATTTGCTTATTATTCCAAATAATTTATTTAATATTGAAATTAGTTGACTTTAAAAGTTTGGTAGAATTCACTTGGTGAATTCATCTGATCCTGATGCTTTTTTCTTAAGAACCTCATTTATGACCTGTTAAATTTCTTTCTTAAAATAGGCTTATTTAGATATTTTTTTCTTCTTCTGTTAATTTAGACAGTTTGAATTTTTATAAATATTCTTCCATTCATTTAAATTGTTAAATTTATTGGCATATAATTGGGCAAAATAACTTCTAATAACTACTTTAATTTCATCTTCATTAATGGAATATTCACCTTTTTTATTTTTAATACTAATGATTTTATTTTCTTCTCTATTTTATCATATTAATTAATGGTTTGTCTATTTTAGTAATTTTTCATAAATCCAACTCAGTTTTATTTATTAATTCAATGGTTTTAATTCAGTTTTATTAATCTTACCTTTAATTTCAGGATTTCAAATTGGGTGTTTAATTGGGGATTTAAATATTTGTTATTTTTCTAGTTTTTTTAATTGCATATCGCATTATTGCTCTGCTCTTTCTCTATTTTATTGATATAAGCAGTTAGAGATATAAATTTTTCTCTGATTACTGTTTTTTTACATTCCATAAGTTTTGATTATGTTGTCTCATTATTATCATTCTCTTTAATAAAATTATTTATTGCTTCTATAACTTGGCTTTAACCCACTCATTCTTTAAGATTAGTTTATTTAGTCTTGAATTAATTTTTAATCTATGTCTCCATGGTTCTTCATTAAAAGTAATTTTATTGCCTTAGGATGTGAAAAATGTATTTAATATTTCTGTTTTTCTTCATTTAACTGCAAAGTTTTTATGCTGTAATACATAGTCAATTTTTGTACAGGTGTTATGTACTACTGAGAAAAAGTTCATTACTTTCTATTCCCATTGAATTCTGTCCAGATGTCTATCATATCTGGCTTATCTAAGATTCTATTCATCTCCTTGACTTTGTTATTTATTTTTTAGTTAGATTTATCTAGGTGTGAGAGGGCAAGGTCAAAATCTCCCACTATTTACTTTTGCTATCCATTTATACCTTTAATTTGTTTACCTTTTCCTTTAAAAATTTGAATGCTATAGAATTTGGTGCATATATGTTTAATATTGCTATTACTTTACTATCTATGCTAGCTTTAAATTTGGTGTAGTTTCCATGCTTATATCTTTTAATTAAATCTATTTTAGCTTTAACTTTTTTGGAGATCATGATTGCTTCCCCTGCTTTTTTTAAATCAGCTGACACATAAAAAATTCTACTCCAGCCCATTATTTTTACACTATGTGTGTCTCTCATTTTACAATATGTTTCATTTAAACAACAAATTGTCAGTTCCTGGTTTTTTGATCCATTCTGTCCATTTCCATTTTATGAATGAATTCACACCATTCATAATCAAAGTTATAATTACTAGTTGCATATTTCTCTCCATCCTACTTTCCTCACAATTTATCCTTCTTTCTCTCTTTTTTTTACCCTATTCTCCCTCAGAAAGCTAATTTACTTCTGACCACTACCTTCCTAATGCACATACCCTTATAAATGTCTGTCCCTTATCCTATCCTCTTACCGTTCTATTTCTTAATACACAAAACCTTTTAAGATTTCCACCCTTGTCCTATCACTTTGCCCTTCTATTTCTCTGTAAGTTAAGAAAACTTTAATACCCTACTTCATATATGTTGTTCCTTCCTTAAACCAGTTGCAATGAGAATAAGATTCCTACACTATGTGCCCCTACCTTATCCTTTCCCCACTGTAGCAGAAGACCTGCTTTTCTGAGAAAATTTGCTCCCTTTTATCTCTCCCTATCCAATTTTATTTTTAGGATCATCATCATTATCATCCTCATAATCCAACCCCAAGCCCTCAATCTATGTATACTCTTTTGAACAATCTTAGCAATGATATTTCTTTTTTATATTATTTTTTAGTTTACATCATTCGTTTCCACGAGATTTTGAGTTACACATTTTCTCCCCATTTTCCCCTACCCACCACCCCAAAACAATGATCCCACTCAATATCCCCTCCCCTAATGTGCTCTCTCCCATAGGTTCCCCCAAACCCCATCTGACTTCTCAGTAGGGCATGGTGGATCTCTAAGCCCCAGTGCCTGTATATTTTATTTCCCAGTTACATGTAAAATAATAATAATAATAATAATAATATACATGTATTGTAAACATTTTATTTTAAAACTTTGAATTCCAGATTCTTTCCCTACCTCCCTCATCACCCACCCTTACTGGTAAGATAAGAAATTCAATATAGGTTGTACATGTGTAGCTATGCAAAACATTTCCACAGTGGATATATTGTAAAAGACTGACTATATTTTCCTCCATCCTATCCCACCCCCTATTAGTTATATTCTCTACTTTGATCCTGTCCCTTTTCAAAAGTGGGTGCTTCCAACTTCCCTCCCCCACAACCTGCCCTCTCTTCCATCATCCCCCCTATTATCCCCTTCCCCTATACGCTCTTGTAGGGTGAGATACCCTATTTAATGTGTATGTCATTCCCTCCATAAGCCCAATCCAATGAGAATAAGGTTGACCCATTCTCTTTTGCCTTTTTGTTCTTCCCCTCCATTGTACCAGTTTCCTTTACCTCTGCTATATGAGATAGTTTTCCCCATTCTGTCTCTCCCCATCTCCTCTCATTATATTCCTCTCTCATCTCATAATTTCACATTTTAAGTATCATGCCTTACTATTCAATTGGTCTTGTGCCCTCTGTATATGTATAACTGTACCCATATATACACACACTCACATATGTATTCATATGCCCACATATGCCCTCCTATGTAGACATATATATTTTTCTATTACCTTCAACTATTTTCATACTGAAAGAAGTTTCATCGGTTACAATTATAATTTTTCCATGTAGGAATGTTAATAGTTCAACTTTGATAAGTTCCTTGTGATTTCTTTTCCCTGTTTACCTTCTCATGCTTCTCTTGCTTCTTGTATCTGAATGTCAAATTTTCTATTCAACTCTGGTTTTTTCAGCAAGAATGCTTGAAAGTCCTTTATTCCACTGAATGACCATATTTTCCCCTGAAACATGATACTCAGTTTTGCTGGGTAGGTGATTCTTGGTTTTAATCCCAGCTCCTTTGACCTCTGGAATATCATATTCCAAGCCCTTCTATCCCTCAGTGTAGAAGCTGCCAGATCCTGTGTTATCCTGATTGTGTTTCCACAATATTCACATTGTTTCTTCCTGGCTTCTTGTGATATGTTCTCCTTGATCTGGAAACTCTAGAACCTAGATATAATATTCCTAGGAGTTTTCTTTTTGTTGTCTTTTTTTAGGAGGTGACAGATAGATTCTTTCAACATCTATTTTGCCCTCTAGTTCTAAAACATCAGGACTATTTTCCTTGAGAATTTCTTGAAGGATGATTTCCAGGTTCTTTTTTTTGATGATGGCTTTCAAGTCGTCCAATAATTTTTAAATTATCTCTCCTGGATCTATTTTCCAGGTCAGTGGTTTTTCCCATGAGATATTTCACATTGCCTTCTATTTTTTCATTTGTTTGTATCTGTTTAATAGTATCTTGATTTCTCATAAAGTCATTAGCTTCCATTCCTCCAATCTAATTCTGAAGGAATGA
This sequence comes from Petaurus breviceps papuanus, assembly GCF_028583685.1. NCBI lineage: Eukaryota > Metazoa > Chordata > Mammalia > Diprotodontia > Petauridae > Petaurus > Petaurus breviceps. The sequence goes on from NW_027186372.1 coordinate 10,615,544, forward strand.
TTCTCTTCAGAGTGAGGTTTTGAGATACTTTTTCCATATGGAAAATTTGGCTAGCATTTGGGATCAAGCTCCCTGTCTGGTGGCAGAGTCCTACTGTGGCAAAAACCCCAAAAGTCAAGTAATTGAGTGGCAACATGAGCAGGCAAAGGAAGCAAAACAAACAGAGCAACCCAACTTTATACTCATATTTTGGGGACAAAAAGGATCAAAGTATGGAATAGGAGGAAGACAGTGAAGTCAGAACTCCCACACCAAAGGCTTCAAAGAAAAATACAAGCTGGTTGCAGGCCATAGAGGACCTCAAGAAGGATTTTGAAAAGGAAATAAGAGAAGTGGAGGAAAAATTGGGAAGAAAAATGAGAATGATGTAAGAAAATTATGAATTGAGGGTCAACAACCTGCCTGAAGAAAATAACACCTTAAAAAATAGACTAACTCAAATGGCAAAAGAGGCTCAAAAAATCAATGAGGAGAAGAATGCCTTAAAAAACCGAATTTTCCAGATGAAAAAAGATTCTCAAAAGCTCACTGAAGAGAATCATTCCTTCAGAATTAGATTGGAGCAAATGGAAGCTAGTGACTTTATGAGAAATCAAGATACTATTAAACATATCCAAACAAATGAAAAAATAGAAGACAATGTGAACTATCTCATGGGAAAAACCACTAACCTGGAAAATAGATCCAGGAGACATAATTTAAAAATTATTGGACTACCTGAAAGCCATGATCAAAAAAAGAACCTAGAAATGATCCTTCAAGAATTTCTCAAGGAAAATTGCCTTGATGTTTTAGAACCAGAGGGCAAAATAGAGGTTGAAACAATCCACCTATCCCCTACTGAAAAAGATCTGAAAAAGAAAGCTCCTAGAAATATTATAGCCAGGTTCCAGAGTTCTCAGATCAAGGAGAGAATATTACAAGCAACCAGGAAGAAACAATGTGAATATTGTGGAAACACAATCAGGATAACACAGGATCTGGCAGCTTCTACACTGAGGGATAGAAGGGCTTGGAATATGATATTCCAGAGGTCAAAGGAGCTGGGATCAAAACCAAGAATCACCTACCCAGCAAAACTGAGTATCATGTTTCAGGGGTAAATATGGTCATTCATGGAATGGAGGACTTTCAAGCTTTCTTGGTGAAAAAACCAGAGTTGAATAGAAAATTTGACATTCAGATACAAGAAGCAAGAGAAGCATGAGAAGGTAAACAGGGATAAGAAATCATAAGGAACTTATCAAAGTTGAACTATTTACATTCCTACATGGAAAAACGATAATTGTAACTGATGAAACTTTTTTCAGTATGAAAATAGTTGAAGGGAATAGAAATATATATATATATATATATATATATATATATATATATATATGTCTACATAAGAGGGTATGTGGGCATATGTATACATATGTTACTGTGTGTATATATGTGTACAGGTATACAAAGATAGAGGGCACAGGACCAATTGAATAGGAAGAGATGATACTCAAAAGGTGAAATTAAGATTTGAGAGAGGAATATAATTAGAGGAGATGGGGAGATTCAGAATGGGGTAAACTATCTCATATATAAGAGGCAAGGGAAAATGGTTATAATGGAGGGGAAGAACAGAAGGCAAAAGGGAATGCATCAACTTTATTCTCATTGCATTTTGCTTAGGGAGGGAATTACATACACACTAAATAGGATATCTCACCCTACAAGAGAGTAGGGGGGAAGGGGATGAGGGGGGGATGATGGAAGAGAGGGCAGGTTGGGGGGGAGGGAAGTTGGAAGCACCCACTTTTGAAAAGGGACAGGATCAATGTAGAGAACAGAACAAGTGGGAGGTGGGATAGGAGGGAGAGAAATATAATCAATCTTTTATATTATATCCACTATGGAAATATTTTGCATAGCTACACTTGTACAACCTATACTGAATTGCTTATCTTCCCAGTTAGGGTGGGTGACAATGGAGAAAGGGAATGAATCTGGAATTCAAAGTCTTAAAATCAAGTGTTTACTTTATATATACTATTATTAATGGTGTTTTACATGTACCTGGGAAATAAGATATACAGGCACTGGGGCATAGAGATCCGCCATGACCTACTGGAAAGTTGGAGGGGTATGGGAGAAGATATGGAAGAGAGCAGAATGGAGGAGGGGATATCCAGTGGGATCGCTATTTTGGGGTGATGGTTAGCAAAAACAAAAACAGGGAGAAAATTTGTAACTCAAAATCTGGCAGAAATGAATGATGTATACCAGAAGTTAATAAAGCTTTTGATTAAAAAAAGTAAACAGTTTAGCCTTATTAAATCCCTTATAATTAGTCTGTCATGTTTATCTTTTTATGTTTCTCCCAATTCTTGTAATCAAGTTATCTGTTCAGTTCTGGTCTTTTCCTCAAAAATACTTGAAAATCCATTTGTTCATTAAATATCTATTTTTTCCTTGCAGGTCTATACTCTTTTTCTGGGAAGATTATCCTTGGTTGCAAACCTGTCCTTTCTTCTTCAGAATATTATATTCCACATCCTCCAGTTTTTTTAAATGTAGAATCCACTCTGCTTGTGTTATTCTGTTATCATGTGTTAAATATCATTCAAGATATTTAAATTGTTTCTTCTTAGTAGATGCAATATTTTCTTCTCCATCTGGGACCTTTGAAATTTATTTACAATATTCCTGTGAGTTTTCATTTTGGGATCTCTTTCAGGTGGTGAGTGGAAGATTTTTTTCAATTTCTATTTTACCCTTTGATTCTCAAATTTCAGGGAAATTTTCTTTAATACTTCTTGAAATGTACTGTCTGGATTCTTTTTTATAATTGTAACTTTCTGGTAGTCCAAAAGTTCTTATGTTATCTTTCCTTGATCTATCTTCCAGGCCATTTGCTTTTATTTTATTTTATTTTTTAAAGCAATTGGGGTTAAGTAACTTGCCCAAGGTTGCAGGCCAGATTTTTTGTGTGGGTGTAAAGTATCTGAGGCCAGAACCGATCCCAGGTCCTGCCTACTCTGGGGCCAGCACTCTTACTCACGGCATCACCTAGTCACCCCGGCCATTTGCTTTTATAATGAAATGTTTCATATTCTCTTCTATTTTTTCATTCTTTTGATTTTGTTTTATTATTTCTTAATATCTTATCAAGTTATTAACTTCCCCTTGCCCAAGTCTAAGTTTCAAGGAGTTATTTTCTTTTTTGTTTTGTTCTTTAAATTTGTTAATTTTTCATTTTCAACATTCATTTCCACAAGATTTTAAGTTCCAAAAATTTTCCCCATCTCTCCCCTCTCCTCCACCCCAAGATATTCTGCATTCTGATTACTCTTTACCCCAGTCTGCCCTCCTTTCTATCACGCCCCCTTTTAATCTCCTTTCCCCTTATTTTCTTGCAGGCAAAATAGATTATTCTACCACATTGCCTGTATATTATATTTCCCAGTTGCATGTAAAAACAATTTTTTACTTTAGTTTTTAAAACTTTGAGTTACAAATTCTCTCCCTTCTTCCCTCCCCACTCACTGTCATTGAGAAGGCAAACAATTCAATACAAGTTATGCATGTGCAGTCATGCAAAACACTTTCAAGATAGTCATGTTGTGAAAGACTAGCTATATTTCCCTCCATCCTATCCTGTCCCCCACTTATTCTATTTTCCTTTGACCCTGTCCCTTTTCAAAAGTGTTTGCTTCTGACCACCCCCTCCCCCAATCTTCCCTCCCTTCTATCATCTACTCCACCCTTATTTCCTTCCTCCTTTCTTTCCTGTAGTGTAAGATACCCACTTGAGTGTGTACTTTATTCCCTCCTTAAGCCAAATCTGATGAAAGTAAGGTTCACTCATTCCCTCTCATTCCTCTTCCCCTCCATTGTGAAACCTTTTTCTCACCTCATTTATGTGAGATAATTTACCACATTCTATCTCTCCCTTTCTCCTTCTCTCAATATATTCCTTGCTCATTCCTTAATTTTATTTTTAGATATCATCCCTTCATATTCAACTCACCCTGTGCCATCCACCCATCCATCCATCCATCCATCCATCCATCCATCCATCCATCCATCCATCCATCCATCCATCCATCCATCTATCTATCTATCTATCTATCTATCTATCTATCTATCTATCTATCTATCTATCTATCTATTTCCTCCAACTACCCTAATACTGAGAAAGGTCTCATGTGTTACAAATATCATCTTTCCATATCATAATGTAAACATTTCCATTTTAATAAGTCCTTTATGATTTCTCTTTCCTGTTTACCTTTTCATGCTTCTCTTGAGTCTTGTATTTGAAAGTCAAGTTTTTTATTCAGCTCTGGTCTTTTCAGCAAGAATGCTTGAAAGTCCTCTATTTCATTGAATATCCATTTTTCCCCCTGAAGGATTATACTCAGTTTTGCTGGGTAGGTAATTCTTGGTTTTAAATCCTAGCTCCTATGACCTCTGGAATATCTTATTCCAAACCCTAGATCCCTTAATGTAGATGCTGATAAGTCATGTGTTATCCTAATTGTATTTCCACAATATTCCAATTGTTTCTTTCTGGTTGCTTGAAATATTTTCTCCTTGACCTGGGAACTCCAGAATTTGGCTACAATATTCCTGGAAGTTTTCCTTTTGGTATCTCTTTCAAGAGGCAATTGTTGGATTCTTACAATTTCTATTTTACCCTGTGGTTCTAGAATATCATGGCGGCTTTCCTTGATAATATCTTGAAAGAAGATGTTTAGGCTCTTTTTTTAGACCTTGGCTTTCAGGCAGTCCAATAATTTTTAAACTATCTCTCCTGGATCTATTTTCCATGTCAGCAGTTTTTCCAATGAGATATTTCACATCGTCTTCTATTTTTTTTTCATTCTTTTGGTTCTGTTTTATAATTTCTTGATTTCTTATGAAGTCATTTGCTTCCATTTGCTCCATTCTAATTTTGAAGGAATTATTTTCTTCAGTGAGCTTTTGGACCTCCTTTTCCATTTGGCCAAATCTGACTTTTAAGGCATTCTTTTCCTCATTGGCTTTTGGGACCTCTTTTGCTATTTGGGTTAGTCTGTTTTTAAGGTGTTATTTTCTTCAATATCTTTGAGGGTCTCCTTTAACAAGCTTGAATCATTTTTCATTATGTTCTTGCATCACTCTCATTTCTCTCCCCAATTTTCCCTCTACTTCTCTTACTTGATTTTCAAAATCCTTTCTGAGTTCTTCCATGACCTGTGACAAATTTGTATTTTTCTTGGAGGCTTTTAAGGTAGGAGCTTTGCTTTTGTTATCTTCTGATTGTATATTTTGATCTTCTTTGTCATCAAAGTAAGATTCTATAGTCTGACTTTTTTTACTCATTGTCCCAGCCAAATATTTGATTTTCTAACTCCCTGTAAAGGCAGGACTGTGCTTCCAGTTGGAGTGGGGGATAAGAGTGGATGTGGGTATACTGTCCCAGGCTTCTGGTTTTTTTTTTCTTATCAGCTGCTGGATCCTCCACCATCTGCAGGTCCAGAGTTGCAGAAACAGCTGCTGATACTGCTACTGCTGCCACCATCACCTCTACCACCCCAGGGTTGCGACTGGACCATGTGCTCTTCTTTCACCAAGGTCCCACAGAGTTCTCCCACTGACCTTCCACACTGTCTGTTCTCAGCACTTGTGGGTGGAGAAGACTGGAAATCACCACAGCTACCAGAAATTCCTTCCACTCAGGCCTACTACAGCCCCATCTGCACCCAGTACAGCCCACACTAAATTGTGCTCTCCCCCCAGTCCAGTGTGATATACCCTTCCTGTTGACTTTTCAGGCTGTCTTGGACTGGAAATGTGCTTCACGCTATCATTTTGTGGGTTCTACAGCTCTAGAATTTGTTTAAAGTCATTTTTACAGGTATTTGGAGGGGTTTGGGGACAAAGTCAAACAAGTTCCTGCTTTTACTCTGCCATCTTGGGTCCACCTTAAGGAGTTATTTTCTTTGGTAAGTTTCTGGATATCTTTTTCCAATTGGTTTACATTCTTTTTATAATTTTCTTGATTTTCTTACACTACTGATATTTCTTTTCCATTTTTTTCCCCTCAACCTCTGTTATCTGATTTTTAAAGTCTTTTCTAAGGTCTTAAAAGAACTCTCTGTGCTTGTGACTATTTTATGTTTTTCTTTGAAGCTTTAGAGGAAGTTGTTTTGTCTTCTTCTGAGTATGAATCTTGATCTTCTCTATCATTTATAGAAGCAATCTATGGCCTGATTGTTTCTGTTGTTTTTTTGTTTGTTTCTTACCCATTTTAATGTCATATTTTTGGCTATTAACTTTATGTTAGCATCTGTAGAGCCAATGCAATATTCACAGTGCCTACAGTCACTATAAACATACCTGTATGGTGCTTGATTGCAAAATATAACAGATTCTCCACATAGAAGACAGAAGCAAAACATTTATTCTGACACCAGGAAACTGAATTCATCATAGTAACATAGAAGTTGCTATGTTGTACCCCAGCATAGCAGAGAGCCACATCTTTAGCCTTCCCACAAACCAACATAAACCTGGCTGGTGACATCAATTTTTACTCACAAGTCTGTCTCCCTGCTGTAAGTGTGCTCTCCTCTCGACCATCTGTCTGGCTCCAACTCCCAGCTTCCTGTGGGCTCTACTCCACCCTTCATCAAGCTCCTCCCACCACAGGCACCATGTGATTCCATTCAGCCTAGTAGGGGATAGAGTTCATTTTCAAAGCAGGGAAGGTCTTCAAATTCCCTTAGGCTTATTAAGGGACAGGAAAGATCTTTAGATTTCCATTACCATTACAGAGTCAGAATCTGTTCCTGGAGTGTGGGGGACATTTCAGGTTTCAGGTTTTTTGTGCTGCTGTTTTCTGAGCTCTATCTGGGAGCCTTTGACCTCTTGTTTCTTCCGATATTTTATGATCCAAAACCAGGTGTGTCACTCCTCCTTTGGCTCACACCTTGGTCTGTAAGTGACCTCAAGTACTCCTCTCTACTCATGAGCCTCAACCAGGATCCCCACCACTGCTGGCACCCAAAATTCTTTTGTGATCCACCATACTGCAAGCCTTAGCTCACTCTTCTGTCCTGGAACTGAAACCAGGGACTCTTCTCCCCCTCAAGTGACCACAAACAGCAGGGTCCTTCCCCTCTATTACACCACTCACCAGTGTGTGCACCAGTGTGCACTACCTCCTCCTTGCCAGCAGCCACAGCCTGGAACTTCTTCTGGTCAGCATGCCAATGCCAGAGCCAGAGAAGAGCTCCTGCAGTCTTCCTCTGATCAGCTGCCCAGCCCTCATTTGTGGAGCGAAAGTTCCACTTACACAGCTGTTCCCAGGGCTTGCTGTTTGTTGACCAGCAGTATCTGCCCTGTGGACACCTGCACTTCCATCAAAACAGTACACCACCCTGGAAGGTGACATCTTTCCTAAGGCCTTCCCAGTTGTCTTAGGCTGGATGACTGCTTTATCCTGACTCATAATTATTTCTGCTGCTCTAAAATTTACTTTGAGGCATTATTTTAAGTTGTTTGTGAGGGGATTTGGGAGAACCAGGCAGTTTCTTGCTTTATTACACCATCTTCCCACAGTTCCCTTGAAAAGATATCTCTTGTCAACTCTTAAAGCAATGGCTGGCACATAATGGGTAATTAATAAATGCTTATTGATTTGATTATCACCTCTCAGGAGTCAAAGGAATCTCAAATTATTATGGGTGTCATGTTCCTTTGATAAATCTTGGGGGAGAAACAGAAAACATTAGAAAACAAACAAACAAATCTCCCTGCAGATTTATTGAATCTATCACTATTTCAGGTGAATTCTCAGAATAGATTATTATCTAGCAAGTCATTGCCTAGCAGGGCCATATATGTGCAAATATCCATAAGCATGTGCTAATAAGTCTGTATCTGTGTTTTTGACATTCTTTGTATCCTCAGAACTTGGCACAAGTGCCTGGCACAGGGTAAGCCCTTTAGTAGATGATTTTTAACTGACTACCCTCTGTTCATATATACAAGCATATTATTTGGTTTTATCAAAAAAAGACTGAACCAACTTGGCACTTGAAAATAAGTTTAAAGATTTAGGCCCTTTAATTGCCCCTCCCATCCAGGCTGGGGAGACAAGAACCCTAGCAGGGACTCTTTCTAGTCCCTTGGGAAATTACCAGGCAAGAAGATGAGTGTGTGTTCTAAATTTCAATATCTCCCCCTTCCCCCCTTCCAACCAGCTGAACTTCCTTGTTTACTTATTTAGAACCCAGCAAAGGAAGTGGTAAAGGAAACGAGCTAGCTGGTTTTCTGAGAAGAGACCATATTTGTTCGTAGAGGAAGCCGTTGGAGTCTGGGCTATAACTGCCTTATAATGCAGACACCAAGTTGTCTTGTCTTATGAAGGAGATCTAGGTGCTGCTGCAAACCTGGAATTGCTACTTCCACTACTGTCTCTGTCAATGGATGTCCCACTCATGGCCTGAGGGTGAGGGTCTTCTAAAGAAATAGACAGAAATGGCTTTGAATAATGTACCCTACCGGTCCGAAGTCCTGGCCTGGGGTCCTGATGAGCTGGCAGAATACTTCAAGAAGGTGAGCTTTTTCTTTTTTTCCCTTTTGGTGAAAGGATCTTTCTCCTGGAGTGCTAAAGGATGAGAACTGTTTCCCTGGGGGGGGGGGGGGGGGGGGGTGGGGGAGAGGGCTACGGAATAAAGAGTTACCCAAATGACCTTGGTCTGGCTTTTAAGATAATCAGTTAACAAGTCACAGGTCATTTTCTCCTTGGATTCTGGACTTGAACTGATTTCTGAGAATTCCTGAGAAATTTCTGAGAAAATCCTGGTCAGTCATTTTTTCCCATCTCCTATTTGATTTGACATCATACAAATGTCAGTGCAAGGGGATGCTCTCTAAAGTACTCTGATTCTGTTCTGAACGAAAGACTTTACAAATTATGGCTGGGATGGGGTGGAATCCTAACATTTCAGAGCCCAAAGAGATCATCCTGTTCAATGTTTCCATTTGACAAATGAAGAAACTGAGGTCCAAAGAGGAGAGCAGATAACTTATAGAAAGTCACAGAGTTAATTAGTAGCAAAATAGGTTCCAGGACCCAGGTCTCCTGAGTCCCAGTCCAGCCTTCTAATAAGGAATCTGGGGTCTTTAGATTTCCCTATGAGGGAATGAAAGATCGATGGGGCCAGGTAAAGACAGAGAAGTGTATATCCTGGGTGGGGGAAGTCTAACACCAGGGACTAGAGAAGGTTACCAGTGCAACACCTCCTGGTGACTCTGACTTTCCAAAACATGGCAGCCTCCCATGCCCAGAGGTCAAAGTCAAGTGACAATGAGAACCAAGTGATTTTCAAACCAGACTTCAGGTTCAAGGACTGGGAGTGATTCTGGAGCCAGTGGAGTTACTAAAGTCATGAGATAGTAGAACCTGGGTGATTTTAATCATGGAGAGGAGAGAGAAAGGGAAGCAACATTTCCTAATGAAGCAATCAGCAAAATACTTCTCAGACTACCCCCTCAGAAGACAAATTCGTTAATCATCAAATAAGGCAATATACATAGAGCATTTTGCAAATATTAAAGCACTCTATAAATGTTAACTTATTTTTCACCTCCATTAATTCCCTAGCTCAGAGGACCGGTAAGGTCCAGGAAAATGGAGGAGCTTTCATAGCCTTGTTCAATGGTTTCATTGGTTTAGTCTTGCTTCCTCAGCTGAATAGTAAACTTGGAAGATGGGACAACATATTCTATTTCTTGGTAATCCCCTTTCTTTCCCATCTTTTTCCACAAAGCCTGTGGGTCAGAAGCTCTATGTTTTTATTGACTTTCTCTGGAGAAAGTGGAAGTAAAATGACACCTAGGGCCAGAATGGTCCCCAAGCACTAGATTAGGAACTAGGAGATCCGCCTCTACCTGTAACTTGCTACGTGATATTGGACAACCTTCTTCACTTTCTGGGACTTATTTTCCCAATCAATAAAAGGGGAGGAAGGGTGAGTTCAAATTTTCAAAACCCCTTTTATCCATTTTTTTTTTTTCTGAATAGAGCTCAATGGGAGATAGATTTTTATTTTCTTGAGTCCTGTTGGTAGGGCTCTCCATTTACATCTCTAGGATTAAAGTTACCTATGCCATACAAGGACTATGAAAAGACCCTTCAGTCACTGATAATAAGTTAGAAAAATCCAATTTTATTTTCCCCAGAATACAGAGCTACCAGACATTACCAGGCAAAGACCTTGAGGATGTGAAAACTCAGTTGGAAAGTTCAGTCTTAAGTAGCTAGTAAGGCAGGGATGCCAATATTTTATCCATAAATTTATGTAACAGCAACCTTCATGGGCTGGCCCTCCAAACCTTTGCAATGAAGAACTACCCATAGCAGCAGTCTGAGAGTTAGTGAAAGCCTCTTCTAGCAATCTGAACGATGTCAAGTCCCCAGCTTTTGGGGAAGAGAGTAAGGGCTGGTTCTGTAGCCACTTCCCTCACTGCTAGGCTCCTAGGGTGATCTGATGATGGAGGAGGGGGGAGCAAAGGACACCTCTCTCCTGCTGATGATGGCAATGCTCTTCCCTTCCTGTTTGCAGCTTAACTACAAAGATTGTGAGAAGGTAGTGAAGAAGCATCACATAAGCGGCCCAAGGTTTCTGGTAAGCATGGCCAATTATGTGGCTGGATTTTTCTTTGGAATTAGAATATTTGAATCCTCCCCTTCCAGTGCCCCACCCCACTGGTTTTGCAATGCAGTGATCCTGGACCAGGCTGAGGGAAAATGGAGAAGTAGGAAAATTTTGTTTTCAGCACCCTCATCCCAACCCCACTCCAACTCTCAGGATCACAGGTTCAGTGCCTAGTGTGTACTCTCACTCTCTGTCTCTGTCTCTCTGTCTCCCTCTCTGTCTCTCTCTTTCTCTGTGTCTATTTCTTTCTTTCTCTCTGTCTCTCTGTTTCTCTGTCTGTGTGTGTGTATCTCTCTCTCTCTCTCTCTGTTACTCTCTTTCTCACTCTCTCTTGCTCTCTGTGAGTCTCTCTCCACTATAAAATTCTACTTTCAAATCTTTCATCTGCACTAAGGTATAACTGACTGATAACAGCTAAACTAGACAGGAAATTCAAATAATAGGAATGTAGACAATCTCAAACTAAACTGAATATGAGGTTATTGTGAATAAAGTCCTGCGAGTCACTAATGAAATACTCATTCATTCAAAAAGCATAAATCGGCAAGTCTTCTGTAATTGCCTACTTTGTGCCAATACCAGTGTTATGAGTGGAGTATACAAAGACAAAAATATAATATTCTTTGCCCTCAAGCAATTTATTTTCTATTAGAGAAGACAACATGGGCATATATAAATATATAAAAATAAATGAAAAGCTATGGGGGAGAGGGCTGAAACTAGGTACTAAAATACAACGAAGATTCATTCTTTATTTCATGCCATTCATAGGCCAAGCAGAGTTGCATTTACAGCTAACTGAGTCCCATTTGGTCCAACACTGGACTGCTTCTGGTTGGCCTGTAAATGTTTTGGGACTATGGGGTTTCGCACTAGGCCAGGCAAAAGAAGCTAGATGCTTTAATCTAGAAGGAATCAACTGCAGGTGCCTTTGAACACTCTGATCATGATAAATGTAAACTTAGGAGTTGGTAGACTTTTGTCTGGAGCCAGGGCCTATACTCATGGATAGTCATAAAGTCACTCTGTGGACATTCTCTGCCCTGGGTGAAGGGAACTGATATAAATTTGTGCCAAAAACTTCAGGTTCCACTTCTGGAACAATTTTCACTTTTATAAAGATCAGAGGTTTCAGGTAATGGTTAAGTTCTAATGATACAATCTCCACAGTTGGGAGCATAAGTCTGTAGAAATTATCACTGAAATAATAATAGTAACCAGTTGTCACTGTGATTGACCTAAACCCCCTTTCCAAGCTCTTTATTTTCCCCTGACAGTTACACAACTAAAGATGAATTGTTTTATTTTCAGCCAAGTAGGAAATCTCCCTGGAGCTGTCCATGGAGCAGGTGTGCCATCCCAGGATTTAGGACAGGGGAGTCACTTTAGACCTGAACTCCCTGTAAGTCAATCAATCAATTAATCAATAAGCATTTATTAATGTCCTACTGACAATAATGTTTATTATTATTATTAATAACAAACTCTGCTGAGCTCTGGATATACAAAAAGAGGAAAAAAACCCAATCCTTGCCTTCATGGGGCTTACAATCTAATGGGGATGGGGGAGACAACATACAAACAAATATATACAAAATAAGCTATATGCAGGATAAATAGGAGATAACTAAGAGGAAATACATTAGAATTAAGAAGTATTGGGGAAGGTTTCCATAAAATAATGGGACTTGAGGGAGCAACTTAGTCATGGAATTAGCATCAGAAAGGATTTTGGCAGTTACACAATCCAGCTTCTTACCTCCTACATACCTCTCCTACTTCATTATTTCTTCTTATTTCTAGAACTGCCCCTTTTCATTTCTCAATAGCTCTAGTCATTCAAAGGATTTTTTTTTGTTATATTGATCCCAAATCCATCATACATAGTGGGTATAAGCAGTTTAAAATACACCACAAACAAGGAATTGCCTAGGAGAAGCAATATGCAGGAGACAGCCAGAGAAATATGGGAAAAGAAGAATGGCCAAGTTATATATCAATAGTAATACCAATGGACAGTCCGCATACTCCATTGGAATACTTGTGATGTCCAGATAACTCAAGGAAGCCTCCCAAAAGGATAAGCATGTCCTCCATGTTGGAATTATGGGAAGAGACATGGGCAAGAGCCAAGCAGAATGGGCAGACGTGGGTTGAATTCAGCAAAATTGAAAGGAATTCCCTTATGGATGAGACCAAAGTTCCACTGCAGTATTGGGGTATTCATAGTCAACAGCTAACATCCACATTGCACTTTACACATGTGATTAACTTGATCCTCAGGATAACTTTCTGAGGTAGGTTCTATTCTGCTTTATCGATGAAGAAATTGAGACAGACAAAGGTTAAGCGACTTGCCTAAAGGTCATATAGCTAGTGAATATTTGAGGCAAGATTTGAATTTAGGTCTTCCTAACTTTATGTCCAATACTCTATCCACTACAGCAAAGTAGAACAATCTTCTCTCTTCCGTAGGATAGCCCTACAACAGAAATAGCTATCATGTCTCTCCTTTATCCTGTCTTCTTCTGTTCTCTCCACTAAATTTTGCTAGACCCTCCAACCCTTCCCCATAATATCACTTTATTGTCCTGACCAGGGGTAGGGAACCTGCCGTCTTGAGTCCACATGTAGCCCTCTAAGTCCTCAAGTGCAGCCCTTTGATTGAATCCAAACTTCAACATTGTTCTGCAGAACTTGGAGTCAGTCAAAAGGTTGCACCCAAGGACCTAGAAGGCCACAAGTGCCCTCAAGGCTGCAGCTTTCCCACCCCTGAATTTTTGACCATCTTTCACTGAAGACACTATAACTCATCCAGATCTTTCTTAAATGTGACACTAGGGTTAAACTTAGTGCTCCTGGGGTGCTCTTACCAAAATGGACAATGAGACTGTGGCTTCCTAAGATTAAGACATTGTTCTTCTATTAATGCAACCTCAGCCTGTTTTAGCTATTTAGCAGCTCTATCACGTGACTGACTCATTCTGAGTGTGTCAGCGGCAAAAAATCCCAGACTTTTCCCTGTATAAACTGCTTCCAAGTCAAACATCCCATTTACCATCTCCCATTCCTTAGCCTCTCACATGAACTATGTGGATTATGTTAATGTAGCACAGTGTTGTGGGAAGATAACTGGACTCTGGGAGCTTGTCCCAGTCTCATCTTGATGACTCTCTGTGTGACCCCCTAGATATTTACTCCTTCTAAGCCTCTCTTCCCTCCTCTGAGAAATGCTGGGTGATCTTTAAGATACTGCTGAAAGATCTCACATTCTGAGATCATATGATTCCAGGCCCTCCCAAGGCCCTCTCTGGGGCTTTTCTTCAGATTCTCCTATGAGGAAATGGTTTCCTCTTCTGCTCTGATAACATCAGGGCTGCTTTTTCTGATCTCTTTGGCTCCAAACTGTTACTTGAGCTCCTGCTGGCTCTGGTCTCCTTAGAGAATGTTCATGTTGCCCATGAAATGAAGGAGGAGGGGAAAATGAAAGAAAGAGTAAGAGAAGACAGTGGCCAAAAGGCTTTTGTCCTAGAACATACTCCAATCTTGGGTTTATGCATGTGCTCTGTGGGGGCATCTTGGTGTTCACTGATGAAAGGCTATTAGCTGAACAACATTCTCAGACACCCCAAAATATGACTTTCATCAGTCTTCAAAAAACCTTTATATTTCTCCATAAACCTTGTCTTAGACTGTTTAGGAAAGACTGACCTCAAGCCTTCTTCCAATAGCCTGATGAGAGTTCTTCAATAGATAGCTAGTCTACCCTACTTTGAAAAGCAAGATATCCATGCACTTGTAATCCATCAGCTGAGATGATTGTGTTTTTCTAGTCAATAAAGAAGCTAGCTAAATAAAGAAATGGGACCTTGATGCTAGCCACTAACTTTATGTTCTCAATCCCTCCAAATAAATACTGCGCATTTCCCACCCCCATTTCAGAAGCAAGCACATAAGACTACTGGTTCACTATCTTTAAAGATGATTAACACAAGGATGCCAGTATCCTGAGAGATCATGTCATGTGCAGATCCTAAGTCACTAGAGACCAGGGTTTAAATGGCTAAAAAGTTCATGCCCCCAAATCCCAGCCAATGGGCACTGGGGTACCATCATAGAGCATGAGATATAAATGCTAGCTATTTAATATTATTATTATTTATAAAGTAACTTTCTTTTTGGTAGTTTGTTTTTCTATTTTATTTCATTAAATATTTCCCAATATACATTGAAAATTTTTAACATTCATTTTTTAAAATTTTGAATTCTAAATTCTCTCCCTCCATACCTCCCCTCCATTGAGAAAGCAAACAATATGATATCAATTATATATGTAAAATGATGCAAAACCTAATTCCATATTAGGCATGTGGTAAAAAGACATACAAAAAACCAAGAAAAATAAAGAGAAAAAGTATAATTCAATCGGCACTCAGATTTCATCAGGGCTCTCTCTGGAGGTGGATAGCATTTTTTATCATAGGTCTGCAGACCTGTCTTGGGTCATTGTCTTGATCAGATTAGCTAAATCTTTCAAAGCAGATCATCATTAAAATATATTACAATATTACAATCATTACAATACATATAGTGCTCTCCTGGTTCTGCTGACTTTACTTTGTCTTAGTTCATACTATATCTTCTCAGGTTTTTTTGAAGCCATCTCTGCAACCATCCTGCTTGCCATATCTTCTTTTTTCTTTCCCCCCCAAATTATTATTTATTTATTTTTAACATTCTTTTCTTTTTAAATTAGCTCCAAATTATCTGTCTCCCTCCTACCCTTCCCCCACCTGCTGAGAAGGCAAGGAAAATTATGGCAATTATGCATGCTAAATTATGCAAAACATATTTCCATATTAGTGATATTGCCAAAAGAAAAATAAAAAAGAAAGTAGGAAAATTCTACTTCAATTTACACTGTCTTCATCAGTTCTCTCTCTTTGGAGGTGGCTGGCATTTTTTCATCATAATTTCTTTGGAATTTTCTTGGTTCATTGTTTTGATCAGATTAACCATTTTTTCATAGTTGATCAATACAACATTGTTATTACTCTTCACAATGTTATCCCTGGTCTCACTTGACTTTGCAGCAGTTCATATAGGTCTTACCATGTTTTGTTTTGTTTTTTTAAACCACCCCCCCCTCATCATTTCTAATAGCACTGTAGTATTCCATCATAATTATATGCCATAGCTTGTTCAACCATTCATTCCCCATCTGATAAGCATCCCCTCAACTTCCAATTCGTTACTACCACAAAAAGAGATGCTAGAAATAGTTTTTGTACATATAGGTACTTTTTTGTTTTCTTTGATTTCTTTGGGGATACAGACCTAGTAGTGATATTGGTGCATGTGCAGTTTTTATAACCCTTTGGGCATAGTGTCAAATTGTTCCCCAGAATAGTTGGACCAGTTCACAATTTTACCAACAGTTTATTAGTATCTATTTTTCCATCTCTTCCAGAATTTGTTATTTTTGAAAGATGTGAGGTGGTGCCTCAGAGTTGTTTTAATTTGCATTTCTCTAATCAACAGTGATTTAGAGCATTTTTTAATATGACTATAGATAGGTTTAATGTCTTCATCTGAAAACTGCCTGTTTATAACCTTTAACCATTTATCAATTGGGGAATGGCTCTTATTTTTATAAATGTGACTCAATTACATATATACATATATGCATGTATGTATATTTGAGAAATGAGGACTTTATTAGAGAAATATGATAAAAACTGTTGATATCACTTCATTGCCTGTGGTAACTTTGAGCAAAATATAGTTTCCCTGATTATGTCTTTTATTATATCTATTTTTGCTTTTGCTTTGTTTGAGATCATGATTGCTACCTTTTTTTTACTTCACCTAAAGCATAATAGATTCTGCTGTAGCCTTTTATTTTAACTCTGTGTATGTCTTTCTGTTTCAAGTGTGTTTCTTGAATACACCATATTATTGGATTCTGGTTTCTAATCCATTCCTCTATCTGCTTCTGTTTTATGGGTGAGTTCATCCCATTCACATTCATAGTTATGATTTATTAACTGTGCATTTCCCTCCATCCTATTTTCTTCCATTTATCCTCATCCCTCTATTTTTACACCATCCCTCTTCAAATGTTTGTTTTGCCTCTGACCACAACCTCACTTAATTCACCTTCCCTTTTATTCCCTCCAGCCCCATATCTCTTTTCCCCTTACCCTCCTATTTCCCTAATGGGTAAGATAAATTTCTATACCCAACTGAGTGTTTATATATATTCTTCCCTCTTTTAACCAGTTCCAGTGAGAGTGAGGTTCAAGCATTGCCTCTCCCTCCTTTATTCTTTTCTCTATGAAATTTCTTCCTTGAACTCCTTTCTGATGTGAGAAAATTTTCCCCATTCTACCTCTACCTAATCCCTCCCTCTTTCTCACTCCTTCATTTTGGAGGTGGGGATCATCCCAATATAATAGACTCATGTTCATGGACTCCTTCTATATAAACTTCTAAGTTCTAACTAATTTCTAACTTCTTCTATGTAGACTTCTATTAATGATAAAGTTCTTAGGAATTATATGTGTAATCTTCCCATATAGGAATGTAAACAATATGACCTTATTGCATCTCTTATGGTTTCTCTTTCATGTTTACTTGTCATTTAAACTTTCAAAGACTTAGTAGCCGCATCTGTAAAAGGGATATAAGAACAGTTGCAATACCTGCTCAGAGAATTGTTGTGAGAGTCATACGAGAGATCACATGTAGGCTATTTTGACATTATTAAGTAGTAATTGTTGCGACTTTATTAGGTGTTTGCTTCTCTCTGCTACTGTGTTTGGTCACCTGATCAATAATGCTCCTAAAAAGCAAAGCATGGGGCCTGTAATCCTGGCAGCCCAGTCAGCAACCAAATTCAAGTGGCATGTGTCTGGGACTCTCAAAGAGAATTGGAAATGCCTGGAAAATGAATTCTTTCTCTGTCCTGAACCAACAGACATGTAGGCTGAAGGAGGGAAGTGAAACTTTAATGACAGCTTCTCTACCCTTAATCAGAGATCCAGGCTTACAAATAGTTGAGAGTGGGTTTAGCCAAAAAATGGGAATTTGCTCAACCTATTCTGCATCATCACAGGGCATGATATGACTTTGACCAGGAGCAGGGGTCAGATAGAGTCCAAACTTGTGGTTTCATCTTTATATAGAACTTCAAGTAGAGAAACTCCCCTTGCCTCCCCCTCAATGCAGATGGACAATAGGAGGCATTTATATTTTTAGAGATTTGCCCAGGGCAATGAGAAGTTAAGGGAAGTTAGATATGCATCATTTCTAATCTAATATATATCAGAGAAGGGAGTGGAACCAAAATTCTCCTGAATCTGAGATCATCCCTACATGGTATCAGCCTATCTCTTGTACAATGAAAAAAAAATGAGTGAATAAATGAGGTACTGTGCATAGAAGGTGCTTAATTCGTGTTTCCAGAAGGTCTTTGTGGCTTTTCATGGGTTGGAATCTAGCCCTTCTCATATCTGCCTCTTAGAATCCCTAGTTTCTTTCAAAGCTCAGCTCAAGTACCAACCACATGAGGTCTTCCTGGCTGCCTTAGTTGCTAGTGCCTCTCTGCCCTCCACTCACCTTGCATTTATCCTGTAAGTGTAAATTTTGTCTCTCTTTATAAAGGCTAAGCTCCTTGAGGGCAGGGACTGTCTTCATTTTTGACTTTGTATAGCTGGTGTCCAGAACAGTGCCTGATACATAACTGATACTTAATAAATGCTGTTGGCTGATTGACTGATTGAAGGATGAATAATTCTGGATCACTATGACTCATACCCCCAGGCTGCAGCTTCTATCCACACCAGCCCCTGATGCTCCTTACTTTTAAAAGTAGATATAGGGGCAGCTAGGTGGTGCAGTAAGTAAAGTACTGGCCCCCGGAGTCAGGAGGACCTGGGTTCGGATCCAGCCTCAGACACTTAACACACACACACACACACACACACACACACACACACACACACACAAACTAGCAGTGTAACCTTGGGCAAGTTACTTAACCCCGATTGCCCTCCAAAAAAGGCTAAAATAAAAAGTAGATATAAGGTCCAACAGCAGCATTAGATGGACTGATGGAAGCACAGCCTCTTTATGAGACTTGCCATTGGGCTCACTTGGATCTTGATCTCAGTAGGGTACAAGCATAATGGACAAAAGACCAATGGACAAAAGCTCTGCCAACTCATTATCTCCATAACTTCAGGCCAGTTCCTTAATCTCCTTTACCCTCATTTTGTTCTTCTGTAAGATGGAAACTATAGGATCTGCCTAATTCACCAGACTCCTAAGAGATTTAAATAGGAATTAGAGGGGAAAGAAAGCATCAAATGAAAACTAAGGCTATACTGATATTAATATTGTGACTAGCAACTGCCCCTGTTGCAGTCTTTGAATGCTTGGTAAAACTGGTTAAAGAAGTGAGAACTTTAAGTGGTTGAATGTTCTTCCATTTACTCTCAACAAAAGATATTGAACTAAACAGTGATGGCAGAGACCAGAGAAAGAATACATGGTTTAGAGGGAGAGGAATTGGAGAAAATTCCCACCTAGGCCACTTTTTATATATGTCACCTTGGGCAAATCACTTCCTTTCTTTGGGCCTCTCATCAACAAAAGAGAATGTTGGACTAGATACCTCTGTGATCATTTCTACCCAATTTATGATCCTGTGTCCTCTTCAGATGCTTTTATCTAGCCTTCAAAGGTTTAGCATTGCTGCCATTGGTAAAAGAGCCTAACAAATGAAAAATTGTATAGATGACAAGGAGTCTTGGGTTTACTCCAAAAAACTCTAAGGGAAACAGTATATAAACTTGAAGAAAAGCTCAAATAAATATGGCATCAGAGGTTTACTTGATGGAAAAGAGGAAGAGGCAATGACAGACAGATCCTAATTCCTTCTCAGGAGTGATTCCTCTGCAACCTAATCTACCAGGCCCAGTAAAAGGATAAAGGCCCCTAAAGTCTCTATTCTGGACCAATAATATGCCATTTGTATTTTTGTTTCAGAGCCTGTCTGAGAATGATATTCAGAAATTTCCCAAGCTCCGGGTACCGTAAGTACTCCTATCTATTATGAGCTATCTCTTATCAAGTGATCCACTTTGAATTAAGATGGAGGGAAGCCATTTTAAACCATCATCAACCACAAGTTGTTTCTGAAATGAGGGGAATGACTGGAGTATTGAGGAGGAAGGAATGGCTGGTGTCCAGGCCTCTGTGACCTCGGATAGTCAACTTACTTGAAAGATGGAACATCTTCTGTCAGCCCATTTGGTTGATGACAGTTGGATTTATGGTCTACCAAAGCCCAGGGTGTTTTAGGGATAGTCACACCCTAAGGTGGCCTAAGAAGATGATACCTAGTTCCCTGAGCCATCCTTTTAGACTTTGAGAGATAACTGAATATCTAGGAACAGGATCAGGAACTGGAAATGAGACACTGTGATGGGTAACCAAGGTCAGATTTAGACCTGCAAACAACTGAAGAAGTAATCTAGTACCACCCACTACCCACTTATTTTACAGTTTAGGAAACTAAGACCCACAGAGGTTAATGACTTGCCCAAATATCACAGCCAAAATTTTAGTTGTGGTCCTTTAATTCCAAACCCACCATTCTTTCCACCGTATGCCTTTTTAAAGTAAGAGTTTAAAGAAAGGTATGGACAAAGGTTTGCTTGAACAACACTTTGGCTGCCATCCACAAGGGTGAACTTAAAATGGAACCTTGTTTTCTTTTTTCCCCTTTTTATAGTCCACATTGAATAACAAGGGACTGAGAGACAGGAGACCTGGATGTGGAACCTTGGTTGATAAACTGAGAGAGTTAGATTAAATGAGTCTTCCTTGAGGATGAGTGAGTACAGATTGGAATCCTGGCATAGATGGGGTAGGGAAAGAAGGAGGGTGGACACATCAGCCAGAACTGAAGGAGGAGATCAACTCAGCAGGGGGGAAGTATCTTAAAATGTAGAATCAGATCCAAGCTAAGAACACAAACAGAAGCAAAACCTGTGGATTTCAGTCCATCCCTGTGAGGTTTTTGTGACAATTTTGATGAAAGAGATAGATTTAAGAGAAGTGAGCCACATGATGAAGGACAAACCTGGGAATACAGAATTGATCAGGTCATACAGACTGGAACTTCTTCCACTGTGTCACCATGAAAGAATGTTAGGAACACTATTAGAACTTTTACCAACCACGACCCTGAGCAGGAAAGTTATCAGAAGCAGTGAATCCATTTTCCATTGGGAGAAACAAAGGGATTAGAGAAAGTTATCCAGGAATATGTAGAGAAGTGCCAGGAGAAAAGGCTTAAGACTAGAATTTAGAACCTCTCCGTTTCTTTACCAATAACTCTAATCTTTAGTTGGGGGCAGGTGAGCCTGGAGTTAGGAAGACAACTTCCTGAGTTCAAATCTGGCCTCAGACACTTAGATGTGTGACACTGGGCAAGTCTCTTAACCCTGTTTGCCTGAGTTTCCTCATCTGTGAAATGAGCTAGAGAAGGAAATGACAAACCCCTCCAGTTTCTTTGCAAAGAAAGCCCCAAATGGGGTCATGGAGATTCAGACACGTCTGAAAAATGACTTAACCAGAAGAATCCTTGCCCACAAGAAGCTTGGGGAAGGCCACATGGGTGTATATAGGTCTATATAAACTTTCCCAACAAATACAACGTAATTTTGGAGAGGAAGACACGAGCGGCCCTGGGGTTCAAGCAAGGTTTCATGTAAAACATGACGTTTGAACTGAGTCTAATTCTAAAAGGTGAGGAAGGGTTGTGGGGAACATCAAATGCAAAGGAATAGGAATGGGAGAATTAACAAGGCCAGTTTGCAGGGACTGTATAGTGCACAAATTAATGAAAAAGCATTTATTAAGTGCTCATTATGTGTAAAGGACTAGACTAAATATTGGGGAAACAAAATGGAAAAACAAAAACAGTCTCAATCTTAAGAAGCTCACATTCTAATGGGGGAAGACAACATATGTGGACTATATATGGACAGGGCAAAGGGAAGGACATTAAAATCCTAATAGTTTAATTATAGGACATATGGCAAAGTTGAAGATTCCTTAAGATGTAGGCCACAGGGCAGTGCCTGGGGGTGTGGAGTGGATAGTAGCAGAGATGTTGGGTTTTTTTGTTTAGTCATTTTCAGTAGGGTTGGACTCTTATGACTCCATTTTGGTATTTTCTTGGCAAAGATAGTGGAGTGGTTTGCCATTTCCTTCTCCAGTTCATTTTACAGATGAGGAAACTGAGGCAAACAGGGTTAAGTGACTTGCCCAGGGTCACACAGCTATTAAGTGTTTGAAGTCAGATTTGAACTCAGGAAGATAAATCTTTCCAGGCCAGGCATTTTATTCATTGAGTCACCTAGCTTCTCCACAAAGATGGTGAGTTCCACTAAACTGGAGAGTATAGAGCAAAGGATTAACATGCAATAAGACTGGAAAGATGTTCACTCTTGAAGAGGACCAGTGGCATCATGGGGTGATGTCTTAGCTTGCTTGTGAATTGGATTGAAGTGAAATAGAACTGCACAAAGTCATCAGTCTCAAGTCATCAAAGTCCAGTGGCAAGACAAATGTGAAGAAGACTGGAGATGGGCCAGGATGAAATGGACAATCTTGGCCTTCCTAAATTAAGGTCTTTCCAGGGTGTCAGTGTGTCTGAGGTCACACCCATTTAATGATTAAAGAATAGGTAAGAATTCAGTAAGAGGCAAAAATGGCCCAATTTACCATCCCAAAGATAACAATCTGGGAGAGGAAAACTCTCAGGATTTTTGACCAGAACAGAAATCAATTGCTATCTATACTCACTCTAAGCCATCAAAACCTAAGCAAGGAGCCACAGAGGTTTGGGTTCGAGCTATTACTGTCCATTCAATGAAAATCAAGAGTGATATAGGTTTAAGAGCATAGGCAAATAGTTCATTTAAAACACAGTGGGCATTTTTAAAGTCCGTTTTTTTCGGAGCCATATTTTGAGAAATCAAAAATGAAAACTGCACAAGACAAAAAGTAAATTGCCCCAGATTTATGAAAAAATAAAATAGAAGAATGAAGAAGAAGAAGAAGGAGGAGAAGGAGAAATTAAAGGAGGAGAAGAAATAGAAGGAGAAGAAGAAGGAGGAGAAGGAGAAAGAAGGAGAAATAGCATTCCCCAACTTCTAATCAAATTCCAGGTTGGGTCCCTAGAGGGCAGCTTCTACTGCTCTCAGGGTTCTAGAGATAGGAAGAAAAGAAAGGGAAGAAAAACAAAGGGACGAGGTCCAGGCTTTAAAAAAATAAATTCCAGGAACCCAGGTCCCAACATCTTATCTGCCATCTTAGTCATATCAGTGGAGTGCCTAAAGGGGGTGAGAGAAGGTCATTTGTTCACTTATTCATTTATTCAACAAGTATTAAATACCTACTATGTGCCAGTCATTGCACTAGGTGCTGACGAAAGGCAAAATTAAACTATCCTTGACGTCAAGGGTCTTACCTTCTATGAGGCAGCATTAGATTCTTATCTCTAGTATGGAATCTACAGCATTTCTAACATCAGGACACATATTTCCAGTACAGGATCTGTGTCTCTGGGATATGGTATTCATATCTCAAGTAGAGGACCCACATCTTCAGCACAGGGTCTATCCATCTATGAGTAGGTGAGGAAGGAGAGACTTACGGGAACTCTAGACCTTGGTTAGGCCATACCTGGAATACCGTGCCCCATTCTGGGTGCCACGTTTTAGGATAGATATTGACAAGCAGGCAACCAGAATGGTCAAAGACCTGTGATGGCTGTCACTTGTCCATCATATTATGGAAAGCATTGGACTGGGTGGGATCTGAGGGCCCCTGTAAGAGTCTTTGTGACTAAGCACCCCGACTCCTCCCCCACTCCCCCAGCTACTTGGGGAGTCAGTGTGCTGGAGAGGGCCCGGAGACATAGCTCCCCAGTTAAGTAGAAAGAGAACCAAGCCTGAGGCAGGAAGACAACACTTCTACAGTTATTTAAAAAGATGAAAAAGGAGGTGGTATGAGTCACACTCAAAGCTTTAGCCCTGAAGGAGACTTCAAGGCCTACACCCCTCAGGGCGGAGAAGGAAGCCTGGGGAGAGCGGGCAGCCGCCCCTCCCCCCACCATTTTGGTGTCTTTGAGCTCACTGGCACAGACGTGTCATGAGGCCAGGAGGTGGGGGCTGAGAGGTTCCCTGTGACACCCCCAGTGGTAAAGGCAGTGATCCTTATCTTTTCTTTCTTCCTGCTTCTCTCTCTCTGTAGACTCTCTCCCATCCGCTCCTCCCCCCACCTTGAGAGGCCTGGGGCATTAAAGTACTCTAGGGTACACAGGGGGTAGATTTGAACCCAGATCCTCTGAGTTGATCAAAAGGAGTGAATTTCTAATTCAATGATTTCAGGCTGATTAAAGAGGAAGAGTTGGAATTGGAGGGAGCAGGAGGGGATCATCCTATACCCCTTAAATCCCACTATGGAGGAAGACCCTGCTCTGCCCCACGGACACAGCCAGCCCTGACCCAGGAGAGGTGAACCCCATAGGAGTGCTCTGCTAAGGACAGCTGGTCCTCGGGCCAGACACTTGAAGAGCTTGTTCAGGGTTTCATA
Source organism: Petaurus breviceps papuanus (assembly GCF_028583685.1). Lineage (NCBI taxonomy): Eukaryota > Metazoa > Chordata > Mammalia > Diprotodontia > Petauridae > Petaurus > Petaurus breviceps. Next base: position 10,639,903 of record NW_027186372.1, read on the forward strand.
TCCTATGGTTCCATCTCACTTTGGCCTGCAGATAAAGAGAAAGAAGGGTGGAGGGGTTGGGATCTCTAGGCTAGATTTTAAAATGTGCAGTGGTTTGTGTTCTTGTTTTGCTGAAAAAGAAGTCGGCTTCCTCGTCTGGCAAATGAGGGGGCCTGACTCCATGATCTCTAAGGTTACATCCGGCTCTGAGAGTCCCAGAGCATATGTCACCAGCGAGGGAGGAGATAGTGACTGAGGGGGTGCTAAGGCAGAGGGCATACTGCTCAGTGGTTAGAAAGAAAGGAAATGGGGCTGTTCCCTCAGTGAGCGGCATGGGCTCTAGGGGGGCAGCCCCGTCCTGGGGCGCGCTGTGGAATGTTGTGGCCATCCCTGGGTCTCAGATCTCTTGCCTTTTTTTTTAGCACTGGAAAGAGTGCATGATTTGAAATCAGAACTGGATTCATGTGCCACTTCTTGGTATGGTGGGCAACTTAGTTAATCTCTTTGGGTCTCAATTTTCTCACCTGCAAAATGGGGAGAAGTGTGGATTAGAAGACTGTTCAGGTCCTTTCTTGAATCTCTAGCTGCTGAGAATGGGGAGCAGGGTCTATGGGATTAGATTTCTTCTTTTTTTTTTTTCTATACCTTCCAAAGCCATGGCCAGATTCGATGATTTTTCTTTTAGCTTGTCATTCAGTTGCTTTTTGGTTGTGTATGACTCTTTGTGACCTCTTTTGGTATTTTCTTGGCAAAGATACTGGAGTAGTTTGCCATTTCCTTCTCCAGCTCATTTTACAGATTAGGAAACTGAGGTAAACAGGGTGAAGTGACTTGCTCAGGGTCACACAGCTTGGAAGTATCTAAAGTCAGATCTGAGCTCAAATCATCCTGACTCCAGGTCCAGTGTTCTATCCCCTGAGCGACCAAGCTGCTCCCCACCCCACCCCCCACTTTTTTTTTTTTTTTTTACCACAATACTGTAACAAGAGCACTAGATTTGTAATCAGAACTGGTTTCAAATCTCGGCTCTGCTAATTACTATCTATGTGAACTTAGGCAAGTCACCTAACCACTCTGTGCCCTGGTCTTCTCAACTGTAAAATGAAGGGGTTGACCTCCTTCAGAGGTGGTAGATGATGAGGGATGGCTCCCAATAGGTTCAGCAGGGACTCTGATCTTATCTTAAGACCAGAACCTGCTATTCAGTCTGGAAAGAATTCAGCTCAGCCTTACTTGGAGTCAGAGTTGAAAAAGTTTATTTTTATGCTTTTGGGCAAGAGTCCTTAGGGGACTTTTGCAAGTGAAAGGGGACACAGGCTTTTACTTTTAAAGGGTAGGGCTGCCATTGTCAGGGCTGACTGGTTGGATGTAAGGGAACCAAGGCTAACTTGTGACTTCAGTGCATAGATAAAAGTTTGAGGAGTTTAACTTGGAGATGAGATTTGGGCCAGACTGGACAGACATGAGGCAACTACACTGGGGCTAGATTAAGCAAGGACAAAGGAGTCACAAGTTGTTGCCTAGGCAGAGTGCGGATAGGGGGAAGGGGCAGAGTGCGGATAGGGGGAAGGGGCAGAGTTTGAGGCTGGGAGAGGGAAATGTGATTTTACAGACTGTTTTACAAATTGGTTTTACAGACTGATGTTATTACAAATTGATTTAGACCCCAGGTACTCACCCCATCAGTAGATATGAAATATAGAAAAAGACGTACATTTATGGAGATAGTCAATTGAAGCATTTGTTTTATTTGATTATGCATATTTACTACGAGGGATTTTCTTTTCTTTTTGGGGAGAAAGACATGGGAGGGAGAGAAAATAAATTCTTGTTAATTTCTAAAAATAAAACAAAATAGAGGTTATATTACTAAAAATAAAATTAAGTGAAAGTTAGTCTACATGACTTCTAAAGTCTCTGATTAGGTCAACTCCAATTTACAAAGGAAAGGTACAGACAAAGCATTATGAGGAATTTGAAAAGATAGAAATAACTTTTGCTTGGATATGGAGGGGATCTGAGCAGGCTTTCAGAAATCAGAGTGGGAAGAATCTACTGGAGGAACAGAGCTTTATTTGAACCAAGTCAGTCACTCTGTCAATACACATTTATTAAGCACCTTCAATGTGTTTGGCAATGTGCTAAGGACTGGACATACAAAGAAAGGCAAAAGACAGTCCAGTCCGTGCCTTCAAGGAGTTCTCAGCCTAATGGGGAAGACAATATGCAAACTATATTATGTGGTAAAAAGCTACAAAAGGAAAAACTGGAGATAAGCGAGAGAGAGAGAAGGTCCTGGGATGAAGGGGAGTCTGGAAAGGCATCCTGTAGAAGGTGAGATTTTAGTTAGAACTTGAAGGAAACCAGAGAAGCCAAGAGGTGGAGATGAGGGGAGAGTGAGAGCATTCCAGGCATGGGAGAAAGTCAGTGAAAATGGGGGAGGCCAGGTAGCACAGTGAATAAGAGCACTGGCTCCAGTGTTGAGAAGACCTGGAGATCGAATCCCAGGCTCAGACACTTAGCACCCATCCAGAAACACCTGGCCGTGTAACCTTGAGCAAGTTACTTAACCCCAATTGCTTAGGGGTGGCCACGCACCGGCTCCAGTGTCGGGATGACCTGGATCAAATCCGGGCTCAGATACTCAGCACCACACCCAGAAATAACTGGCCGTGTAACCTTGAGCAAGTTACTTAACCCCGATTGCTT
>NW_027186372.1:10642690-10656016 GCF_028583685.1 Petaurus breviceps papuanus
ACAGTAAAGAAAGCAGTATGAGTTAAAGTTGGACAGGTTGGACTCATAGACCTAAAATTTTTTTTAAAAAAACAAAACAAAAAAAAACAACCCACATAGACTTAGAGCCAGAAGGACCCTTGGAGAATTACAGATTGGAGAAGACCTTGAATTCCAGAGTCAGGAGTTTCTGTGTATTGAGTAAATGATGAGGAATTATAGCAGGTTTTTGAGCAGAGAAATGGCTTGCTATGAAGAATCCTTGATTACGGTGACCAAAGCAGGGTTAATCCAGAGGTCGAGAAACACATGCACATTTTAATACTCTAAACATGGTAAGATGAGGACTGGATGAGAGATTTCATAGAGGAGAAGTTTAGAGGAGGGGACAGATCCTAGGATGTAATGAGGAAGGAAGTCCAGGGATAAATGTCTTAGGGAGGTTGCTGTTGTGTTTGGCCTTCATTCTCAAAGAAGACCACGACATTAGGAAACGAGGACTTGACTTGCAGTTGACTTGGATTTGAGTGAGGGAGGGCTGTGCAAGGTCACTGGCCTCACTTTCTCCTCCAGGGCCATCAGGGTCCAGTGGCCTGATATTCATCAGGATGCCTGGAGATGACCCAGGATGCATTGGGAGACCCTAGCCCTTTCAGGCTAAGGCCTTTTCATATTCTCACTTTGTGTGAGGCAAGGCCCATTCAGTGAATAGGCCTCTTTAAGAAGTTAATCAAGGGAGCAGCCCCTTTAATCAAAAAAGAAAAAAAATCAAACTGGGAGGAGTTAGGGAGGAGTCAAAGCTGACTGAGTTTTCTGAGATTCTTTCTTAATGTCTATATAGATTTGAAGCTCTATGCGGGCAGGGACAGGGATTTAGAGTTCTTTGTAGTTCGGTCTCCGAAGTACCCAGCACACTGTCTGTCTAGTATGACTGCTTCTCAGTATAGTATGGGGATAGAGTCAGGATGATACACCTGGCAAGGCTGTGCAGCATTGGCCCTGGAGTCAGAGGACTTGAATCCAAATCCTGTCTCTAATTATTGCTATCCATGTGAACTGAGGCAACTCACTTCACTTTTCTGGGCTTCAGTTTCCTCATCATATAAAACAATGCATTTGGACTAGATGTCCCCTAAAGTTCATTTCTCCTCTCAGTTTATGACCCCATTATAACACACTGGCCCCTTCTATCTGAAAGCCAGAAATGGCTTTTTTCACCCCTTCTCCAGAATGCTTAAGGAGGAATCAGTGATGGCTATCTCTCTGTCATTGACTCAAGTCCCCAACAATTTTGTTTCCTCAATTTCAGGGGTCCAAGCACCAGTTTGGGGCAGCTAGGTGGTGCAATGGATAGCGTACAAGCCTGGAGTCAGGAAGACTCATCTTCCCGAGTTCAAATCTGGCCTCAGATACTTCCTAACTGTGGGACTCTGGTCAAGTCAGTTTACCTCAGTTTCCTCATCTGTAAAATGAGCTGGAGAAAGAAATGGCAAACCACTCTAGTATCTTTGTGAAGAAAACCCCAAATGGGGTCACAAAGAGTTGGACAGGACTGAAAAAATGACTGAAAAACAACTAAAACACCCAGTTCCATTTAAGCACTTAACAATCAGATTAACTTTTACAAAGGAATATTTGTTTCTAATGTATAGGAAGAACAAGCATAATATCTCACACAGCCCCCCATCCTTGGGAAGCATAATCTACTCCCTGTCCCCCACAGTCTTTTGGAAGCGGTGAGGGATTAGGTTCAGAGCTGGTCCCACCAAATTCCAAACCCAACAATCTGCTGGGCTCCTGTCCTGGCATGCTGGCTTCTGAGGTTCCCTGCTCAACTGGCCAGATTATCTGGCCTATAATCCTACTTTCAAGGTCGCTGGGCCTTGAGTTGCTAGGTCTGCAGATTCTAGTACCTTCAAATAAAGACAAATGAAACATACCTAAACCACAAACCCTATTCTTGGGGCCACAGGGTCTAAAAGGTTTGAGAGGGGGAAGGCAGCTGTTCCTCAATACTCAGAGTGAGAAACTGTCTCAGTCTGGGAGTTCTAAAGATGCAGCCCGTTATTCAGCCAATGGAAAGAAACTGACCCCCAACATGTGGAGGGAGAACAAAGGATGGCTTCTCCCAGCAGTAGGACATTGATCTCTCTAACATGGGTGCCTCAGTCTTGGCTTATGCAGCAAAACCCTATTACACTATGATTCTCCCTCTGACTAAGGGAAGCCATTTGTGAAAGGCCTGGGGCAGATTAGGAATTCAGATTCATATATTATTAGAACTGGGAGGGTTTTTTTTAATAATTTAATCTAGCATGATAATTAGAGGTGATTGTGCCTGAGGCAAATTCAATTATATACACAACAAATGTGTATGAGGTATATGTATGAGTATGAGGGAAGGAGGGGGTTATAGGAGTTATGGCACTTACTAAAGATACAGATATTACAAGAAAGAGAGTGGCTCCTCCCCCAAAGAGGCTGACCCTTGGCCCTGAGGGGCTCCAGGAGTAAAGAAGACCTCTGAGAGCAAAGTGTTAGAAATAAGTGAATAAAGTGTAAAAAGTAAAGTGATAGATCTGGGGGGGGGGGGGGGCACGGACAGTTGACCATTTGCCTCCAGAGGACCACAAGGCAAGATGTGGGGACCGTGGTCTTGAAGACAAATCAAGACCCAACCCCATGTTTACTCCATGCCAGGTCCCGGATCGAAGTCCCATTCACTCTTCTGCTAGTGCTGGCCTTAGTTCAGTCCTTCCTTCTCAGTCACAGTGCAGAGTATTGTTCCCAGAGAGAAAAAAGAACTTGCCTAAAGTCACTGGAGAGTTAGTGAGTTCTAATGTTCTCTGGACTTCCCATATCCTTTCCAATCCTGCTTCCTCCTTCCTTTTTCTCTGTGTACATTGCCAACAACCTCCCAAGAAAAAACAAAACATTTTCTTCTTTCCATGGAACGAGGGAACACTGGCAGGCAGCTAGCTTCTGGGCTTCCCTTTTCTCTGGTGCCTTCTCTGCCCTGCTCCACCACTGCTACCATAGTTCAGGAGCAAAGCTTTTCTCTGTTAAATAGGACTGCTAAGTAAACACAGTGGATAGAGTGCAGTGTCTGGAGTTAGGAAGACCTGAGTTTGAATCCAACCTCAGACACTTACTAGCTATGTGATCCTGGGCAAATCACTTAACCGTGTTTGTCTCAGTTTCCTCATCTGTTAAAATTAGCTAAAGAAGGAAATGGCAAAATACTTCAGTATTTTTGAAAAAAAAAAAACAAAACCAAAAAAACAAACGAACCCAGATGGGGTCACAAAGAGTCAAACATAAAACATCTGAACAAACAATGAGCACATAGAGAGAATCTCCTCCAGGCCTTGCCTTGTGCTGAGGGCTATGGAGGATAAAACAGAATAGAAGTATAAGACATTTTCACCTGGTCTCAAGGAGCCTATAATCTACTCAGAGAAACAAGACTTAAAAATAGGAAGTTAATGGAAAACAAGCCAGGACACCCGATCATGCTTTGTAGATATTTATTAAGGGTTTCCTGGGAGGATCTTGAAGGGGGTGTAGAATAGGGGGGAGGGAGGGAGGGAGGGATTCTAAATTCTGAGAATGTCCCAAGGCAGAATGGTGGGGAATATATGGGAGTGTGAGAGAAGGGCCTGAATTTACTGGAGGAGAGGTCTAGTCTAGTCTAGGTCGGGGCCTAGACTTGGTATAATTTTCCTGGTATTTGTGCTTTGAAATTGAATTATTACTGCCTAACAAATGAATAGTCAGGCAGACCACTGCAGAGGGACAGGCTTGGGCTTGGATGAGGGTCTGCAGAGGCTGCTGTGCCACACAGGGGTTCTGTGGGCACCTTCACTGTTTTAAATCTAGTTTAAGGCAGTGCATGGACTGAGTCAGCTCACAGGGATTGGTTGTTGTCAGCTATTTACTAAATGACCAGCATTCATCTGGAAAACACAAAGGGTGCTTTCAGAATAGCCGAGTTAATTTCCTCATCTGTATGGAGGAACTATCAAAGATGGGAATTTTTCTAAATGAGCCGTAAAAAAAGGGATGGGAGAGCTGGCAGGGTTGTAAGCCTAATGGGTTAGAGTGAGCAAATTCAGAATGAAACCACAAGAGAGGAGGATTTGATGTTAGGACACCAAGGCTAAGGTGCTGGCTAGTTCCTGCACTTCTGTGTGACCAGGCAGGTTATTTCATGGGTGGGGAGGCCCTCCTGGAAGGGAATGTCTCTGGGAATAATGATGAGTAGCATTTGTAACTTTAAGATTTGCAAGGCTTGGGGTGGCTAGGTGGCACAGTGAATAGAGCACCGGCCCTGGAGTCAGGAGGACCCGAATTCAAATCCAGCCTCAGACACTTAATACTTACTAGCTGTGTGACCTTGGGCAAGTCACTTAATCCCAACTACCTTCCAAAAAGCAAAAAAAAAAAATTGTGCAAGGCTCTATAATAATTATGGCATTTATGTAATACTTTACATGACTTTCCTGATGCCATGGTCCTCTTCAAGAATGAAGGACAAATAACAGCAACAATTTTCTCATTTAATTCTCATAACAACCCTGTTATAAGTAAGTGTCATTATTAGACCCATTTTACAGATGAAGAAATTGACATACTTGATCAGAGCTATTTCTCGCAATTTTCAAAGGGAGGAGTTGAACTCAGGTCTTCTGCCTTCAAGTTCAATATTTATTCCATTTTGCCTCCTATTCTTTTGTTCATTCATTTCTGAGACTTTGTGAGCGCATTTGGCAAAGGTACTGGAGCAGTTGGCCATTTCCTTCTCCAGCTCATTTTTATAGATGAGGAAACAGAGGCAGACAGGGTTAAATGACTTGCCCAGGGTCATATAGCTAGTAAGTGTCTGAGGCCAGATTTGAACTCAGGAAGAGGAGTCTTCTTGATTTCAGACCCAGTGCTCTGTGCACTCTGGTGATACCTAGTTGCCTAGGCCTAGTCTTTACATTATCTCACTTGAGCCTCACAGCAACCCTGTGAGCTAAGTTCCATAGTTATTATCATCAATATTGCCATTTTACAGATAAGAAAATTGAGGTTAAGTGACATTATGAGACCTTTCTCACCACCTAAAAGCCCACTTCTTCCTGACTTCGCTTCCAACACTCTGTCCACAAAGAGACAAGGCACACAGGAAAAGAAGAAAATGGTCATTTGTACTCATTTATAAGTGAAGGAAGGCTGATGCTGGACTTGCCCTCCGTCAGATGTTTACTAACTTGAGCAAGCCATCTTGCCTCTCTCACCCTCAGTTTCCTGATCTGTAAAATGGAGATAATCACACCTACTTCACAGGATGTTGTGAGAATCAAATGCAGCAGCATGTAAAACACATTACAAACCTTTAAGTGCTATACAAGTTTGAGCCATTATAATAACAATTATTATTAAAATCATTCTGAGGGACACAACTCCTGACCTTATATAGGCAAAATCAAACTGTTTTCCAAAAAAACACCAGGGGAAAGAATCTCACCAACATCTTTTTCTTTACTCCTACAAAGAAACCATATAACAAGGATACTGATTGCTGGGGAGGTGGGGGGGCATAATTAAAGTGACCATAATCTTACATTGGTTGGATATCCCCACTACGTTAAAAAAAAATAGTTTCATGTATATCATGTTATTTGAACCTTAATGATGGCCTAGACAGGATAGGTTTTGTGATCTCCATTTTAAAGATGAGGAAACATTGGCACAAGAAATCCATGGATTTACTCAAGGTTTCTCATGTTAATAAAGGAGTTGCGATGAATCGTCTGATCTTTTTCTTTAAGCAACTTATACAGCTTCCTGGGAACTAGGCAGGGCTTAGACAGACCTTGTTCCTGACTTTCTTCTCATCCTGCTTCTCAGCTAATCCAGAGGAACAAAGAAACCTACTCACTCCATCTCTTTGATTCAGGGGAAAGAGAGCTCTTGCCTTCAAGTCACTCCCTTCTCCCCTCACCCCAATCTCAACCTCTTTCCCTGGCCCTGGGGTCTTGAGTGTGTATGGGAGAAGGGAGAATGAGTCACTTCCAGCTCGTTACTGCCTTTTAAGGCAAAGGGAGGGGAACATCAGACAGGCTGTTGCTAGTTCTCAGGGAAAGGTTTCACTTAGCCAGCCTCAGAAAGGACTAGAGGGAAAAATCTCTTGACGACCTCAGCTTGGCAAGCATTCTCCCAAATTCCCTGGGTGTTCCTGAATGGATGGAGAGCCCAGGCAGGCACAGCTTTCTGCAAATGAAATTGTTTGGCCTAATTCTAATTTTCTTGTTAGCTCCTTCTTGCAACACTGGTGTGGCTGTGTGGTTTGGTACTTCCTTCCTTAGGTAGTTACATGAGCTCTGGCGGCCTCATGATGTGATACTCACACACACACATACACACACACACACATACACACACATAGATATGTATATATACATAGGCATGCATATATATACACATAGACATTCACATACAGACATATATAGACCTATATGCTATATATACATACATGAATGTAAACCAAAATTTTTAATCTAAGAACATGCAGTTTTTCCAAGAAGAAGCATTTTGATCTGGGTTGGTTTTAAATTAGAAACTCCAGGCTGGTAGCCATATTGGATATAAGATTAAAGTGGAATGGGGGAAAGTTTGTTGATTGAAGAGTCTTGCAAGAAGGTTACAAGAAAGTTTGTCAAAATAAATTCTGAAGTTCCCAGGAATACAGTAAGAAAGCCCATAAAGCAATGGACAGTGTCAGGCATAAGGATCAGGAGACCTTGCTACTGCACAGATCTTAGACAATGACATTTCTTTGAGAGTGATGGGGAAGGCATGATAAGTCCGGGAAGAGCACACCCGTCCTCTTCTTGTGTCTCTGAGGTTGGGACAGCGGGAGGGGCGGCCTCTGCTGCAGGTGAGGTAGTCGTCAGTTGGTTTGGGGGTTTTGTTTTTGGGTTGTTGATTTTTCGGGGGGGGGGATTTAGTTCTGACAATGGCAAATAGTTCTCCATATTTGTTCCTTATAGTATTCATCCTCATAGAGTTTTAACTAACCCGTGTGTGTGTTTTTATATATATATATATATATATATATATATATATATATATATATCTTCAAGGGATGTCAGAATCAATCAGCAAGTATTCATTCGCCACCTACTACCTATTGTGATGGAGGCAACTAGGTTGCTCAGTGGAGCAGAGCTCTGAACCTGAAGTCAAGAAGACCTGAGTTCAAATCCAGCCTCAGGCACTTACTAGCTGTGTGACCCTGGGCAAGTCACTTAACTTCTGTTTGCCTTAATCCACTGGAGAAGAAAAAAGCAAACTATTCCAGTACCTTTGTCAAGAAAACCCCATGAGGGGTGGCTAGGTGGCACAGAGAATAGAGTATGGGCCCTGGAGTCAGGAGGACCTGAGTTCAAATCTGACCTCAGACGTAACACAAAAACTAGCCGTGTTACCTTGGGCAAGTCATTTAACCCCAACTGCCCTCCAAAAAGCAAAATAATAAAAGAAAACCCCATTGACAGTAGTGTAGTGATATGGTTCATAGGGTCACAAAGAGTTGAACTTGACTGAACAACAACAGCAACACAGAATGTGCTAGTTTCTGGGGATCAAAGAAAAAAAAATTAAACAGTCTCTGCTCTTTGAATGTAAACTCCATGAAGGTGAGGACAGTCTTCAGCTCAGCACAGCATGTAGCACATAGTAAGTGATCAATGCATGCTTTTTGCCTGCTCTCAAAAGGTTTGCATTCCACCAAGGGCGATGTTGTTTAATCATTTTTTGTCATGTCTGACTCTTCGTGATCCCATTGGGTATTTTCTTGGCAAAGATACTAGAGTGATTTGCCATTTCCTTCTTCAGCTCATTTTATAGATGAGGAAACTGAGGCAAACAGGGTTAAATGACTTGCCCAGGGTCACACAGCTAGTAAGTGTCTGAAGTCAGATTTTAACCAGGTCTTCCTGACTCCAGGTCCAGAGCTCTATCAACTTTACCATTTAGTTGCCCCATCAAAGGAGATGACATGTACAGATATAAACAAGTAAATAATAAATGAAAAATAATTTTGCAGAGAAAGAAGTTACTAGTCATGATGGAGATAAAGAAAGCTTCCATGAGTAAACCTCACTTTAAAGGTGTTGAAGAAAAATATTAATATTGTCCTATGCACATGGCAGCCCAAAATAATTTTAATTAATTCAACATTATTCTAAATCCAAGCATTGTTTTTCTAAGAAAAAAAAATGTTCAAACTGGCAAATTCCCTTCACATCATTAGATATCTCTCTAACATAAATTTAAAGTAGCATTTATGGACATTTTGAATAAAGAAAATGTCACAATATGATAAAAACAGTTTGGAGTTAGTGTTCTACTCCCATCTAATAGAACAATAATCTCTTAATCTTTCCAGAACACCCTGGGAGAACCAGTTTCCTAAAGCCACTCACTTCTCTTTGACCATTCTCCCTCAGGAGCTGTAGAAAGAAATCTAGAGAGATCAAAGGAATCTTTGATCTCTACCCAATCCCACAATCCCTTCAGAATGGGCAAAGTGGGCACTACGATTAGACAGTTCTTCAAAGGTTGGGTTGGAGCTGACTCCTTGCAGAACTGACTGCTAAATTTTTAGAAATTAGCAAACTACAAATCAGGACTTGATTTATTGTTTTGTTGATTGTCTAGACAGAAAGGATCTAGTGGAGACAAGATTGTCTAGTCTAAAAAGCGATGAAAAATGGCAATAATATAGATTACATTTTAAGATGTAGTGTTAGCTTTTTTTCTTCCTAGAGAGCTAGTTGTTAAACATTTATCAACATAATGTTGAACATTTACTGACACAATGTTACTCCCTTCAAGAATTTGGGAAGGTGATAATTTTAACCACAAACAAGGTATTTCTTATTCTAAACTTTGTTACCATCTTTAATGCATTTTTCCGAGGCCTTAGCTTTCATTCTTGATTGTTTCCCATACTTCCTAAGAGAAAGGGATTAGTCAGACCTAAGAGAAAGAGGAAAGGTCTGAAATAGACTTTAGACTAGAGAAATATGTATTTATTAGTATTTTTAGTTGAAATAAACAAGAAGATTTTTACATAAGCTTCCACAAAGAAAAAAAAGGGGGGGGATTCTAAGAGGGGAGCGGGAGGAGAGAATGAGAGATAGCCATTGCATAGGCCCAGAGATGGCAGAGACTGATGTTTGAGAAACAGCAAAAAGAACTGTCAGCTTAGACCTTGCTGTGTTTGTTCAATTGTGTATGATCTTTGTGACCCCATTTTGGAGTTTTCTTTGCAAAGATACTGGATTTGTCGTTTCTTTCTCCAGTTCATTTATACAGATGAGGAACGGAGGCAAATAGGGTTAAGTGACTTGTCCACGGTCACAGAGTTTGTAAATGTCTGAGGATGGATTTGAACTCATGAAAATGAGTCTTTCTGATTCCAAACCCAGTGCTCTCTCTACTGAACCACCTAACTGCCCATCTAGGTATATCTTAGAATGCATGAAATGTTAGCTATATGTAAACTGCATGGGAGAGGGGAAAGACTTGAGACTTTGTGAGGCTTTTATACTACAATAGCCAGAGGAAGGCTGAATGCACTGGTTGATGATGAATACACCAGTCAAAATTACAAGTAGGCTAGATGAGAATAAACACGAGTTGGCACAATTCCTTTCAAGTCAGGGGCTGCCAGGAATTCTAGCTGTTTCCCTCTACCATGCCCTCTCCTCCCTCTGTTTGAAAGGACTACATTGGGAATTCCCCTCTGGACTACATTCCCTATAACAATACAGAGCTCCCTAGAGAGGTGGAAGGCATAATAAGTGAACTGGGCTTGAAGTCAAAAGACCTGGGTGATTCTGGGCTGGTCACCCACCCTGAGCTTTAGTTTCCCAACATGCAAAATGAAAGAAGTAGGTAGACAAATAAATAAATCAATCACTGGATTAAAGATAAATAAACAAACAAATCAACATTCTTGCACCACCTGAAAGGATTGCTAAGGTTACCGTGTGAATGAGTTGTTATAACGATATGATTTCTAATTGGAAGGAACCTAAGACTTTATGTGGTCCAACCTAAACTGGAACAGACAATATGACATTCCTGAGGGGTGGTTATCCAACCTCCCCCTGAAGAATTTTAGTGGAAGGAAAACCAGTATCTGCCAAGACAGGCCATTTCACATGGGAACAATCCTGTGTTTTTTAAGGAATTTTTACTTAGTGGAACTGAAATACGCTTCATGGCAACCTTGATTCATTTCTCCTAGATCTGCCCTCTGGGGCCAAGTAGAACAAGTCTAATCTCTCTTACATATACAGCCATTAAAATATTTTAAGACAAGCAGCTACGAGACTTTCCTTTTCTCTGGATTTCCCCCAGGATCCTTCAACAGATTGCTATATACCATCATTTCAATGTCTCTTTCTCTCCTGGCCTTCCCTCTTCTACCAGATCTGCAGTCTGTCAATGTTCTTGAAAGGCGGCTCCCAAAACTGAATGCAATAGTCAGGTCTGGCATGGTCTGATCATTGCAGGTTTCTATAGTAATATTGTTTCACTTGTTCTGGACACTGTATGTAGCCTAAGACCACAGTTTCCTTTTTTTCTTTTTCTTTTTTTGGCTGTCCAGCATATTGTTTGTTGACTCATGCTGAGCTTGCAATTTGCTAAAACCCACAGATCTTTTTCTCAGACAAATTGCTATTAGGGATACTACCGTATCTTGTATTTATGAACCTTTTTTTTTTTTACTCAAGTAAAACTTTACATGTATCTCTATTATTAGATTCACATCATTGCTCTATCCTGTTGACATTTTTTGGATCTTGATTCCATGATCCAATATGTTAGCTCTCTTAACTTTGTGTCAGCTGTAAATTTGATTAAAATGAAATCTATACATCTGTCATTAGTTAAAACATTAAACAGCAGAGATGGCTGGGTCAAGTCACTAGTTAGCTCCCTCCAAGTTGACATTGAGCCATCGGTGACTACTTTTAGATTCCATGCTCTCTCTCTCTCTTTTTTTTCTTTTTTGGAGGGGGGAGGGCAGGGAAATTGGGGTTGTAACTTGCCCAAGGTCACATGTCTAGTAAGTGTTAAGTGTCTGAGGCTGGATTTGAACTAAGGTCCTCCTGACTCCAGGGCTATAGATTCTGTTCTCTTAACCAATTCCAAATACATCTAACTCTACTATCATCTAACTCATGTCTCACCATTTTGTTGACAAATATAGCTTCAGAGAATTTGTCAAATGCCTTGCTGAAGGTTCCAGTACACATAGAAAACATTGAAAACTAGACTGGAAAATATTTTACAAATCTAGTAATATCATCAAAAAAACAAGATTAGTCTGACATGGTCTGTTCTTAGTAAAAACATGCTGGCCCTGAATGATCATTGCTTCATTTCTAGGAGTCCACCAACTATTTAGCGATACACTTTAGAATTTCACTAGGAATTCCAGGTCAAGTTCACTGGTCTATAGTTGGAAGACTGTTCTCTTCCTTCTGTTGAAAACTAAGACATTCAATTTTCTCCAGTTTTTCAGGACCTCTGGCTCTCATTTCTTTCAAAATTTTTATGTGGGGTGACTAGGTGGTGCAGTGAATAGAGCACTGGCCATGGAGTCAGGAGGACCTGAATTCAAATCCAGCCTCAGACACTTAACACAAAACTAGCTGTGTGACCTTGGGCAAGTCATTTAACTCCAAATGTCCTACCTTTCCCCCTCCAAAAAGAAAATAAAATTCAAAATTGCTGATGGTGTCTCCATAATCAAAACTGAAGATTTAGTTTATTTAGGACAAGGGACTTTTAACTCATCCAATATAGCTAAATGCTCTTATGCTATCTACTCAGTTATCTTCAGTTTCAAGTCCTATTAACCATTTTTTTGCTCTTTCCTTTCTGGTGCAAGGCTCATTGAATTTTTAGGAGTAAATTGATAATAGAAAATAAAAATAATTTGTCTTCTTTCTGCCATCCATTATCATGGTCCCATCTCCCTGGAGACATATTCCTCCTTTGATCCTCTTCTTTTCTCCAATTTAACTGAAAAAAAAAAAACCAAAAAAATTTTTTTTTTTGTTTTTTCATTTACCCCTAGTCACAGTTCATTGAGGGCATTACTGGTTTTGACACCATTGATACAGAACCATATCAAGTTTTTGCATCCATCCTCTATTATCTGTCCTTGCTTCTATCCTCTCTAGGTGCACTCTTAAAAATCTAAATTTGAGAATGAGCTCCCAGGACATCCATGTTGGTCCCTTTCAACAACTCCCTGTTTTCTTCCTCATTTAGACTATTTATATTTGTGTTTTCAAAATTCCATTCTTGAGTGTTTCCCCAGGCTTCTTGCATCTATGTTGCCTATGGGGTTTTAGGTGAAAGGCCTAAAGGCCGACCTAGCCTTTCTCCATGAAATCTTCTCTCCCCAAACTGAGAGTATCCATGACATTCCCTGCCCTTCTCACTTATTAGTTTTAAGATAGAATTAAGATGGAATCTTCCTCCAAACACTTTTCATACCATTTTTTCTATCCGTGGTAGTTCCTTCTCAGTAATCAGAATTGGGTCAGAATAACAGTTCCCCTTGTCACTTCCTCTATGTTTTCAAGTATTACATTGTTATTGAGACAAAGCAAGAATGCATTAACTATTTTGCTCTTGGCACAGAGAGAGCTGTAGTAGAAGAACTTGGATTATGTCCCTAGGACTCAGGGCTCTGACAAGTGAGATTTCACCTTACCTTGCCCAGTCTACCTCACCATTTCCGAGCCTTGTCTAAATCATGCTGATAACATGTATAACTATCCCTCCCCCAATACACACACACACACATGCACAAACACACACACACATATGCACAAACACCCAGCTCCCTCTTAAATGTTGTCTTCCCCTATGAGAATATTTAAGTTCCTTAAATGTAGGGGATATCTTATATGGTGTGAATTTCATAGCCTGGGTTTCTTAAGAACTCAGGGAGAATCTTCCCCACCAATAAGTCTGAGTGACTGGAGGTCAAATAAAGTGGGGGAGCAGCCAAGCTGACTATATAAAAAAAAATATATATATATATATACATATAGGGGCAGCCAGGTAGCACAGCAAGTAAGAGCACTGGCTCCAGTGTCGGGAAGACCTGGGGATTGAATCCAGGCTCATACACAGCACCCACCCAGAAACACCTGGCCGTGTAACCTTGAGCAAGTTACTTAACCCCGATTGCTTAGGGGTGGCCAGGTGGCTCAGCGAGTAAGAACACTGGTCCCAGTGTCGGGATGACCTGGGGATCAAATC